>NC_061100.1:117352014-117529514 GCF_015104395.2 Macrobrachium nipponense
ATATATATATATATATTATATAATATATATGTAAAGTGTTCCCCCGTAATCACGGGGGATGTGTACCAGACACCCCCGTGAATAGTTTATTAAAAACCCGCGAATAGTAAAACCACCACTAAAAATGCTCATAACTGCCTATCTTAAAGTTCAGCTGCCAAATGCTATACCTTTAATAACATCCTACTTCAAACTATACCTTAAAATTACTAACCTATTACTGCACTAATCTTTGAGGGTATATATTAATATCATTTTAAATTCAATCTTAAAACATTTCCATTAAAAATATATACCTACAACAATATAAACAGAGACTGCGAGAGAGAGGGAGAGAGAGACAATGAATGGCAACATCATATATTTGACCCTCAAGAAGTGAAATATGAATGAGTTCCCTGGAGACAGATTAGAATAATTAATGGAGAGAGAGAGAGAGAAGAGAGAGAGAATAAACTCCTAGGACTACGCTTCCTCCCCCACCATCGTATATCAAACTCATTTACTTCTGCCCATGTTTCTCCAAGTGGATAAAAAGACTGGGAATCCGCTATTTTTAAGTAAAATCTTATAATATTTGAAAATTAGTATAAGGTAAATCATTTATTTACGCTCAAAACAAAATAAACCATACGTAAGAGAGAGAGAGAGAGAGCGAGAGAATGTTATTGTTACTGTTTAATCTTCATTAAACAGTAAATATTATTTGCTAAACTAGTATGTATATTATTATTTACATAAAAGCTAGTAATGTCCTTAAAAGATTATATACATAACATTCCAGCTCCAAAACAGACGGGCGGAGAGTTACCACTAGCGCATGCTAGTATCTCGTGAGAGAGAGAGAGAGAGAGAGAGAGAGAGAGGGTTGTCCTTATTTAAAAGAGTGAAATGGATAGATTATTGTACTTCTTTAAAATACTATCACATGTGAATTTGAAATTAGTTATATTATATTATTTATTATGCAAAAATATTAATAAACATACACATGTACCATAGAAATTATCTCTTATCAGTAAAAGAGAAAGAGAGAGAGAATTTCAATGATCCGTAGATGGCAACACACAGATGGCAACACTCGCTCCCCACTGGATTTGACAGTTGGAACCCAGCCAACCAAGCTGGCTACGTGTTCAAAAACAAGACACGGGGTAAAATGCATTTTCTTTTATTCTTACATAATTCTTTTTATTTATAAACTAAAATCTTGCTAATTCACTTTAGTATTTTCTTTAATGAATTTATATTATTGCTGTTTACATTAATATTGATATTTGAAAATTAGTAAATCATCATCCAAAAAACATACATCGCTTTAAGAGAGAGAGAGAGAGAGAGAGAGATTATCGTAGTATTTGTAAAATACTTTCACATATGATTTTTGTAATTACAGTTATTATTATTATTATTATTATTATTATTTCGGAAGGAGACCCTCTCGTAGACATGCATGTTTTGTTAAAAATGACTGCTGCTTCAGCACTATTAATCTTGTAAAGAGTCTTCTCTATCTTTCTGATGACGGCTTTCTCGTTGTTGCTTAGACTGGCGAGCAACGCACCAAAGGGCATGGTAAAATTCGGTTGAGTCATTTGATTTATTATTGCTTATACAATTCTCTCTCTCTTTCTCTCTCGCTCTCTCTCTCTCTCTCTCTAACGCGACGTGTCCTCCTGATTGACAGGACATTATCAAGCAATAACTGCTGAGGGACTGAATTCCAGTGGCGAGTCCATCTCCTTTTATTGTGGTGTTGCGAGCTCTTGAGTACGGTCAGAGCACCTCTCCGGCAGGTCGGGTTTCATTGGTTCCCGGGAAGGTGACTCACACGGCGGGCGTTGACGAGTCTTGCAGACCTTCTCAGGTGGGGGGTATCACCGGGAGCCTCTTGATTGGCTTCTACCTGAGTGACGTCACCCCTGGTATTATTCTCATGTCCGGTGTTCGTTTCATGCGCGCTGGTACTTTCGTTAGGGGGAGGGGTGCGGTCCTTCTCACACAAGTCAGTATCAGGAACGCTTCTTGGGTGGTATTAAGGGGAGGCTTTTCCTCGAGGATGAGCAGCGCTTCTAGGAGACGCAGACGTCGTGGGTCAGGTGCTCTCCCGATGATCTTAATTATCCTGATGATGTCGTCTCTCACGATGTTTCTGCGGTGTACTACAAGGGCGTGCTGCCTAATGGCGCCCTCCTGGGCGTGGCAAGAAATCCTTTTTGACAGGCGCATCGTCGTCATGCCGATGTAAATCCCAGGGCATCCTTGGGCGGGGCATACGTATCGGTAGACGACGTTGGACTGCTTCAGGGGGTCTCCTACCGGCGGGGAGGGGTTGTTCTTCATCAGGAGGTCCTTCGTACGCCGATTCTTGTAGTAAATAATGAGGGACACTCTCTTTCCTTCCTCCATGGGGCGGACGTGTTCCTCTATTACTTTCTTCATGGCTGCTTCTTCCTCCTTGTATTGGTGGTGCATGAAGGCTTTATAGAAAAGTTTGATATCCTCCGGGGGTGGAATGTTCCTTCTCTCTTCCTCCGTCATGTACCACTTGTCAAGGGCGGCTCGAGTTTCTCGGTTTACGAGTTTGTTCGAGTACCCATTGTTAATTAGCATCTGGGATGCTCGATCGAGTTCGAGGTGTGTGTCCTGCCACGTCGAACAGTGCGAGAGGGTCCAGGGCCCTCCGACGAAGGCTCTGACGGTGGTGGTCTGAACCGCGCAGGACACTCGCTATCACCATTCAGACAAAGTCCGAGGTTCGTAGCTTTGGTGTAAACTGTAGTCGCCAACTTCTGATTTGTCTTCGTGACAAGGACGTCGAGGAAGGGGAGCCGATCGTTGCTGCTGTACTCGTCATGGTACATGACGGAGGAAGAGAGAAGGAACATTCCGCCCCCAGAGGATATAAAACTTTTCTATAAAGCCTTCATGCACCACCAATACAAGGAGGAAGAAGCAGCCATGAAGAAAATAATAGAGGAACACGTCCGCCCCATGGAGGAAGGAAAGAGAGTGTCCCTCATTATTTACTACAAGAATCGGCGTACGAAGGACCTCCTGATGAAGAACAACCCCTCCCCGCCGGTAGGAGACCCCCTGAAGCAGCTTCAGTCCAACGTCGTCTACCGATACGTATGCCCCGCCCAAGGATGACCTGGGATTTACATCGGCATGACGACGATGCACCTGTCAAAAAGGATTTCCTGCCACGCCCAGGAGGGCGCCATTAGGCAGCACGCCCTTGTAGTACACCGCAGAAACATCGCGAGAGACGACATCGTCAGGAATATTAAGATCATCGGGAAAGCACCTGACCCACGACGTCTGCGTCTCCTAGAAGCGCTGCTCATCCTCGAGGAAAAGCCTTCCCTTAACACCACCCAAGAAGCGTTCCTGATACCGACGTGTGTGAGGAGGACCACACCCCTCCCCCCTAACGAAAGTACCAACGCGCATGAAACGAACACCGGACATGAGAATAATACCAGGGGTAACGTCACTCAGGTAGAAGCCAATCAAGAGGCTCCCGGTGATACCCCCAACCTGAGAAGGTCTGCAAGACTCGTCAACGCCCGCCGTATGAGTCACCTTCCCGAGAACCAATGAAAACCCGACCTGCCGGAGAGGTGCTCTGACCGTACTCAAGAGCTCGCAACACCACGATAAAAGGAGATGGACTCGCCAACTGGAATTCAGTCCCTCAGCAGTTATCGCTTGATGAATGTCCTGTCGATCAGGAGAAATGTCGCGTTAGAGAGAGAGAGAGAGAGAGAGAGAGAGAGAGAAATTGTATAAGCAATAAATAAAAAATCAAATGACTCAACCCGAATTTATTTTACCATGCCCTTTGGTGCGTTGCTCGCCAGTCTAAGCAACAACGAGAAAGCCGTCATCAGAAAGATAGAGAAGACTCTTTACAAGATTAATAGTGCTGAAGCAGCAGTCATTTTTAACAAAAAATTACATATTATTATTATTATTTTGAAATATTGATAAACACTATTACGCATATATGTACCATAAAAATCTCTCATCTCAGTAAAAGAGGAGAGAGAGAGAGAGAGAGGAGAGAGAGAGACCTGGAGTTTGAAAGAACTAAAATCTTACTAACTCACTGTAGTATTTTCTTTATTGAAGTGATTGCTCTTTACATCAATACTGATATTTGAAAATTAGTAAATCATTTATCATACAAAAAGCATACATCTCTGTATGAGAGAGAGAGAGAGAGGAGAGAGAGAGAGAGAGAGAGAGATAGAGAGAGAGGAGAGAGAGAATTATTAGTTATGTGATATCATTTAATCTTATTAAACTACTAGTACAGTTTTTGATCAATATTAATATTTTAAAATTAGTAAATATTTTTGTATCATAAAAATGTATTAGGCATTGAAAATAACATCAAAATACACAAATTAGTGATTACTTATCGTCGGAAAATCCCGTGAATAGGCGAATTCACCGCAAATAATGGGTAGATATGGTCCAGAGAAAAATCCGCAAATCAGTGAGTCCGCGAATCCGAGAACGAATGAACGTTGACGGGGCCTTATATTATATATAATATATATATATATATATATATATATATATATATATATATATATATATATCTATATATATATATTCTATATCTATATCTATATTACCTATATCTATATCCTATATCTATATCCTATCCAATCCATATCTATATCTATATATATATATATATATATATATATATATATATATATATATATATAATATATATATATATATATATATATATATCTATATCTATATATATCATATACTACTATATATATATATATATATATATATATATATATATACACACACATATATATATACAACTGATTACTGGTTGTTCGTGGAAATATGAATTTAGGTGATATCACTATCTTATGATACGCCCACTTACGCAAATTCAGTCTTAAATTTCATAGTTAGAATATGGATCGAAGATTTGAGGTAAAAGGTTGAAGTAAAAAAGGTGGAGTTAGGATTGTGGGTAGAGGTAGAGGTAGAGGGGAGGAGGGGTGGTAGGGGTCTGTCGTCTCCCTACTTAACCAGGTGGTGATATTACGGGTGTTCTGGTTGCTTGGGACCGTCTTTCTTATTTTTTTATATTGCTAGTCTGTTTCCCAGGTGCAAGGACAGGTCCTGGTGTTGGTCCTGATGGTTCTATCTTGGCTAAATAACAGACAGTGGCCCTGCATTGTAAGCCTTGCTATGCTTGGAACTAGGCCTAGTCACCTGATGGTAGCAGCAGCAGTTAGAGCCTTTCTCAAAGATGGTGTTTTATGTTCGATCCTAGAAGCTAGAATCAGAACTACCAACCACACCCTACTTCTCTGTTGAATCTAAGTGCATTCATGGTTATGTTTAATGTCGCAGAGATTTTCCCTTTACATTCTATTGATACTTTCATGGTTTTATGCGTCTTTGCTAAAATAATTGATAATACACTATATTAAATATTTGTTTCCACATTGCTTGAGGTATACATTGGTAATGTTGGTAATCCTGTGTTGAACGAAAATTTCAAATTGTTTCGTTTCTATAGTTTGAAGTAATTACCATACTTTAAAATAATTAATATTACCGTAAATTTTTCTTATGATTGTATCTATACAATATATATATATATATATATATATATATATATATATATATATATATATATATATATATATATATATATATATAATATATATATATATATATATATATATATATATCATATCATATCATAGATTTGATATTTGTGCATCACATGTTAGCTTTATTTTGCTTGATGGAGCTTTCACTGTAGAAAAAAAAAGTTTTTCCAGCTACGATTTGTCGCTTCATTTCTGGAACTTATTGTACCACGTCTTTGTGGTAGACAAGAGGGTAGTCAGCATGAAGATCCGTACTTAAAATAGAAGGGCAAACCTTTGGAGGCCTCTAGCTTTGTTAAGTTCTCCGGGTTTTTTTAAGGCATCTTCCATAAAATTACTTGTGTTGCCTAGGAACCACTCCTACCAGGTAGCTATTACTACCACTTTCCTCTGTAACCTTTCATTGAAGTCTACTATTGCAGGAGTAAGAGTTCAACGTCAAATAATTGGATTGTTTATAAGGTAAGAACTCATTCTAATAATCAGACCCATAAATCGCAGACTGCATATATAACGTGAAATTGTACAATCAAATAACTGACATTATGTTGGGTTAGCTGTGCTCTAGTAATTAAAGGTCAACAATCAACATAGTATATATATAAATAACAAATAAAATTAAATTTCTAAAGAGATTTAGGTTCTTTATCTACATAATTAATTTAAAAAAAAGCAAGATCACAAAGAACATTTTAGTAACTGACTTGTATGTGTATCCCTCTTGGATGAGAGCCTCAGCAATTCGTTCTCGTAGGCCCCAGATATACAACATTCGAGATGGTTCACATGCAACGGTACCATCTGATACCTTTCCTGATCCTAATGAGTCCTCCAAAAACATGTTCAACTTTTCTTCATCATGTTCACTATTTGATCCTGAAAAAAAAGAGGAACACTAAGAGTTTCCATATACTACTAGAACTGTACTTCACGAATTCCTAAAAAAAAAAATGGATAAGTATTGATAGTTTAATAATACAAAACACTAACAGCCTTCAAACTTCCTGGGGACAGTTCTCAAAACATGTTCAATTTTTATGTATTCATATCATCTTTTGATCCAGAAAATGAAATAGTTTGCATGTTTCATAACTAGGGGACACTTTTAAATTGATATTACAGCATTACAACAAAATCTGAAATTTATATACTTTACAATCTTCAGCTTTACAACACCCAATTTATAAAAACTTCCTTCCAGTGTTGCAGTACTTAGTAAATCATTCAAAGTATAGTATAATTGGGAAGGAGCCTTCACAATGAATATGTATTAACAATTCACATTTAGAGGAGATCCTCTACATAATGCTTAGCAAGTTATTCTTCCAAAGATGAAGTACAATACAACTAGGAGAGTAGGGAGGGGGGACACTTAAAAATCATGTTCATACTTAGGGGAAACAATGTACTAATGTATTGCTTTAAAATTATGAAAATTTTGAACATATTTCATACTTCATGCAAACAAACAACTGACTTATTAGCCTTAGACTTCAATTTAAAGACATGACTGTAAATTACTTAAATTTCTCAAGATGATGATTTAATTACACTTAGCAAGAAAATCTCCCCTCCATGGGTAGCAGCATTATATCTCTCACATAGCCTTTTTATTATAATTATTCACCCCAGGAATGAGAAGCCTGCACCCAACATGAAGATAGGAGGAGAGCATAGCAAAAGGCAATGGTTTTTGTGTATGAAACATGAAATTTGTATTGAAAATTTTTCTTGCAATCATATAAACTAAACCACAGCTTTGTTTTTGTAAGCCCTGGTTTTTGTACAATTCGGTTTTCATAGACTTTTTCCGACAAAATTTTGCCTTGGGTTTCTATGTTCCCTCAGATTTCATACATTTGGAAACGCTCCTTCCGGGGCCCACCACATGACTAGGCCCTGTACTGAGCACCCAAACAAAGCATCCCATGTTCTCTTGTAACCCAATCTGCTTTTATGTTTGTTGTTTTTTGTGCTTTTTCTTTGCTAAATAAGCCATAACAGGGCCAAAGAAAATTCCTAGTGCCAACCTTTCTGTAAAAATGACAAGAAAACCCATAGAATTTAAGAAAGAACTCATAGCAGTGTTGGAGGGTGTTGCATGCCAGTCACAATAAGATAATGCCTACAAGTACTGTGATGTTAGTGAATTTAAGGCCAGCAGAGGCTGGTTTGAAAATTTCAGAAAGCAAACGGGAATACATAATGTGCCTGTTTCAGCGATTAAGGACATGTTTGCACTGCTTCAGTGATTAAGGACATGTTTGCAAAGTGGAGTGATGTAAAAGATTTTGTGAAGAATTATCATCCCAACCAAGATGTTGTAATCTGTCTCTCCAACATCTTTAATGACAATGCCGTGTTCCACTTTAGGCAAATTTTAAAGAGATGCCAGAAACAATAACCTCCCCTCCTCCTCCTCTCTGTCTTCCATACACTAACAAGTCTTCCATTAAGGTGAGGGTGATATTTATGTATTTGTTTCATTACTCATTTATATTTATTTCTCATTGTTTTCTGTATCTAAAACTGTAGCTATTTACTCCCTGTAAAATGTATTTAAAAAAAATATTTTTGCGCGTCTGAAATGCATTTATTGTATTTGCGTTATTCCTTATGGGAATTATTGTTTCAGTTTTTGTACATTTCGGACTTCAAGGGAGGTTCTGGAATGGATTATATACAAAAATGAGGTTCCACTGAATAAACACAAACAGAATGAGCTCAGACTTATTGCAACTTATGTTCTATCTTGAAAGAAGGTTCATCTGGGAGCATTTTGTATCATGGGAAATGGCATTGTAAATTCTAGATTTGTGGCTAAACATCTGCTGAAGGAATTAGCAGTTTACTTCAACACACTTCTAACTCTAGGTGATGTATGCATTGTAAAAATATTAACAGCATTAAACAAAGTACAATTAGCCATTAAATGCTAAATATTTACCTGATGTCTCAATTAACATATAAAAGGGATGAGGATCAATTGGAGGTTTCAACTTCAAATTAAGCTCTACACATTCCATGGAACTCCTATCAATAAATTCACATGAGCTAAGAATTTCACCAAGTTTTGCTTTGGCTTCTCTGAATGTATGAAGAACATCTTCAAAGGTCTGCAAACCCAGGAAGGCAAGATTTACTGCTTTTGGCCGAGGTGGGCAACATATGGCAATCTGTGAATTTGAAAATATAAAATTTAAACAGTTCTGCTTCACAAATGGAAAAAACCTATTTTACCTATGCTAAACATCATCAAATAGCACATTATTAGCTCAGAATAGTCATCAGTATACAATAGTAATAGTATTTAAGTCTCCCTTTCTGTTGAGAAGGAGCTTTTTATGAAGTACTATCGAAGCTACTTTGGTAAGCTGCAGCTTCTACCAGAAAGGAAATATTAAGGAACCTGAAAACGATTTCAGCGTCAATACAATCTGTAAACCTTTCAATTAGTTGTTCAGTATTTTTGTCCAACTGGATATTGACAAAGCTGGCATTAAAATCCAAGTAATTTAAAAATCTTTTGGTATTGCTAAACAACATTGTGAGAAAGAAAGTATGTAATGTTCATGCATCCAAGCAGGTACATGTATTATATAATCTGTGAACCAGATAACTACAATGTAAACATAATTACCAAGGTTGACATAAAACTCCCTTATAAATATTTGTAATCAAGGAAAAAGTATCTGTGATAGAGAAAAATAAAATAAAAATATTTATAATGCATCCCATCACATGCAAAATTTTCTCTGGGCACATTAAAAGCAGGGTAATTATCCATCTCATCCAGGCACTCAGAGGAAATATATACCTTACATCCACAAGACAAAGACACTTAATTAGCCAATGATGTCTTGTTACAGGAACAAAACAGCAGTTACATCATGTATCAGTCACATGTGGCCAATTCTGATTCAACAACACAAGCAGTAGCCTTTCTCCCTTCTAGAGGGTGGTCTAAATGAACAATGAATCTTTTTAGTATGGTGTTGGATATCTTGCCCTCAACAAATAGTTGACCTTTTACATACAAATTTTCAAAATAAATTAACAAAAACAAACGTCTATGGGTTCCTCTATGTAGGTACATACAGCCCTTCTATAGAGTTAACCTTAGGTTGTCAATGTCCTCCTTGAAAGGTGGCTAAAAAAATGCCCCTTGAAGTTGGAACAAGTTGCAAAATTAAATGTTGAATTATAGTCTCATTATATTTCTGACCTTATACATATGAGCTCTGATATATTTTAGTATTCCTTATTCTGTTTTGGGGGCATTATACATTATTTACATTGTTCCAACACTGTAAATTATAAAAGAAATAAAAAGTTTTTAACCTCAAGGAAGACAGTAGAAATGGAGCACAAAGGAAAACAGTAGAAATGGAGCACAAACATTTTTGCACTTGTTGCAATTAGCTCCCTAAGAAATCGTCAAGGTTCTTAACATTTTGATATTATAACAACTTCTTGATAAATGACAATAGCAAAATACCTTTTACCTGTCTCTGCCAATGTATACAACAAAAGCTGCATGAAAATATGTCCCACAAATGTGTGCAAAATTTCACTTAAAGCCTATTATTTCTTATCTCTCAGTTATACTGTATTTTACTATTCCTGATTCACCTTCCAGTATAAAGACGAGGTACTATACCTGCAATACTTAAGAAGAGGGTCAAAATGAAGGAGGCCACAATTACTGCACTATGTTTGCTTGGGGAAACCTATACTATGCACATCATAAATATATATATATATATTTCTGGTGATAGAAGTTCACTCTCGACGTGGTTCGGAAGTCACGTAAAGCTGTTGGTCCCATTGCTGAATAACCACTGGTTCCATGCAACGTAAAAGCACCATACAAACTCAAACATCATTAATATATAACTTCTATTTATACGTATACCTTTTTGTTAGGTAGAGCATTTTTATCAATAACTTCTACTAAGATGCTTTTCTTTTTAGGCATCTTTTTCATTGAATAATGACTTGAATATTACATCTTGTACAGGGAGAATCAGAATTGCAAGATCTGTTAACCAGGAACACTCTAAAGAAGACTCAAACATAATGTGTTTTACTTCCAGAAATGGGACAGTTTAAACAAGCCAGCTGTATTAGTAGGTTAAGTATGACACATAACAAATCCAAAATCACAAGGTAAGTTCATAGTGACATTCTGTCACGAACTAAGACAAAAAACATAGTTTTATGACAGTTTTACAACAGAGCACACAAATGTTACCAGTAACCCAGACATTAGCCAGTGGTGGCTCATGGCTATCATTCATAGGGGTGCTGTTTATTACACACTCTCTCTCTGCTCTTTCTCTCTCCCGCTGAGGAAGGCAGCAGAACTGCTACCGAAAGCTACTATTTTGAATTTTACTTACTGACATTAATGTGGTTATCATTTTATCCCATTTACTACAACCCGTCACTGTTTTGATTATTCTGCATTACATATCATAAGTATCATCACTAATTTGATCACTATCACTAATAGTAAATACTGATTAAGCTTTGACGAATTTCAAAACACCTTCTCCCTCCAACAGCTAGACTAACACTGCTAGAGAGGGCAGTGCTCCCCTCACCTTTACATGCGGGCTGGCTACCACATTGTTACCCTGTTAGCAAAATTAAAACTGCAGAGCACCAGCAGTTCCACATATTGTTTCAATTCATTTGCTTTTTTTTTTTTACTTACAAGGACAAAGGGAATGGTAATGTTTTACGGATTATTGATAATCTATACTTAATTTCTCATATTCATGTACATATTCAAAATTTTATGCATATGTATGAAATCTATAGGGGGTGCTACAGATCCACAGTGCCTACTGACAAGCTGCCACTAGCATTAGCTAAAATATAACAACAAGAAACTTAACGTCCAAATGCAAAACCAAGGCAACAAAGGAAAGATAAGTGAAACACAATGTCCAAATGTATCTACATATTGCATGTATAGTATATACTATAAATCAGAAATTAGTACAGAAATTTAGTACTTGAATGTACTGAAATAAACAAGAAAAAATTTTACTCTGATATTAGCTAAAGTTTAAACTTTGGTGTTTCAGTCCTCCCACAGTGCCTCTCATCCGGACGTCGGCTGGGTAACCCCAACCTGCCCACCATGACGTCACTTATGCCAGTAACCATTTGGTAGACAGTCTCACTTTTCACCCTTTGACAAGTGGGTGAATAGTGGTCCTAAAGTTTACGAGGCCAACACGTTACCAACTGTGCCAGCCAGCGGCTAGAACTCATAAAAAAAGCTAAATATTCTGTTATAGGGAACTAAAATAAGCAACATACATAAAAGTTCTTACCTTTGTTATAATTCCCAATGTTCCCTCTGAACCAATAAAGAGGTGCTTAAGATCATAGCCTGTATTATCCTTCTTCATAGCAGACATACAATCAATGACCTCACCAGAGGCCAAGACTGCTTCTACACCAAGAACAGAACCATGGAGACCACCATAGCGTACAACACGTAGTCCTCCTAAAATTTGAGAGGATAAATTTTCTCACATAACATGAAGTACTAAACTAGTACCATTTTTAAGTAACACAGACTATGAGGAGAGTGAAGGATTTACTGATATATAGTGTTTTCTTAAGAGGATAATTTATCCTTGATAACAAAGAGACAATTTATATATGTACTAATACTTATAATTAAAGTGACACATTTTCTTAATTAATTTGCATTTTTCATAACTAACAAACCTGAGGTCTTAACATTAAGATAAATCTAGCGCCAGCTGGAAAACCGGTAAAATTATTTTTAAAAATTTTTATGCAAGGAACTAGTACGTACTTGCATATGTGCTTGATGACGAGGTCTGTGGAATCCCCCCACAATGCCTTCAGTATCTCGATTACATTAGTTACTCTTCCAACCCAGTTTAAATGTCAAAGGGGTAGTTCGAGATGGGCCTTTATATGTTGAGACCTCTGGTTTGTTAGTTATGAAAAATACAAATTGATTAAAAACTTTCTCATTTTTTCATATATGAAACAAACCTTCGGTCCTAACATTAGGATAGGCTTACTCATTGGTGGGAGGTAAATATGTATTATAAACCAACTGGGAGTTTATCACCTTTAGTCAATTTCTGAATAAAATGACCTCAACCTCCGAACCTATGATATAAGAGTATCTTTAGGTTCCTACTTCTGGGTGTTTCATACAATGGCATAGTTCAATGTATCTGTGGAAGATGGACAGCTGTCTGTTCCCATAACAAACCAAAGTATCTTCTTTTGTGGGTTTGTTATCACTCCTCTCTCTCCTTGCTACAGAGAGGGATGTGTTACTACTGAAAAGTATCATACATTATTGATCACTCTAAATGTATGGCTGTCTCACTTACCAGTATCTTGTCCGTTCCAGCTTATGATGGTATTCTTCTTCTTGCTGCTCATACGTAAAGAAGTAGATAGAAAACATGGGAAAGAAAATAGACCAATCATCTCATTCATTCTATTTTCATACCTTCATCTTAGACTAGATACAAACTGACCCGCCAGGGGTACTGGATGAGCTACACAACTTGTTAAGCAGCCACCACCGGACCCAAGGAAAATGTGTCCAAGGACCTATGGGCAATGTCCTTCAAGTAAAAGGAAGTGAAAGTGGTTTGATGTAACCAAACACCAGCTTTCAAAATTCTCTGAACAGGCATATTCTGACCTTCCAGATTCTGTCAAATATGCATTCCTGATCATTTCTCTTAACCAAAATGATATTGTTTTCTTGGACACTTCTTTTTTGAACTGGTCTGTGCAAACAAAAAGCCTACAAAATCTGGGTCTCAGGTGACGAGTTCTTTTTAAATAAGCACAAAGAACCCTAACAGTACATAACAACATTTCTTCAGGGTCATTATCCACAAAGCCTCCAAAGAAGGTACACGAAAGGAGACAAATCTGTCATCTGCAACTAATGGATTCTGTGTCTTAGCCATAAATTCTGGTAAAAACTAGAAGACTAATGACTTCCAACCTCTGGAATGTTTTACTTCATATGACAAGCCATGTACTTCCCCCTACCCTTTTGGTAGATGCTAGAGGCAACAAGAAGACTGCTTTTAGCATCACACTTTGATTAGTGGCTTGTTGCAATGGTTCATAGGGAGCCTTAGTAAGGCTAGACAATATGTACCAAGGTTGAATCCCAGTTGGGAGATTTTTGTTCTTTAAGCGAACAGGATTACTCAGAACTTCTCATTAACATAGATATTTCCCATGAAGAAGATATACCTACATCTTTCATCCACAGGTGTTTTTCTGTTATAAGGTATATCAGAAAATCCATTTGTTGAATAGCTTATTTGCTGAATAGAAGTTCCGAGTGGAGAAATATTCAGTCTACAGAACCAATCATAGTAGACAGACCACTTCCCTGGGTACACACATGACGATGACTTTCTGATATATCCTGCCATCTGCGATGCTGCTTTTTGAGAAAAACCTCTTGCTCACGGGAGATACTTGACAGTCTCCACCTGTGAATAGATAGAGACTGTACTGATTGGTGGTACCTCTCCACATGGGGTTGACATAGTAGGTTGTGCCAGGGTGGCAGTTCTCTCAGAACTTCTACAAGCAGGGAAATCAGAGCCAAAAAACCATTCTACCTTTGGCCACAAGGAGCCACCAGGGTCATCCTGAGATTTCATGACCGCATCACCTTGTTCAGAACCTGACGGATCAGACAAAATGGAGGAAAAGCATATATGTTCAGATTGTCCCACCAATGCTTTAAAACATTCTCCGCTGCTGCTTTCATGTCCGGGACTACTGAACAATGTATCTCCAGTTTCCTCTTGTATCTTATTGAGAACAGATCTGCCATCTGCCTTTCCCTCAAGATAAACATTCTGTCCAACACTTCCTGATGTAAGGACCACTCTCTTCCCAGGATCTGGTCCTGGCACCTCAACTCATCTGCTATTAATTCCTTTTCCCCTGGAATATATATCTGGGCTTGATGTCTATTAAGTTCTTTACAGCCCACTGATGTAGATGAACTGTCATGATATGTAGTTGGCGAGATACTAGGTTCCCTGTTTGTTTACACAAGCCACTACTGCAGCGTTGTCTGACATTAACACTACCGAGTGTCCCTCTCTTCTTCTTTCCCACCATTATCCCTACATTAAGGAGTTGGTTGCCTGATGCACCTTCTCCACTGCCTTCTATCAAAGGCATCATCCTCCACCAAACCTCTTCTCTCCATATCTTCCTTCACTTTACCTTGCCATCTAATTATCTGTCTCCCTCTTGATTTTCTTCCTCTAACAAGTTCCTCCTTAGTCCTCTTCACTCCCTCCTCGTCATCCAACTCAACATGCCCATACCATCTCTTATCACCTCTGTAATCTTTACTAAGCCTGCCTGCCCTTATTTCATCATTTTCCAATCTCTCAAGCAGCGATATTCCCATAATCCACCTCAGCATTCTCATCTCTGTTATCTCAAGCTTTACAACCTCTTTTCTTCTTAGAGCCCATGTTTCTGCTCCATACATCAACGGTCTTATCACTGTGTTATGTATCTTGACTTTTAGCTCGATTGGCATTTTCTTATCATATACCACTCCAGCTACCTCTCTCCACTTCCCCAATGCAGTTTTTATCCTACTGTCAACTTCAGCTTCACATCCTCCCTCTTGGCTTAAAGTAGATCCTAAGTATTTACATTTTTCTCCTTGTTTTGTAATCGAACCTCTTCTTTCTTATATTACTATTCTGTCGCTATCTTCCCTACTGCTCAGCAAAACCTCTGTTTTATTTACATTCACCTTTAAGCCACCCTTCTCTAAAGATTCTTTCCACTCTCTAACCCTTCTCTGTAGGTCCTCCTCATTTTCAGCAGCAATTACCAGATCATCGGCGTACAACAATTCCCACAGCTTTTCATTCCTGATTGCTTCACTCAACACATCCATGACCAGCACAAACAAAAATAGCTTAACGCTGACCCTTAGTGTAATCCCTCTACCCTCTCCCAAAACTCTTGCAGTGCTAGGAATGCTGCTTTTAGTTCCAGGGTCTGTCTTGTTGACTCCACTTTCCTAAAACCATCAGATCCTCCATATGAGCGGCCCAGCCTTCAACTGATGCATCCAAGAACAGAAGATCTGGAGAGAGTTGATGAAGGGGTAGCGGTACTGCCAGATTATTGTCGTCCAACCACCACAGTAGAATTTTTCTCACCTCTGTTGAAAGTGGGATCTGCTTGTAAGTGACCAAAACTCCTTCATCCTCCATTGTAAAGACCGAAGGTGCAACCTCCTGTGAGGAACCAGCTTCTCTGGAAAATTTTGAATTCCCAGAACTACCTGCCACTGCTTTGCTAGTTGTGTTTCCCTTGCCAGAAATGAATTCACCACTTCCTTGCATTTTCCTACCCTCTGATCTGACGGGAAAGCTTTGGCCTTTATTGTGTCATAATCATCCCTAAATACACAGTCTTCTGACTGGGATCCAAATTTGACTACTCCTGATTTATCATAATGCCTAAGCTGTGAAAAAGCCAGAGAAGAAGATCTGTTTTATTATCCATATTATTAGGATTTTATTTTTTAATCTGTGTAAAACATTTACTTTGATTGGTTAACAATGAACATATATCTAAAAAATAATTATTTCCCAGGAAATCCCTGGATTATTTTCTAATTGTCCCGAAATCGGGAATCCAAAATCAGGCTCAAATTGAAAACCCTAATTGCAACCTTGCCTAAAATGAGCTTGTTTCACTTCTTATCTCAACCAACAGTACAGACAAGTGAATACTGGCTGATAGGTATCAAGCTATTGAACTTAGGCTATATTATTATGATATTAATGACAATGGATGAAGCTTATATGGGATGACAGCGTTGGGGAGGACAATTATTTAATTAAACTATTATCAAATTTTATTGTGTGTCAGTTTGACTCATGAATAAAGAACAATAATAAAGGGATTTTGACGTAGGAAAAAATCTATTTCTGGGTGATTGGCTCGTGTCGCCCTATGAAAGGATCCTTAATATCATTCTTTCTAGGTAAAATTAAATCTAAAATTACCAGAGGAAAACAAAATTAAGAAAATGTCAGTAAAACTGACTCGCTCACTCTTTAAAAGAAGTGTCGGTATGAGAATAGGGGCGAGTGGGATCACTACCACGAGACATTCACCAATTTAGGACCTTCCAATCAAATCCCCACTAGAGAGATGATACCAACGGCGATGCTTGCCGGCTACTACTACTACTAGGGACGCCACGGACAGCAGCGCACCTAGCGGTCATCCTTAATCTATGAACACTTGTCCTGCAGGGAGGGCAATCAATACAGGGTGGGTTTCATAGGGCGACACGAGCCAATCACCCAGAAATAGATTTTTCCTACGTCAAAAATCCCTTTTCTGGGCTCAGCTCGTGTCGGCCTATGAAAAGAGTACCAGAGAAACAGACAAGATGGGAAAAAGGACAAATGAAAAATCAGTTTGTAAAAAAAGAGGGATATCATAAGTGAATCAGTTATTACAGAATATAACCTAAGTACTTAAAGCTAAACTTATTCTAAACAATGACATAAAAGAAAGCCAGTAATGTAAAGTACTTAAAAATTAAATATAGTAAACATAGTAAAATACAATAATGCAGTGCAATTTAACAAAAAATAGATTCACTTAAATAATGTATTTACATAATATACAAAACACATTGTGTTCCTACCCTAGCATAAAAAATAAGGGTAGGTACACTGAAGTACATTATAAGTACATAGTGTGGATGTCCCTAGCGAAAAATAAGGGACAATCCACCAATATAATCTCAGCGGCTAAGGCTCGGAGTATCCGAGTAGCATGGCGATAGGGTGAGGCATGTTGGACGAGGTAGGTAGAAAGGGAGACCTGGATCTATTACTATGACTACTATACAGTATCAGGAGAAACAATGTTTCCCGCTGCTACTGCAGAAAATTTTTAAAGATTCCAAGGACTTTAGATAGTGACGTTTAAAAGGACTGGTCGGAGATTTCCATCCAGTATACTGTTTAAGATCCTCAAAGTTCATATGTTGAAAGTAGTTAATTGAGGTGGCTACTCCCCTGATGTCATGTGCTTTTGGAAATGAATTAGGATCGGCTTGTTTAATGAAGTAAAGGATCTGTTGTCTAATACCTTTTACTGATAAAGTACCACCTTTTTCTCTCATGAAGAGAGAACCTGAGGATCTTGAGGATGTACGAGATAGAAAGGCTCTTAAAGTTGATACTGGGCAGAGAGAAGGATCTTGCGGAAGTGGGATGACTTTCCAAGGGAAGCCCACCTTGCAAGAGGATCCTCATTTTTAGCCAAAAAACTACGATCCGGAGCAAGCAGAACTTCTCCTGAGGGGAGGAATTCCAAACATGAACCCGCATTCTCTGGATAGAGCCGACAGTTCTGAAATTCTAGCTCCTGAAGCTAGGCTTAATAAGAATAATATACTTTCTAAGAAGCATTATGAATGTACAAGACGAGTTGTCAGTATCTGATACTAGTTTGAGGACATCAGTAAGAAACCATGAGACTGTAGTAGGCCTTTGAGAAGGTCTAAGTCTAGCACAGGCTTTAGGGATAGACGTAAAAAATAAAGATTCAGTCAGATCTATCTGGAAACCTAACTGAAAAGATCTTCTTCAAAGCCGATTTATGAGTAGTAATAGTGCTAGCTGCTAAACCATTTTTCAAACAAGGATCTGAAAAGGATAAGTAGCTAAGTTAACTGTCATGGTTGTAGTGTTTGATTCTTTCAGGAAGGATGCTAATTTTTTAACAGCTGAGTCATATTGTCTAATAGTTGACTCTCTCTTATCTGGATTCTAGGAAGAGGATGTTAGTTTTTTGTGGGATCAATATTAGCATCTTTATTAGCCACAAACTTCATGAAGTCCATAAAGTTAGGGTCTGAAGAATTCCTGAGGAAGCGAACACAGTCCTCATTTGTACTGATTGTGACAGCTTGGATTGGGAATCCGTTGAGGTCGGAGACCCAATTCCAGAAGCAGAGGATACCAGTTGCTCTTGGGCCAGTCTGGAGCAATCAGGGCTACTAGTCCCTTGAAAGTCCTCAGCTTGCTCAAGGAACTTTCAAGAGAAGATTCACTGGAGGAAAGACATAAATTTTTCTCCACTGATTCCAATCTAACGACAGGGCGTCCGTGGCATAAGCCAGAGGGTCCAGGTTGGGGGCCACATAGCAAGGGAGCTTGTGGTTCGCTTGTGAGGCGAAGAGATCTACTTGGAGACCTGGGGACTCTCCGGCATATCCACTGGAATGACCTGTCGTCTAGGGACCATTCTGATTCCAGAGGGACCGACCGGGACAAAGCGTCTGCTATCACATTTCTTACCCCCGCCAGTGAGTGGCTGGCGGACAGATGCCATTTGTGTTTGTCTGCTAGTGCAAAGATGGCTATCATGACATGGTTCACATGGTTGGATTTGGAGCCCTCCCCTGTTGATGCAATGGAAACTACCACTTGCAACTGTCCAAAACTAGTCTTAGATGAGACTTTTCCGGGGGAAGAAGTCTCTTCAGGGTAAGAAATACTGCCATTGCCTCCAGAACGTTTATGTGGAGCTGGCGGAACTGAACTGACCAAGTCCCCTGAACTTGTTTGAATTGAGAATATCCCCCCCACCCGGACAGGGAGGCATCCGTGTGAATGGTTTAACACTGGAAGGGATATTGAAGGGGTACCCGTTTGGCCGAGGTTCTTTACTTTTGTCCATGGACGGAGTTGATTGCGAAGGATCTGTGGAATTACTGACAACTTGTCTCGAGATTTGGCGTTTGCTCTCGATCGCCAAACTCGATTTATATCTTTCAGCCTTGCTTTCAGGAGGATATCTGTCACTGAAGCAACTGAAGAGAACTAGGATTCTTCCTGGCTTCTCCTTGATGTTTGCTTGCATTTGAGAAATTGTCTCACAGACTTGGCTATTTCTTTCCGTTTGGCCACTGGAATTGACAGATTGTGGGAAGACAAATCCCATTGGATTCCTATCCACTGAAAACGAGACTCCGGAGTAAGTCTGGATTTCGTTTTGTTTATCTGGAACCCCAGATGTTCCAGAAATTGAACTACCTTTTTCGTGGCTTTGAGACATTCCTCGACTGTTTGGTGCCCAGATCAACCAATCGTCGAGGTATGCTGCTATCATTATTCCCTGAGTTCTCAATTGTTGCATCCACTACTTCTGCTATTTTCGTGAATACCCTGGGGGCTACATTCAGACCGAAGGGGGCATCACTTTGAATGAGAATGTCTGATTTCCTAGTCTGAATCCTAGGAATGGGCGGAAGTGTCCTGGCTATAGGGATATGATAGTATGCGTCTGTAAGATCGATGAGCATGTGACGGCTCCCACGAGGAAGTAAGGTCCTTACCTGCGAGATGGTAAGCATTTTGAACTTGTCGCAACGAATGAAAGAGTTTAGCCTTGACAAGTCTAAGATTACCCTTCTTTTTGTTGAGCCTTTCTTTTGGCACGCTGAATAAGCGACCTTAAAATTTTAGATGCTTGACTCTCGCAATAGCTCCTTTCTGAAGGAGTTCTCCGCATAAATCTGTCAATTCCTTTGATGGTACTTGATGGAATGATTTGATTGGAGGGGGATCTTTGATCCAACTCCAACCCAATCCCTTGGACACTATGCTCTGTGCCCAATTGCTGAACCCCCACCCCTGTGACGGAAGAGGAACAGCCCTCCCTCCTACCTGGGGAGCCTCACTGTTGTTGGGCGGGTTGACCTCCACTACCCTCCTCTGAACTGCCTACTCCTTGCCGCTCTTCTGTGCCTTGCTGGCGAAAGTGGCCTCTCGCTCTGCTAACCCTTCGGGATGCCTATTAAAGGAGGGTTAAGCTCGCTGCCTATTTAAAGGGAGGGTAAGCCTGACCTTCATACATAGGGTTAAGGCCGGCGAGAGTGCGTAGGAGGTCGAGGGTTGCGACTGAGGAGACAACAGGAAGGAGGGTTGGGTCTGCTTCGGGTTGAAGGTTGTCCCGGTTGGGTAACTGGGACGGCCTGAACGAATTGCGGCTGCTGCTGTGTTTTTGGGTAAGGCTGGAACCTTTTACCATACTTTCTTTAGTTTCTTACCAGCAGCGGGGGTGGGCGGATTCTTCGTTTCCTCTTAGAGGAAGATACCCACCTAGCTCTAAGGGCTCTGGTTGAGCCTAGCAGCCTCGTGGTGCACCTCATTTACAGCAGACTCTGGGAAGAGGTCCGCTCCCCACATGCTTGGAAGCCAGGAGTCTATTAGGTTCGTGCCTAATAGTACATTCCTGCAGAACGTGCTTTCGGCAATTCCTCCTAGCTTGGAAGAAGTCGAAAGCATCCGTCTGAACCGTTTGAAGCTGGGACTCGGCCAGAATCTTAAATAGAGGTTCGTGCCATACGAGAGAGCAGCCATCTCCGTGATAATTAGAGAATTGAGGGATCTGCCAAACCTAGTCGAGCGTCGAACTCTGCCTGGATCAAAGGAATCCGGCAGCCTTGGGAGCTTTTTGCCAAACTGGTCCATTGCACAGTCCGGTTTGAGCTTACCAAGCGTGAAAGGTCAGGCAAGTTCTCCCACAATTCTCCGAAGGCTGGAAAGAGCGGAGAAGTAGAATCCGCTTCCCTCAGCTGTGGCATGGGCTCATCCTTGAGGACTGCCTGAAGAGTCGCTTCCCCACTATTTTGGTAGCGAACGGAAGAGAAGCCTCCTCCTCCGTCGCAAAAATAGTAAAAGGACTCTTGAAAGCCTGGAGCTTAGTGTTGGTACACTCCCAGTCCTCAAGGCAGTGAACCCATTCCCGTTGAGCGTGCTCTCTACTATAGAGCACGTTCTCTCTGGAGATCTTGTCCTCCCTAGTGAGGGCCGCTACGGTCAGCCTAGCATATCCAATGAAAGGCTGCGTCAATCCCGGAGGATAAAACTCGAAGTCCTCAATCCTTCGAGTTCCACACTCCGGGACAGAGATCATACCGTCCTTGAATGGAGCGTAAGCGGCCACTCTCCATGGGTTCTCCATGGAGAAGGCTGGTAGCGACTCATAAGCGGTGGTAGCTGGAGAATACCAGCACTTGCTACTGGGGAGCTGGATGAGGAGCCTGAGCAGCCCAGCTACTCGTCTACTCGGGGGTCCTCATTCTCTCTAACTCTGTTAGAGATCTTGGATGGACTGGCCCGGACTGAGTCAAAGTGCTCGACAGTTGTGCGAACATCTGTTCGAACTTGGTTCCGAGGGCGGAGACCTGTGAGCCTACCATCTCTCCTACCTGTTGCATCACCACTGCTGAGAAAGCAGTGGGATCAAAGGTGCTAGGTCCCGCTACTCCAACGGCGTTGCCGGAGTGGATGCGGTGGAGGCCGGAGAAGGGCATTGCTCAGCAGGAGCGCGAGCCTTCTTAGAAGCCTTGCTTCTAGAGGCTCTTTGAATAGGAAGAGCTCGGCTTAGCCTTCACCGTCAGCATAGGAAGTCGAAGACTTCTTAGCTGAAGAAGACGACGACGACTTTTTTTAGAAGTCGTCTTAACAAGGGTCTTCGGTTCTCTCTGTCCCTTCACCTTTGGGGGTACAGAGAGAGCGGGAGAGCGGGTCAGGGATCTCAGATCCCAAAAAGCCTTGGAAAGAAGCAGTAGAAGAAGGGACAGGAGAAGATCCAGGAGCGCCCAAGGAAAGACCTGGGCACCCGACACACCTACCTCAACCAACAAATCCTCCGCACCTACCGCCATAGGCTCAATATTAAGGTCCAAGGTTGCGACGTCTGGGACCGTCTCCTGCGTGGCCACGGCCCCGAACGACTGCTGCATCTCTTGCTGGATGGAGGCGATGAGAGGGGTGGCTGCAGCGATGGGGTTCAAACATATCCTGTTGAACTTGCCAGCCGGGGAAGATTCTGAACGGGCCCAGCTTCTTGTCCCAAGATGTATGGGCTGGCCCTTGGCGGCCGTTCTTATCCCGAAGCCGGCCCCACCGCCAAGCCTTCAGGGTTGCTAGGGCGACTTCCCTCACACCGGCAGCCTGAAAGAGAAGGCGAAATGAAGCTTCTAGTGGCGGAGGCGGGGTTAACAAGCTTATGACTAAGTGTTGTTAGTAATACGATAAAGAAGTCTACAATCGACTTACCCCCCCTCCCCCCCCACCAGCTGACTGACAGGTCGTAACAGATGGCGCAGGCTTCCGGGTGCCAGGACGATCATGTCGTTGTGAGACGTGGCACACGGGGCGTGAGATCTGCACTCATCGTGGGCGCAGGGTCGTACAAAGTCGCATTGCACCCTAGACCTGACAGTTGGTAGCTGTAAGTGGAAAGATACATAAGTATTAGGAGAACACTTACAGCCTAACAATTGCTCCGCTGCATGCCGGAGCGAGAAAGTTAGATTAAACCAGAGCCCCGCCATAATACGTGTGGTAACAAAATGGTTGGAGTTTGTCCAAGGCTACGCCGGAGACAAGAGAAAAGAATCCAACCAGATGTGGTGGTGAAATATGAAACCACGACGGAAAACGACGGAGATGGTATACATACAATTAATTATTCTATGGAAATTCATCGTAAAATTAGGGTATATCCTTAAAAATAAACGAAATAAATATTCAAAACTTTTCCCCCACCCCCGTCCTACTAGAAGAGTGGCCCGGGTACGAAGCAAGCTCTCTCTTCCGGTAGCGGGTAAAAAAGGGAAGGATATAGTAGGCAAGCAATAGACCACTAGTAGTGACCACCCCGCCCACACTGGGGAAAGGTGGGACTGGAGCAACTGGGGGGGGGGGGGGGTGGGGTTCCCGGCGTAACGCGGCGGGAGAGAGAGAGGGGGGGGGTGGCCATAGGGCCTACTCCATCCCCGTTCCCAACAACTACCCGCTCGGTGACCCGGTACCCGAAACAAGTGGTCGCCCTATACCCCAGCTGGGAAGAACCCCTGGGCCTCCTCAGAGAAGGAGGGAGGAAGGCTACTGAGGTTGTCATGGCAACCAAGGGGTCCCCAGACCCCTCCCTATACCTGGTAGGGAGGGAAGGGGAAGGGTAAGGTGCGATGGAACACGTGACCGCAAGTGGCCTAAGCCGCGATAGCAACACAACCGTGGAAGGGCCACGTGAACCAGGCTGTACCAATACATGGGACATGCACCTAGGCTAGCCTAACACCCTAAATAGAACTAAAATTACATCGTAAAGATGGAAAAGACACTTTTAGTAAAAGAAAAAAGAAGCCCAGGAGGAGGCAAACTGTTCCGAGGAACAGAAGCCTACTCGGAGCCAGCGATAGCCGATGAAGAGCAAGAGCCGGGATGCTGGGCCAGAAACAAAGAATAGCCCTAAATACCAAAACTAAGAGAATTGGTAAATGGGCTAACCTAGCTAAAAAGGCGATGTAAAAACGATGAACGTGATATAGTAAGCCCATAAGTATAAGAAGTCCCAGTATGGAAGGACCGGAATTCTTAACATGAGGCAGCATGGCGCCGCCACGAGTCGACCGGGAAACCGTATAGACCTATTAGAAGGAAAATACTGGTCCCTGGAAGACTAAAATACGGTAAAATACTACTTAAGAGGCACTTAACTTAGCCGATGCGATGGCAGCACGTTCCATGATGGAGAAGGAGGTAAATCCAAGAAAATTAGCACACGGCAAAAAATGCGTACAAAACGCTTACCGCTAATAATTAAGGATGACCGCTAGGGGCGCTGCTGTCCGTGGCGTCCCTAGTAGTAGTAGTAGCGGCCGCATCGCCCGTTGGTATCAGCTCTCTCTAGTGGGGATTTTGATTGGAAGGTCTAAATGGTGAATGTCTCGTGGTAGTGATCCCACTCGCCCCTACTCCCCCTATTCTCATACCGACACTTCTTTTAAAGAGTGAGCGAGTCAGTTTTACTGACATTTTCTTAATTTTGTTTTTCTCTGGTAATTTTTAGATTAATTTTACCTAGAAAGAATGATATTAAGGATCCTTTCATAGGCCGACACGAGCTGAGCCCAGAAATTAGTTCTGCCTCAAGAGAGTAAAACAGGACTGTAAATTTATGGTTGAAATAAAGGCACAAAAGATCAATAAATTAGTCTACTATATGCTCAAATGTATACAAACTACAGCAGACAGAATTAAAATTTTTATTTCTAAATTTAGTACATATTACCCCTGGTAAAGTAAGTATATCTTAGTTTTACCTGACCACTGAGCTGTTTTACAGCTCTCCTAGGGCTGGCCGAAAGGATTAGATATTTTTACATGGCTAAGACCAATTGGTCACCTAGCAACAGGACCTACAGCTTATTGTGGGATCCGAAGCACATTAGTATATCAAGAAATTAATTTCTATCACCAGAAATAAATTCCTCTGATTCCATGTTGGCCGAACAGAGAATCGAACTTCGGACCACTGAATTAGTAGCCGAGCGCAAAAACCACTCGTCCAACGGGGAACTTTATTGTCCCTGGTAAATGCTGCAAATATAATTTACCAATCTTTAAAAACTGCCAAGAAAATAACCATAATGTAGTTACCATATCTGCAAAACTTATGGATTAACTGTAGAAGAAATATACTACCCCCAAAATTAAATATTTTTATTTCTGCATGAAGTACATATTGTATACAGTAAATGGTGCACAAATCATTTGACAGTCTTGACAGACATCTGAGAAAACACATTTTAAAGAGTACAGAACATTAGATTGTATGGGTTGCGTCATTGTTTACATAAGAATCATCGCATAGCAATGGCATCAGACACTGCATGTCACACTGGTGTGGCTACTATATGCTGTCCAATCTCCTCTCTATCTCTATGGTGAGAGATCCCACAGACCTCGTGATCTAGCACAGATGGCAATAGTAGTTCCTTGTGTGCACAATTTTTTTATCAATTTGACTGGTTTTCCAGCTGGCACTAGAAGATTTATCCTAATGTTAAGACTGAAGGTTTGTTTCGTATATGAACAAAGGGATTTTGACGTAAGGAAAAATCTATTTCTGGGCGATTGGCTGTGTCGCCAGCGAAATATCCTTTAATCTATTATTTCTAGGGTAAATGTACTAACACATACCAGAGAATAAATAAAATAAAGAAAAAAGGTCAGTATAACTGACTCGCTCACCCTCCAGGAGGGTGTCGTATGAACACTAGGCGAGTGAGACCACTACCACGAGCCAAATGCCAATAGAAATCTCCCACTACAAAATCCCTCCAAGAGGGGAGCCGACCCACAGAGTGAGCAGCTCGTACTACTACTACTCCATCCCATGCTGCCGACTGCTGCGGCCTCTGGTGGCCATCCTGAAGTTAGCAGACAATCTTGGGCGAAGGGATGGGTAGGGTGGGATTTCGCTGGCGACACAGAGCCAATCGCCCAGAAATAGATTTTTTGCCTTACGTCAAAATCCCTTTTTCTGGGCTCAGCTCGTGTCGCTGCGCGAAATCGTACCAGAGAAATAGCACAAGATTGTAAACAAAGTAATAAAATGAGAATAAAAAATAAAATAAATCAGAATAGGTCAAATAAAAGATAAAATATATAAGAATAGACTATAATTGCTAAAAGATACATATACACAGGGGTATAAAAATAGAAATATGCTTAAATTACCCTTAAAATTTAACTTAAAAATTATCATGTTTGTTAACATAAGGTAACTACATATGTACAGTAAAATTATTTACATGTATCAATGTTATCTGTGTAACAGCATGTATCAAAAGTATAATAGCAATTAATAAAAACAATCAACAATAATAATATAAAGGAATGTATATGACTTAATATACAAAACCCGTAATCATTATAATATGATGCATCCCCTAGCATAAAAATAAGGGGAAACATCCATGAGATCAATGTTATCAATCATTTGTGAGTGTCCCTAACCAGACAATAAGGGCACCACTACACTATCACAAAAGCAGCTAAGACACAAGGTGAATGCAATGAACAGGTAGGAATAGACGAACTTTTGGGTGTTAGGCAGGTAGAAAGGAGGACTGAATCTTCTACTACAAACTAGCTAGAGTCAGGGGAAACTATGTTACCCGCTGCTACTGCTGGGAATTTCAGAGCTTCCAAGGACTTAAGGTAGTGACGTTTGAACACTGTCGGCGATTTCCATCCAGTATACTTTTTCAACTCATCGAAGTTCATATGTTGGAAATAATTAATTGAGGTGGCTACTGCCCTGACATCATGTGCTTTCGGGAAAGAGTCAGGATTGGCTTGCTTAATAAAGTACAGGATTTGTTGCCTGATGCCTTTAATGGATAAAGTTCCACCTTTTTCCCTCCTAAAGAGGGGACCCGACGAAGATGAGGAGGTCCTAGACAGAAAGGCTCGTAAGGTTGTAACTGGGCAAAGAGATACATCTTGTGGAAGAGGTAGTACCTTCCAAGGTTCCCACCTCATCAAAGGATCTTCATTCTTTGCTAAAAAAGCTTACGTTCCGGAGAAAGTAGGCACTTCTCCTGTGGGGAAGGAACTGAATATGATCCGGGTCTCTGGATAGAGCCGACAGTTCTGAAATTCTTGCTCCTGAAGCTAAGCTTAATAAGAATAGGGTTTCTCTTAAGAGCATTATAAACGAGCATGTGTCATTATCGGTTTCGGAAGCCAGTTTTAGAACATCGTTTAAGAACCATTGAAACTGACGTAGGCCTTACAGAAGGCCTAAGCCTAGCACATGCCTTAGGAATAGAACGAGAAGTAGGAATCCGTCAGTCTATGTTAAATCCAAATCGAAATATCTTTTTCAAAGCTGACTTGTTTGTCGTAATCGTGCTAGCTGCTAAACCTTTTTCAAATAAGGCATCTGAAAAAAGGATATAGCTGAATTAACTGTCATGATTCTAATATCCGAATCTCTCAGGAAGGTTGCTAACTTTTTGACAGCAGCATCATACTGCCTCAAAGTCGAATCCCTTTATCGGATTCCAAGAATAGAATATTCTGAGGGTCAACTATTCGCATCTCTTTTTGCCGCAAAACTTCATGAAATCCATAAAGTTAGGTTTTGAGAATCCCTGAGGAAGCGAACACAGTCTTCATTTGTACTGACTGGGAGAGCTTGGGGACTGGGGATCTGAAGAGGACGAAGGCCCAGCTCCAAAATTAGAGGATACCAGTTGCTCTTCGGCCAGTTCTGGGGCTACTAGAGCCACTTGACCCTTGAAAGTCCTGAGTTTGTTCAATACTTTCATGAGGAGATTCACTGGAGGGAAGACGTAAATCTTCTCCCAGTTTTTGTTCCAGTCTAGAGCCAGGGCGTCCGTGGCATAGGCCAGAGGGTCCAGGTTGGGGGCTACATAACACGGTAGTTTTTGGTTCGGTTTTCCCCCTTGTGAATGCGAAGAGGTCCACCTGTAGCCCTGGGACTCTTTGAAGGATCCATTGGAACGAACTGTTTGTCCAGTGACCATTCCGACTCTATGGGGTACTGATCGGGATAGGGCGTCTGCTATGACGTTTCTTACTCCAGCTATGTGAGTGGAGGAAAGATGCCAACTGAACTTGTCTGCCAGGGAGAAAGAATGGCTATCATGACGTGATTTAGATGACGTGACTTGGAGCCTCCTCTGTTTATACAATGTACTACCACTGCGCTGTCCAGGACTAGCTTTATGTGGAGTACTTGGGTGGGCGTAACCTTTTTAGAGTCAAGAACACTGCCATTGCCTCCAGTACGTTTTATATGGAACTGACGGAACGAGGTGACCAAGTCCCTTGAACCTTTTTGAGACCTGGGAATACCCTCCCCAGCCGCTTAAGGACGCGTCGTGTGGATGGTGACCCCTGGTGGAGGGAACTGAAGGGGTACTGACATTGATAAATTCTTGACTCTCGCCCATGGCCTCCGAAGTCGATTCTTTAGAATCAGAGGCACTGAGGATAGTTTGTCCCTGGACCTGACGTTTGCTCGCGAGCGCCAGATTCTGGTTAGGTCTTTCAAGTTTGGCTTTCATTAAGACGTTTGTCACTGATGCAAACTGGAGAGAAACCCAGGGATCCTTTCCTGGGCTCTCCTTGACGCTTAGTTTGTGACTTAGAAATTATTGCTTGACTGACTTTGCTATTTCTTTCCTTTTGGTTGATGGAATCGACAGAGTGTGGGATGATAGATTCCATTGAATGCCCAGCCACTGAAAGTTTGACTCTGGAGTGAGTCTTGATTTGGTCCTGTTTATTTTGAAGCCTAGATATTCCAGGAACTGAATCACTTTCAGCAGTAGCTCTGTTTGCATTCCTCGACTGATGGGGCCCAGATCAACCAATCGTCGAGATACGCTACTACCATGATCCCTTGCGATCTGAGTTGTTGCACTACCACTTCCGCTAGCTTCGTGAACACTCTGGGCCACGTTGAGTCCGAATGGAACTACCTTGAAGGAGAATGTCTGGTCTCCTATCTTGAACCCAGATACGGACGGAAGTGTCTTGCAATAGGGATATGATAGTAAGCGTCTGTAAGATCGATAGAGGTGGTGACGGCCCCACGGGGAGTAGGTCCGCACCTGTGAGATCGTGAGCATTTGAACTTGTCGCAGCGGATGGCTACGTTTAAGCGGGACAAGTCTAAGATTACCCTTCTTTTTTGTGAGCCTTTCTTTGGCACGCTGAACAAGCGACCTTGAAATTTTAATCTCTTGACTCTCGCTATAGCTCCTTTTTGAAGGAGATCGTCTCGTACTCTGTCAATTCCTTGGAAGGAAGTTGACGGAAAGGTCTGGATGGAGGTGGGTTCGTCAACCAGCTCCAACCCAGACCTTTTGACACTATGCTCTGAGCCCATTGGCTGAAGTTCCACCGGTGGCGAAAGTGAAACAGCCTCCCTCCTACCTGAAGTTCTTCATGGTTCTGGTAACCGCCTCGGCCTCCTCTGAAGTGCTTTCCCATGTTTAAAAGGGGCCTCCCGATCCTCTCCCACGAAAGGAACGCTTACCTCTACCCCCTCCCTTACCCGAGCGGTCATACTTCTGAGAAGCTTGACTCTCGAAGGCTGATTGTAAGCTGGAGAGATGGCGTAAGAGGTGGAGGGCTGAGGCTGAGGGGATATCACATAAATTGGCTGTGATTGACCTTTAGAAGTGGAGGGTTGGGCTGTCTGCACTAACGGTACTGTTGGAACTTGTTGAGGAAAGCGTAGTTGCTTCTTCTGGTAAGGTTGGAAACGCCTGGGTTTCTTTGTCCCTTACCTTTAGGAGTCAGGTCTTGCCTCCCTCTTAGGCCGAAAGGCCCCCAACGATCCTTAAGGCTCTGGTTTAACCTGGTAGCCTCTGACTGGACCTCCTTAACCATAGCTTCTGGGAAGAGATCTGCTCCCCAGATGCTAGACGAGAGTAACCTATTCGGTTCATGCCGAATGGTTGCCTCTTGTAGGACATGCTTCCTACAATTCGTCCGAGCAGTGGCAAACTCAAACATATCTGACTGTACCGTTTGAGTCAGGGCTTTGGTCATGAGCTTAAAATTGGTTCTGATCCATAAGCCATGGTAGCTACCTCAGACATAGCCATAGAATTGATGGATCTGGCTAGACGCGATTTTGCATCAAACTCAGCCTGAATAAGGCTATCTGGGAGCCTGGGTAGCTTTTCACCAAACTGCTCCATTGCACAGTCCGGTTTGAGTTTGCCAGCTGAGAATGTATTCGGCAGGTCTTCCCACAACTTCTCCAACTGAGGGGAGCAACGGAGAAGTGGGATCCGCTTCCTTCAACTGCGGTTATAGGTTCCCCCTTCTGGGCCGCTGGGATGGTCGACCTCGCGATCTTGGTTAGGAACGGGAGCGGGGTACTCTCATCCATTGTAAAAATGGTAAAGGGACTCTTAAATGGTTTGTACTCTTGGTGTTAGAACAATCCATGTCCTCTAAAAACACCTGAGCCATTCTCTCTGAGCCTGGTCTCGTGAGTAAGGACTGTCTCCTTAGGTACCTTATCGTTCCCGCACCATAGCCGACGGCGTAAGCCTTGCGTAGCCTATGAACGGAGGCTGGAGGTCTTCCGGGAAGAACTCGAAGTCCTCTATTCTTCGAGTCCCAAATTCCGGTATAGAGATGAGACCGTCCTGGAAAGGGGGCGTATGACGCTACTCTCCACGGATTGTTCATAGAGAAACTGAGGTAGTGAGTCATACGGAGGAAGTTGGGATCCACTCGTGTTGGACAGTGGAGGAGAGGCTAGAGGAGCTTCTCTCAGCCCGGCTATAATGGAGTCCTGGGAAGTAATCCTGTCCGACAGACGAGAGATCATTTGCTCCATGCTACTCTTTAAGGACCCAACCAGGTCCCCCACCATGTTGCAACAGGCCAGCATTGGAGTCCAAAGCGGAGCTGCTGCGGAGGTGGAGGGGAGGCTGTGAATCGGAACCAAAGGTAGCGGAATTGGTGATTCTGCCGGTAGTGCGAGATCTCTCTCTGGAGGATTTTTTTACTCCTCGAGGACTTAGAGCCGGAGCTAGAAGCTTTAGACCTGGATGCTCCGGGATTCCCAGCCGGAGACTTACGGGAGGAGGATGAAGCCGAAGTCGTCTTCTTAGACGACGACGACGTCTTAGTCAAAGTCATCACCTTAGACTGACCTTAGGTCTAACCGAAGCACCAGGAGGAGAATATATTTCGTCACCCGTAAAGCCTTGGAAGGATGGAGAGGTTGCAAGGAGTAGAAGAAACAGTTACGCCCAAGGGTGACCCTTGGTTGTCCACCGTACCTACCTCGACCAACAGGTCGTCTATACCTACCATAGGTTCAACATTAATATCTAGGGTCGCGACATCCGTAGAGATATCCTGTCCTGATCAGTTAATGAGGTGGCCAGCTGTTGTTGGATTGAAGGCGATAGTCGGATCCGCTTCTACCAGGGTCGACGTATCCTGTCGCCTTGCCTCCGGGGAAGATTAGTAATGCCAACCGCTTCTCTAGGATGTAGGGCTGTCCCTTGGCGGCGTTTTTCCCAAACCGCCGACCCAGGCCCGCAGGGTAGCCAGTGCGGTATCTCTTCCGCCGGAGCCTGGAAGAGAGGGCGTAGTTTAGATTTAAGAATCACTTAAAACTAAAACTTAAAGTATAACTTAAATTAATTGCCTTAAGTTAATATGATGAAAACTTAAGCGCTAAAAAAGAAGCGGAGCAGCTACTGGAGATGTAAAAACTTACCCCTTCCAAAAGCTGGCTCACCAGATCGTAACATATGGTACACGTCTCATGGTACCAGACCTGGATGTCCCCGAGCGGAGTCGCGCATGGAGCATGGGACCGGCAAACTTCGTGTCCACAAGGGTCCTGAAGTGTGGCGGAACATCCCGGATGCTCACAGTTGGTGGCCTGTAAGTGGGGAGACACATGAGTATCTTAAAAAACATCACTTACAGTCTAAAGGACAGAAGAGCTCCGATGCATGCCGGAGCTCGGAAAAAATTTGGGCATAACCCCTCCCTGCATCGCCTGAATAGGCTATAATCCCGGAGAGATCCGGTAAGATATGTAAGGGAGGGGATGGTTTAAGGTTCTTAAGATAAACTTAAAGATAACTTAAACCTAACACACAAGCAAACCGGACTAAGTCCAGTGCGTAGCGGAGTGTAGTAACTCAGCAAAACGGTAAGGTTAGTAGAGACCCACTGTATGCTCCGGTCCACCCTACTGGGTGGACTAACAACTTTCGCTGGATACCAGGACTCGATCAGGAAGGAGCCCTAGTAAGATGGGAAAGAGCGAGAAGACATACAGGCTCAAGCTAGCCGGAGCGACAAGGTAGCGCGGAGGGTGGGCAAGGCCAGTACCCCCCACTCCGTACCAACCGGCCGGGACCGAGAAGCCGGAGATCGAGACCAGTCTGGTCTGTCCCGACTCCCTAGCCCCCCATCCGCCTGAGGGGAGAGAGGGAGGCAGGCTCGGGTATGAGGAGCGAGCATGGGCAGACCGACCCGCCCCCGCCCGACTCTATGGAAGAGCGGGAGGGGGGGGAAGAATGACTGGACAGGCGTCTGGCTGGCCCGTGATCACGAAGTGACCACGAGGCGGTAAGACCAAATACGACAACTAAGCCTAGGGACAACCACTGATCAGGGAAAATGCTATCGGGAAGCATACTGAACTGAAAAGCGGAGGCAATAAGCCCACTGGGCCGAACCAACTGATCAGAGAGATGCTATAGGGAAGCAACCGAACTGATGAGCGGTAGTATAGGCTCAAAGAGCCAGGACCTAGGCTAAGCCAGACGCCTAACTAACCTAACAATAATAAAATACACAGTTATATAAATAAATAAATGAAAGAAAGAAAAACAATATATGCAGGAGAAAAATCCAGAGTGTACGACTAACCGAAGGCAAGTCTACCACTCAAAGCTAGTCAGAGGCCGATACTAAGAACCTGGACTAGGGTCTGGATAGAAGAAGCCTACGTAAGGTAAAATACATGCATGCATGACAAACCTGAGTAGACCGTACCCTAAGTAAAGCGGATAATCATAAAGAGCGAAGATAAATAAGGGGATGTTCTAGGTATGGGAGACCAAGAACGAACCCATCACGAGGCAGAACCATGCTGCCATGCTTCCGACCCCGAGGTCGTATTTATACCTAAAAAACGGCAAATACTGTCTCAGGGCGGAAAAAAACCAACTAACCGTAAATACTGAGTACTTAACTTAGCTGCTGCGATAGCTGCACGCTCCATAATAGGAAATCCAAAGAAAGGGCACAAAAAAACACAGAGAGAAAAATATCAACAACCGACTCGTGGGTGCGCTAACTTGAAAGGATGACCACCAGAGGCGCAGCAGTCGGCAGCATGGGATGGAGTAGTAGTAGTACGAGCTGCTCACTCTGTGGGTCGGCTCCCCTCTTGGAGGGATTTTTGTAGTGGGAGATTTCTATTGGCATTTGGCTCGTGGTAGTGGTCTCACTCGCCTAGTGTTCATACCGACACCCTCCTGGAGGGTGAGCGAGTCAGTTTATACTGACCTTTTCTTTATTTTATTTATTCTCTGGTATGTGTTAGTACATTTACCCTAGAAAAATAATAGATTAAAGGATATTTCGCGCAGCGACACGAGCTGAGCCCAGAAATATGTATATTATACATATTGTATAATTATACATATTGTCTGTTGTATGTTATATATTGTCTGAAAATATGTCAAATGTTGCATGCATGACTAAAAATTATGTTACACTTCACTCTTCTGTACAGAGCAGGAAAAAATATTCCATGGACTGTAGGTATTTTTAAGTTGTGGCAAGATACAAAGGGTTAATATGTAGTATCTAGTTACAAATCCAGTTGTAATCTGAAAGAATTTACAACTGGAGGTTATGCCTATCACAGGCATAATTAAACTAAAACATATATTTGATAGTGTAGCTGCTGCTCACCCCCAAGGAGTTACTTCTATGGCCACACTGGGGGTCCATAAGGCAGACCCATTATTACCTCAATGATGCAATATTGATGGATTTAAGGCAGAAAGGCTCTTTATTCTGCCTTACAGAGATTACCTAGATTACAATTCCCCTTCTTCCATAAAAGTGGCAAAAGAGGTGCAGGTAGGTCAGGCCCTGTCATTACTCTTTCTGTCTTTACAATGTAAATACGTAACACAGTTCGGCTTTAAAGTTTTTGTTGTGAAGTACTACTTTATCACCAAGATGTTGCAATTTTCTTCTGAGGGAAATTTAGTGCATAGCTGTTATTTTCCTACATAACAATATAATATTCCTTGTTTTAAGGCACAATATGAATTTTTTAATGCCCAGGATATTTCCCTCAGCCCAGATCTTGTTTACAATGCTAAATTGTGCATGATTGCTTGTATCATTGTCTCCATAGTTTTAGTTCCCTACAGAATAATGTTAAAACATTCCTGTTTCATGCAAAAATTACAAGTTTTATTTTGTCAGATCATCCCACTGAGCATGTATCCATTGTTGATGCAATTTCACGTCCCTGAACTCACTTTCTAAATTCTAATATACAGAAAATAATTCAAAGGGATTTTTATTATATGTACTATTTAACACCCATGGACACATGGCCATCAGGGCGGGAAGAGTTCCTTTTTTCAATAACGCCATGATGCATGGACTTGATGACACCTCATACAGACTGAAAACATATGCGGAACTGTGCATGACATAAACTGATATCTTACATGCTCATAAGACCTTAGAAATTCCATAAGAGACACAAAAACCTGGCCATGGGATGGCAGTGGTTTTGAATAAAACCAGGTGTGATGACTCCTGCAGTCAAACACAATGCTCTAAAAGAAAGATTCCAAGAAAGGGAATTACGCACTCAGCCGTGGGAGTCCAGTATGGCTAGATAGTGCCATGAGCTCTGTAACAGGTGTCAGGTGCTTGGGAATCCACACCAAGTGCCAGAATGCTGGTGCCAGGAACTCTGAAGTTGATTTTAGGCACTCGGTAACGGGCGCCATTAGTGAGAGGGCTCATGGCACTTTCTCTTCTGCTTGCAGCTCAAGTAAGGTCTTTTAGCAAAACAATGCTCAGGAGGGAAGATATCATCATTCCAAAAAAATTAGACCAAGGACGAGATATATGGAAACACTCCAAAATCTGTAGGAAGGCTGTGAGTTGAGGGTAGCTTTCTGCCACTAGATTGGAAGCAGAAAAATGGCACCCATTATCTACATATTTTTCAGAGGCTGGGAGAAACCAAAAAGACATCACAGTGCTTAAAGTCTGCATTGGAAACTTTGGAACTGGATAAAAACTCATATACAGTTGTCTAATTGATTAACGTCTCGGTGGATAACTGAGTCCCCAGACAACTCATCCAATAATATTCTGAATAAACAGACAGAGAAGGTTAGAAATTATCATACAGTCTGAAAGTAGCTGTGATTCTCTTAGTAGACAACTGAAGGCGAAGATAAGAGGGCTGAAGGCGACTGTTTCTCTCCCAGTAGAAAAAGATTACCAAAGTTCCCTTCTTGCAATCCCAAAAAAGGTGGGGAAATTTCAAAAAGAAAACTATCTCAGCCATCCTTATCTGCACAGAACTCGGTTAATGGCGATCCAGTTTTATGCCGATTGTCTAGTGCCATAAAAGCGGCGATTTATGGCGCCAAAATGTGCAGAGTTCTGGTTATCAGTGCCATAAGGTGCCAATAAAGGGATTTTGACAAAGGAAAAATCTATTTCTGGGGGAAGACCTGTGTCGCCCAGTGAAATGTTCCTATAGCACTCATTTCTAGGTATAAATAAATGCTAAATATACCAGAGAAAAAGCCATATGGAATGCCAGAGTTACTACCTCTGGCTCGCTCACCCTCAAAGGGTGTTGGTATAGCATCAGGGGCGAGTGGAAGCCACTATCACAGATACTTCACCAAATAGATCTCTCCTCTCTCAAAATCACCCTCTGCAGAGGTGCCATTAACACGGCTACCTTCCGCTCGCTACTACTACTACCTCTGCCAAGAATGCCATTCCTGAAATACGCACCCAAGCTTGGAAAAAGAGAGGGATAGGTTCACTGGGCGACACAGGTCTTCCCCAAGAAATAGATTTTTCCTTTGTCAAAATCCCTTTTCTGGGCTCAACCTGTGTCGCCCAGTGAAATAGTAACAGAGAATTGGCCATACAAGCTTGGAAATAGAATGTAAACACAAAATTTTATATGAAAGGTAAAATAAAAATTCCTTATAATTATTGTTTTAATAATCCAAGTAAGGATAGCAAACTACAATTGGTAATTAACATCTAATATGACCAAATCCATACCATCACCAGGAAAAATACAACAGGTAATGAACATAAAAACAAACAAATTAATGAACTATGTACAAGTACAGGAGTGGGTTGAAAAGCAATCCAGTCCGGAACAAAAGGCAAAAAGGCAGGGATTACAAGCGAGGCAGGTAGGTGAGAGGGAGTACCAAAAGGTAATTAATAGCAGAAAACAATGATAATAATAATATACAAATTTACAATTACATAACTAGGCTGTATCAGGGGAGACAATGTTCCCTGCAGCCACTGCCGAATATTTAAGGGGGCCGGCCGGCTAATGCCATTCTTTAAAGACAGGATTTTGATATTCATACCACTTAATAAGGTGACTTGGGACATCTCCAAATCGCATATGATTTTCGCCTCTGACCTTCGGTTTTGTGACGCCAGGGCGATTTATCCAAAAAATAACCATTTTTCAAATTCTATCTCTTCCCTTGATATTTAATATGAAGACCTGGGATTACTACCATTTCTGGGTTCGACCTATGTCTGCCGGTGAAAAATCCCTGTAGCTCATTTTTCAAGTATAAATATAACCTAATATATACCAGAGAAAAAGCTTACATGGTATGCTGAAGTTACTACCCTCAGCGCGAGCACCCAGAAGGGTGTCGGTATAAGTAAAGGGGCGAAGTGGTTACTATTCACAGATCCTCTGCCACTTAGAAGATTCCCTCTTCAAAATCCCTCTGCGGTGGGAGCCGTTCCAAGCATCCCCCGCCTCACCCTCCACTCGCAACTACTGCTAGTACCCACGCGCTTCCCCATTCCTGTAATTAGCGGTCTTGTGTGTGCTGCACATCTTTTTCGCTCCAGGATTTTTCACCAACTCTTACCTATTTCGCATCATGGCTTCGTCTGATGTCACTTCTACACCTAAGTTGAGTACCCCAAATTATGTGTTTTTCATTTTATGTTGGTATTTCCCCCATATTCGCCTTCGGCCCTTCATAATAGTATTGGAGTCGCCGTCGGCTGAGCCGCCATTTTAGGAGCGTCACCAGAATGCGTGCAAATTTTCAGCACACGGGACCTACGATATTTTGCAATTTTATATTTACAATTTTATATTTAGCATATCTACCTTTTTCTAAATCGATGCATTAGTTCAGTACATATAAGTTTACAATCCGTATATGGGCCTGTCCCGCCCTTGGCTTTCATTGGGGATACAGAACAATACGTTAGTTACGTCGTAAATGATAGGCCCCCCCTTATGGTTCAGGGGCGGGTTATTGCCTATTTCTGCATGAATTATAACGGTGCATATTTTCATTTTGATCTATTATATTAGAGAAGAGAGAGGGAGGGATTGTTTTTTCCCTCCTATTTCTCTCATTATCTCTCCCTCCTCGATTAGGAGGATATATTTGAGTAGCATAATTTAGATATGTCTAGATTTTGTGCATGATTAATTTATGAGGTCAGAGGGATTGCTCTTCTCCTCACCTATATAATTTTATAAAACTGGCCTAGGCTAGCCTAGGAAGTTAGGCTAGGTGTCCCTTCCTAGTACCCTTATCACACCTTGGTGTATCTTTGGATTTACCTCTCTGCTGCCTAGATCGAACAAATCGATTTAGCAGTTTGGCCTGAGGTTCCCGCCCGGCCGGTCTAAACCGAATGATTTCGGTTTAGTAGGTTTGGTCGAGGTCTACCGTCTACTTCAGTCTGGCAGGGGTGGTCATTTGGCCTACCCTGTCCAGTTTGTCGTGTTTCGGTTTAGCAAATCCATACGGGTGCTTCCTTCCCTCCTTTCTTAGCCTTATATTTTGCATCCCTCCATTAGACCTCGCTATGAATTTAGTATGTTGTGACATTTATTTTGTTTATATATGTTATGAAATACCGGTCTAGTACGTCTGGCTACCCGGCGTAGCCTCCTGATCGTGAGTAACCACCACCTAACCACGACCGGCCATGTGCCAGTCGGCCTTCTCCCTACAGAGTAGGCCAAGTTACCTAGTGGAGGTCCATCTCTGATCAGGTGGGTGGCCAGGCGTTCGTGACCTACCACACGCGTCACATTCTCCCTTTTCCCCCCCACCCCCTCACCACCCCCTCCCCTCTGGCTAGAGGAGGAGGGGAGACTGTATAAAAAAGAGGGGGAGAGGGAGTAATAGTGATGTGGTGTTATTATTATATACCACCACGTGTGTCTCTGACTGGCCGTACCGCACCAGTTGGCGGACGTAGCTCCGGAGTATTCATTATAACAGCTCCGTCGCTTGTTGCTTCGCTCGCCAACCTTCTCATTCGGGAGGTTACAATAGGAAGCTTCGCCCCCTTTAAATTAATGCGGGCAGATTCAGAGGTATACCCTACTGACTCCCACCGCACTAGCCCCTTTCCTCCTACATTATAAGAGGGTTTTGGGGAGCGATTCAGCTGGCGGATGGAGCTTCGGCACCCCCCACACTTAGCTCCGGTCCTATAATGACCAGGCCGGTGTGACTCACCCCACACTAGGCTACGGAGCATTGTCCTATATATTGCCAGTTCTCTATTCCGTCCTATTTTCGGTTGTGGCGGAATTCGTCATCTAGGTCTGGCTACACAACGTAGCCTTCCAACCAGCTAGGTGCCGGAGGAAGGGCCGGACATTCCCCAACCCCCCCCTTCCGGCACCGGCGGACCTCAGATCCCGCTTAGCAAACCGATATCTATTATAAGGGCGGAAACGAGTCCAGGCAATATCACCAAAAGTAATTACTTTATTCATAGTACTTATTTTGATCCTGTGTAGCATATAGATCTTGACTTATCTAGATTAAGGTGCATGCTCTCTCCGTTGCTTACCGAACTTCGGTACTCAAAATCAATTTCCATTACAGATGGTCTGTTGCCAGGCAGAGGGGTGTCCCGCCTCCCTAGGCAAGCCGTATGGCCATGTAGTTTGCCGCTCCCACGCAAACTGCGCCGTACAACTGGAGAACTACATGGTCTGGCACCCCGACGCGTGTACAGTGTGTTACGAGATGGTGTCCTCTCTAGTTGATGAGCATGTAAGTCCCTTTGCTACATTATTGATGTTTAACTTATGTCATAATATCTCATAAGATGTTATATTAGGTTTTGTTCCAAACATTGTACTAACACGGTTCCTCCCTAACAGGCCGATCCAGCGGTCTGCCACGATGCAAGGACCAACCTGAGGAAGTGGGTGGCCGGCTTTGGCAAGAACGCCCCTAAAGGACAGCCTTATGTACTCGATGCGGGACTTTGTGCTCTCCTTTTTCAGGAGGCCACAGCCAACACAGCAGTGCCAGCGGAGGTAGCTGAACCGCTCATTGAAGCTATCCGTTTGGCAACCATGCCGGCCACCGATGACCAGGACCTGATGGACAACGTGGCAGCCATCAACATAAACATAGAGCCCATGCTCACGGAGGAGCAGGTAGGTGGGGAAGTAAGCGATGTGAGTCTGTTAATTAGCCCTACTCCTCCTTCTTCCTCCTCCTTCCTGGGCTTCTCTAAGCCCACCCCTCCTGCTGCGGGAGCACTTTCTGTCGCTCCCAAAGTAAAAACCTTCAAAACTAAGACCTTAAAGAAAGGCACAAAGCCAGCTCCGCCAGCGGCGACGGAGTGGTCCTCGGCCCCACAGCCGTCGACCTCCGCTCAATCGCCTGCTGCCCTAAACCCTTCCCCAGATGCGGGAATAGGTTTACAATCCACCGTCCCTAGGGCGGTGGAGTCTGGTGTCGATCTGGAAGCCTTCACTAACCTTCTGTTATCGAGGGTTAGTGGAGTCATAGACCAAAGGCTTGAGGCAATGCGTCTCGCCTCGGTCCCGGAAGCCTCTGGTCAGGCGTTTACGTCTCTGACCGAGAGGATAAAGCCTTTGGAGGATATGCTCTCCGGCCTCCTTCACTCCGGGACTCCGGCACTATCTATGATGGTACCGGACGCCTCCAAACTTCCTCCTTTTGATGAGAATCCTTGGAGGCTAGCTCTCCATGCCCCGTTCTTGGAGGGTAGACTTACCATCGAAGGATGTGGTACCCGGCCTATTGAGGGTTTCGAGATGTTTCCTCCAGGTCTCCAATTCCCATTCCCTGGGTTTGTGAGACTGGCCCAACATGCTCTGGTTCGGGTAGATAAAGTCCCCAAGGAGACTGTTATCTTCCCGAGAGAGCAGGCTCAGAATACTTGGGTCCGCACCTTGTCCGAATGGGGTTGCGTTAACACGAAGTTAACGCCACATAAAGGCCCCTTCACTATGTTTGTGACCCCGGACGGAGTTCCATCACCATGCACATCTAAGGTGGCGGAACTAACTCTTCAAGCTGCGGCAGAGGACAAGCCGCTGCCGGTATTGAGAGAGACGGAGGCTACCTCCCTTCTCTTTCCAACTGGACCGGACTTTTGGAAGGACGCTCCGGCGACGTTTACCGCAGGTAAACTCAACCCGGAATGCGCTTCCGACCTCTTTTCCAAGAGATTGCCTAGGATTCCGGATCACCTAGTGAAAACGGAGTTCGAGGCAAAGACAAGACTGGCAAGGTCTATCAACTCCGTCACTGCGGTGGAGTTGGTAGCTTCCACCTACAATGAGGAGCAAGTGTTTAGGGTTCTGACTAAGGCGCTTTTACAAACGTTCCAGTCAGACCTCTACGATTTCGCTGTGGCCAGATGCGCTTGTAAGAAGCACGTCTTTGCGGGTGCCTTCATAAAACATGAGCCCAATAGGCTCAACAGGTCTTCAATCTGGGGAGAAAACCTTTTCCCCAAGGAGGAAGATACCAACATCCTCCAGGAGGCATCCAAGGTAAACCAGAGTCTTCGGGTTCAATGGGGTCTCCCCTTCAAACGTCAGTTCAAAGGGTCCGGACACCAATCGAAATCCAAGAAGAAAGCAAGAAGATATAACCCTTACCAGGGCTCTAGGCCAAAAGCGTTAGTTCAAGTAGTGCCAGTTTCCCAGGTCGGTAAACCTTCCACCTCGAAAGCACAACCCCAACAGCAGTTTGTGTTAGTGCCTGCTCCTTCAGCCCCACAGCCGTCTACCTCTTCGGCTATAGTGACCTCTCCGGTCTTTAATCCTACCTATGAAGCGAGAGATCTCTTTCGCTCCTATAGTAGGTATGCCGGAAGTAGTCGAGCCAGGGGTGGCCCACGAATACGTGGCGGAGCAAGAGGAAGGGGCTTCCGTGGAGGCAGAGGTTCTAGACCTGCACCCAACCAGTGAGGGTCCGCAGGTAGGAGGGAGGCTGTATTTTTTCCGGGACCATTGGACCTTCAGTCCATGGGCCCACAGCATAATCTCGAAAGGCTTAGGGTGGAGTTGGGAGAAAGGGCCTCCTCTACCAGTCACCTTTTATCAAAAGCCTACAGTGGACCTGATAGATTATGCCAAGGACCTCCTCCAGAAGAGAGCAATACAGGAAGTGGGACGTTTAAAATTTCAGGGACGTCTGTTCAGTGTCCCCAAGAAGGACTCAGCCAAAAGAAGAGTGATTCTGGACTTATCCCGTCTCAACTTATACATTCGCTGCAACAAATTCCGCATGCTGACTACCTCACAGGTTCGGACCTTACTTCCCCGTGGGGCCGTCACCACCTCTATCGATCTTACAGAAGCCTACTATCACGTCCCGGTAGCAAGGAACTTCTCCCCGTACCTAGGGTTCAAACTAGGGAAACAGGCTTACTCATTCAGTCATGCCGTTCGGGCTCAACATTGCGCCCTTACCAAATTGGGAGAGACGATAGTACAAGTTCTCAGAAAGAGTGGCATTCTATTGGTAGCTTACCTAGACGACTGGCTCATTTGGGCAACCAGTGTCGAGGAATGCCGCAGATCAACATACAAGGTGATTCAGTTTCTGGAATCACTAGGATTCCAGATAAACAAGGAGAAATCCAGGCTCACCCCAGCGTCTCGTTTTCAGTGGCTGGGAATCCAATGGGACCTGAACAGACACGAGCTATCTCTTCTAACCAAGAAGGCAAAAGAAATAGCAAAAGCCACGAAGCATTTCCTAAAGAACAAAAAAGCTTCTCGCCGAGTCCAAGAAAGGATTCTAGGTTCTCTACAGTTTGCATCCGTGACGGACGTCCTGCTAAAGGCCAGGTTGAAGGATATCAATCGGATATGGAGATCAAGAGCCAATACCAGACTCAGAGACAGGTCTTCGGCGATTCCGCCTATTCTGACGAAGAGGCTCCGTCCTTGGACGGATCACCGGAACCTGTCCAAGTCAGTACCTCTTCAGTTCCCTCCCCCGTCTTTAACTATCCACACGGATGCATCCCTAAGTGGATGGGGAGGATATTCTCACCACAGAAAGGTACAAGGAACATGGTCGGTGACATTCCGCCAGTTTCATATCAATGTCCTGGAGGCAATGGCAGTGTTCTTGACCCTGAAACGTCTGTCTCCGGCCAAGAAGAATCATATAAGACTGGTCTTGGACAGTCTAGTAGTAGTCCACTGCATAAACAGAGGAGGCTCCAGGTCAAGCAAGTTGAATCACGTTCTTCTGGCAATTTTCTTACTGGCAGAAAAGAACCAGTGGCACCTATCTGCAGTTCACCTAGCAGGAGTCAGGAATGTCGTTGCAGATTCACTGTCCAGGACAACTCCGTTGGAGTCGGAGTGGCCACTGGACATAGATTCTTTCCGGTGGATCGGCAATCAAATCCCGGGCCTTCAAGTAGACCTTTTTGCCACGGAAGCCAATCACAAACTACCCTGCTACGTGGCTCCCAATCTAGACCCACTAGCATTCGCCACAGACGTGATGTCCGTAGATTGGAACGACTGGCAGAAAATCTACCTATTTTCACCAGTGAATCTTCTGATGAAGGTCTTACACAAACTGAGAACCTTCACAGGCCATATAGCCCTAGTAGCACCCGACTGGCCAAAGAGCAACTGGTATTCACTTCTTCTAGAACTGAATCTCAGGCCCAAACGGATCCCCCATCCGAAATTGACGCAGGTAGTACAAACTCGGACTGTGTCAGCTTCCTCAAGAATTCTGAGTGCCCTAACTTTATGGATTTCATGAAGTTTGCAGCTCAGAAAGATGCAAGCATTGATCCTTTAAATGTCCTATTTATTGAATCAGACAAGAGGGATTCAACAGTCAGACAATACGATTCAGCAGTTAAGAAATTAGCTAACTTTCTGAAGGACTCAGATGCTCACGAGATGACCACAAATTTGGCCATCTCATTTTTTAGGTCTCTCTTTGAGAAGGGTCTAGCTGCCAGTACCATTACTACAGTAAAATCAGCATTACGAAAGATTTTCCAGGTAGGTTTTAATATTAACCTATCAGACGCATACTTCTCCTCGATTCCTAGAGCATACGCCCGCTTGAGACCAGCAGATCGCCCGCTTGAGACCAACAGATCGCCCCCAGTCGGTCTCCTGGTTCCTGAATGATGTCCTTAGACTTGCCTCGGACTCTAACAATGAGACGTGCCCATACTTAACCCTTCTTAGGAAGACATTATTTTTAATGGCTTTAGCCTTAGGAGCTAGGATATCTGAACTCTCGGCTCTCTCTAGGAATCCAGGTCATATTGAATTCCTCCCATCAGGTGAGGTCCTGCTACCACCCGATCGGCAATTTCTGGCTAAAAACGAGGACCCACAGAACAGGTGGACTCCTTGGAAAATTCTCCCCCTTATGCAGGACACATCGTTGTGTCCAGTTAATACATTAAAATCCTTCCTAGTCAGAACTTCTCAAAAGGTTTCAGGCCCTCTGTTTATCAGGGAGAAAGGTGGAACAATTTCTCTAAAAGGTATTAGGCAGCAAATACTTTACTTTATTAAACAAGCTAACCCGGATTCAGTCCCACATGTCCATGACATCCGGGCAGTAGCCACCTCTATTAACTATTTTCAAAATATGAACTTTGAAGACCTAAAGAAGTATACGGGTTGGAAATCTCCAGCAGTATTTAAACGCCACTATCTCAAAAATATAGAGGCCCTTCAATTCCCAACAGTGGCAGCTGGAAGTATAGTTTCCCCAGAATAATTGTGCCTTAGAAACTTCCTTCTAACCCTTCTATTTCCTTTTCCCTAATACTCTCCTTCCTGCCTGACTCGCTCGTATTCCCCACCAACCTACCTTTTCCGGGCGGGGCTGGCCCTGGGCCATCCCGTCCTCGGAACTTATGTATATATTAGTCTGATATTCATTATATACCCATAACTTTTATGTCAGTCTGTACATACTCATTCAGGTCACTTTACGTACCATGTGTACCTTAGTACTACCAGTCTTTGTATATATTACTCTTAAGTTGTAGTTTAAGCCATACTTTAAGTAGTATATAAGTTTATTTCTACATTAAGTTTAGTCATTAAATTCCATTTTATTGAAACCTAAGGTTTTATTAACCTCCTTTTTTATACTGGTTTGTTCTTCTTGGCTTGGATGGTATTCTCTTATATGTTTTCACCGGCAGACACAGGGGAAGACCTGTGTCGCCTGGTGAACCCAACCCTTTTCTCTTTCGCCTTACTCTTCCCCACCCTTGGCCAATCCAAGCCTGGAGGTATATTCCAGGAATGGGGAAGCGCGTGGGTACTAGTAGTAGTTGCGAGTGGAGGGTGAGGCATGGGGTGCTTGGAACGGCTCCCACCACAGAGGGATTTTGAAGAGGGAATCTTCTAAGTGGCAGAGGATCTGTGAATAGTTACCACTTCGCCCCTTTACTTATACCGACACCCTTCGGGGTGCTCGCGCTGAGGGTAGTAACTTCAGCATACCATGTAAGCTTTTTTGCTGGTATATATTAGGTTATATTTATACTTGAAAAATGAGCTACAGGGATTTTTCACCGGGCGACACAGGTCTTCCCCCAGAAATAGATTTTTCCTTCGTCAAAATCCCTTATATAGACCTGATGTATACCTCTAATCAAATGAGCAGTTTTTTTCTAAAAGTCATTTTTTTGCTAGATATGAATTTTTCATTATGGTAAAAAAATAAACCCTATAAATTAGGAAAACAAAATTTATAAAAAAAAGACGAAACAAAAATTGGAAAAAAAGGCTTCATTTGATTGTTCTATAACGTCTTTCTGAGTTATATGCCAAATTCCAATGTTATAGCTTTAAAACGAAGTGAGAAGATAGATTTTGAAGGTCAATAACTATAGTTTTGAGATACGGGCGTTCAAAGTTTTTCTTCGTATTTTTATAACGACAATGTTAATAAATAATGATTCTTATGAAAGTATATTTCTTTTTTGTGTATTAATAAACCAAAACTATTTTATTTATCATAATTTAATCATAAATGATGATCCCCTTGCTCATATATCGTAGCTTGGGGCACAACTCTCTCTCTCTCCTTCACTAACTCGGCTTATTACAGCGAATTTTCTTCTTCTGTATGTTACCTACATGTTTTCATAGTATTTTCCATTTTGGCATGATGAAATTCTTGCCGAAACAAAAATAAACAAACATAAATGCAAGAGAATGTTAAGAGGTGAAATTCGAAGTTGTACTCTCTTTTTACAAAGACAATGTTAATAAATCATGATTATTATGAATTTCATATTCCTTTTTGGGTATTAATAAACCAAAACTATGTTATTTATCATAAATTAAGATCCCTTTGCTCAAAGATCATAGGCTTGGGGACAGTGTGACGTGTGCTTCAGGCAAGACGGGCGCGTTTACTTACTACGCAACCCTCCCTCTCTCTCTTCACTAACTACGCTAATATCACATATATTATGACATTCTGTAATCATATTAGAACGAATTTTCTTCATCTTTATGTTAGTGAGATGTTTTCCTTGTCTTTTCCTCATTGGCATGATGAAATTCTTGCCGAAACATAGATAAGCATATGTAAAAGCAAGCGAATTTCAGAGGTGAAACTCGAACGTGTAGTCTACTTGAAGTCTGTGCTCCTACTGATCATGGTTGAACTTCATACTCACCTCTGCGACCCACGGAATCTCTACAGATGCCATTTCTCACAATTTCTTTGACAATAATTATCAAAATTTACGATAACAGAAGAAATATTGCATTTTCTTGTACGGATGAATGTTTTAGGCTTATTGAGTTATGTTTACTAATTACCCTGTAACTACGAAAGTAGGAGGAATTTTGACGAGATATTTCGTATACGTATTCTCAATTGCCATATGAAGCTCCATGAATTTTTTCATGACTGCATTTTTTGCCCTATACCACCATATATAGGGGTTCCGGCCGGCCCCCTTAAGGGCCTCTAGACTGTAGATAGTGGCGTTTAAACACTGTCGGAGATTTCCAACCCGTATATTTTTAAAGAATATCGATGTTCATATGATGAAAATAATTAACTGGGGTAACCACTGCTCGGATATCTTGGACATGAGGAACTGAATCTGGATTGGCTTGTTTAATAAAATAAAGAATTTGTTGTCTGATGGCCTTCAAGGAAATGGTTCTACCATTCTCTCTAATAAAAAGAGGACCTGAAGACCTTTTAGAAGTTCTGCCCAGATAAGATTTTAATGTAATAATAGGACATAATGATGGGTCCTGTGGAAGAGGGACAATCTTCCATGGAGACCATCTGTTCTATGGGTCTTCATTCTTTGCTAAGAATTTCCGATCTGGAGAGAGCAGAACTTCTCCTGACGGGAGGAAATCAATATGATTTGGTTCTCTAGAGAGAGCCGACAGTTCAGATATTTTGGCACCTGAGGCCAGACTCATTAAAAATAATGTTTTCCTGAGAAGGGTTATATGTGAGCATTATTCATTATCAGTATCTGAAGCCAACCTGAGTACGTCATTTAAAAACCAGGAGACCGTGTGAGGACGGTCTACTGGTCTCAGATGAGCACATGCTCTAGGGATAGACGAGAAGTACGAATCTGTTAAATCAATATTAAAGCCAAACTGAAATATCTTCCTCAAGGCAGATTTAGTCGTAGTAATGGTACTAGCAGCTAGGCCTTTTTCGAACAGAGTTCTAAAAAATGAAATTGTCAGATTCGTAGTCATCGTCTGAACATCCGATTCTTTTAGAAAGATGGCTAACTTCCTCACTGCCGAATCATACTGCCGGAGTGTCGATTCTCTTTTGTCTGACTCCACGAACAGTGTGTTTAGCGGGTCAATATTAGCATCCTTTTGTGCCGCAAACTTCATGAAGTCCATAAAGTTAGGGCATTCAGAATTCTTGAGGAAGCTGACACAGTCCGAGTTTGTACCACCTGAGTCAGCTTTGGGTTGGGAATCCGTCTGTGACGGAGTTTCAACTTTAGTAGAAGAGGAAACCAATTGCTCTTCGGCCAGTTGGGTGCTACCAGTGCTATCTGTCCTTTGAAAAATCTGAGTTTGTGTAGAACTTTCATCAAGAGGTTTATTGGCGGAAATAGGTAAATCTTCTGCCAATTGTTCCAGTCTATGGACATCGCATCTGTGGCGTGAGCCAGAGGATCCAAATTGGGAGCCACATAACACAGAAGTTTGTGGTTGGACTCCGTGGCGAACAGGTCTACTGGAGGCCCGGATTTGTAGGCAAATCCCATTGAATGACTTTGCGTCCAAGGACCACTCCGACTCCAGCGGAGTTGTTCTGGACAGTGAGTCAGCAATGACATTTCTTGCTCCTGCCAGGTAAGTGGCTGACAGGTGCCAATGATGTTTCATTGCCAACGAAAAGATTGCTATCATCACATGATTTATGTGGTTCGACTTGGAGCCTCCTCTGTTTATGCAGTAAACTATCACTGCACTGTCCAAAACTAGTCTGATATGAATATTCCTGGCCGGAACTAGTCGTTTCAGGGTCAGGAAAATGGCCATTGCTTCTAGTACGTTGATATGGAACTGGCAGAATGTTGTCAACCATGTTCCTTGAACCTTCTTTTACTGAGAATGGCGCCCCCATCCGCTCAGAGAGGCGTCCGTGTGGACTACTACAGATGGCGGGGGAAACTGTAGCAGCATTGACTTGGAAAGACTCTTGACTCTCGTCCATGGACGAAGTCTTTTCCTTAGTATTGGTGGAATCAAGGAGATTTTGTCTCTGAGCCTGCTGTTGGCTCTTTTCCGCCATACCCGATTGATGTCCTTCAGTTTGGCTTTCAACAGAACATCTGTTATCGAAGCAAACTGAAGTGAACCTAAGACTCTTTCTTGGGTACGACGAGAGGCCCGCCTGTTCTTGAGGAATTGTCTCGTAGCTTTCGCTATCTCTCTGCACTTGTTTAGTGGAAGAGATAGTTTGTGTGCGGTTAGGTCCCATTGGATTCCCAACCATCGAAAGCGAGACGCCGGAATGAGACAGGACTTTTTCTTGTTTATCTGGAATCCCAGATACTCTAGAAATTTTATAACTTTGGCTGTTGCCCTGCGACATTCCTTGTCGTTGGTTCCCCAAATGAGCCAGTCGTCTAGGTAAGCTACTAGCATCACCCCCTGAGCTCTTAGTTCCTGCACTACTGTCTCTCTCCTAGCTTGATGAATATTCTGGGCACTATATTGAGCCCAAATGGCATGACTCTGAATGAGTAAGCCTGTTTTCCTAGCTTGAAGCCTAGGTAGGGAGAGAAGTTTCTTGCTATCGGGACGTGATAGTAAGCGTCTGTAAGATCGATAGAGGTGGTGACGACCCCAAGGGGAAGTAATGTCCGCAGCTGCGAGACGGTTAGCATGCGGAACTTGTCGCATTGAATGTATGAGTTGAGACGGGACAAGTCCAGAATCACTCTTCGTTTGTCCGAGTCCTTCTTTGGTACACTGAACAAACGTCCTTGAAATTTCAGGTGACTGACTTTCTTTATTGCCTTCTTTTGAAGAAGGTCTTTGGCATAGTCTAGAAGGTCTGTCGTTGGAATTTGGTGGAAGCTGACTGGAGGAGGAGGCCCTTTTATCCATCTCCACCCCAGACCTTTTGATACAATACTGTGGGCCCACGTACTGAAGGTCCAATGGTCCCGGAAGAGGTACAGTCTCCTGCCTACCTGGAGAGGCTCATTGACTGGATGAGGTCTTACTTCCTCTGCCTCCTCTGAAACCTCTGCCTCTGGAGAGAGCTCTGGAACCAGCTCTGTGCCGGTAAGCTCCTCTTGCTCTGCTACCCCTTGCGTGCCTGTTATAGCCTTGAAACGCCCCTTGCGCTTCAAACGAAGTGTTGAAGGCCTGGGACGTCACAAAAGTAGCCGAACTCGAGGACTGATGAGTTGGCTGACTCTGTAGCAGTACAAATTGTTGTTGTGGTCGTGCCTTAGAGGTTGAAGGTTGACCAAGCTGGGAGACGGGAACTGCTTGCACCACCGTTTGTGTCTGAGAGGCCTGGAAGGGCTGATACTTCCTGGCCTTCTTCCTACCCTTGGCTTGCGGTCCGGAGGTCTCAAACTTCCTTTTGAAGGGAAGGCCCCAGCGGACACAAAGGTTCTGGTTAGCCCTAGCCGCCTCACTGATGACGCTGTTAACCACGTCATCAGGAAAGAGGTTGGGTCCCCAGATTGAGGCCTTAATAAGCTTATTAGGCTCATGTCTGATGGAAGCATTGGCAAGGACATGCTTCCTGCACCCACCCAGCACTCCAAATCTCCGGGAAAGAGCAGAGAGGTAGACTCTGTCTCTCGAAGCTGAGGCATTGGTTTCTCCTCCATTCCAGCCTGCAGAGTTAACTCCGCGATCTTAGATGTGCAAGGGGTCGGGATGTTATCCCCCACCACGAACATGGTGTAGCAACCTTTGTGTGGCGTCAACTTGGTGTTGACACAATCCCATTAAGAAAGAGTGCGGACCCATGCCGACTGTGCCTGATCCCTAGGATAGATCACAGTCTCCTTTGGGACCCTGTCTACCCTGAAAAACGCTTCCTCGGCTAACCGAGCGTAGCCTAGGAAGGGAAATTGGAGGTCCGCCGGGAAGAACTCGTAATCTTTCAAGGGATGGGTTCCACAGCCTTCAATTGTCAGCATGCCATCCGAAAAGGGAGCATGCAGCGCCAACCGCCATGGGTTGTTGTCCTCGAATGGCGGGAGCTTAGATGAATCCGGCACAATAAAGGACTGCTGTGTGCCTCCGGACTGGATAAGTCTGGCCAGCAAGCTCTCCTGAGTCTGTAGTCCCTGAGCCAGACAGGACGGACTGCACCGATGTCTCTAAACCCGAGGTGAGCTGAGAGGACATCGATTGGAATCTCGAGTCCACAATACTGCCCATCTTCTCCATGAGAAGATTAGTGAAGGCATCAGGGTCGAAGCCGGACTCCGTCGGTCTGGCTTTAGAACCCTTAGCTCTCGACCCCTTAGGTGGGGGAGTAGCTTTTGCCGAGGAAGCCAAAGGCTTGGGGGCCAGTGACGACCTGGCGGAGCCCGCCGGAGAAGGCTTAGCTGGTCTGGCAGCCTTCGGCAGGGACTTCTTTTTCAGGGTTTTCACCTTGGGGATCACAGAACCAGACCTATCCCCAAGGATCATGGACTTTGAGAGGCCCTGAAAGGAAGAGGAAGAAGGAGTTGGGCTAAAAGCAAGTGTTTAAGATCTAAAGCCACCTGCCTCACTTACCTCCCTACTTTCTTCCTGTGAGTCGATGGTCATTGGCTCGCAATGCAGACTGATGGCCGACACCTCCTCTGTCACCTCCTCGCACAAGCCCTCTTGGTCTTCCGGAGGGGCCTGGGTTTCCAAACGGATCCTCTCGATGATAGGGGCCGCCACTTCCCTAGCTACTGCTGCCAACGTCCTTGCGTTTGGATTAAGGAGAGAACACATCTCCTCCGACAGCACATAGGGGCATCCAGTGGCAACGTTCCTCCCATAAACCCCCCCAGACCTTAAGGTTCGACAACGAGGAGGCCTTGAGCGCCAGAGGGGTCTGTAAGAGAGGACGAAATCAGATCCTCCAGTAGCGGAACTATATCCTAAAAATCAAAACATTACTGAGGTGAGGATGGTACCTACCGACTCATTAGTCACGTTCCCCACCAAAGCGTAACACACTTCGCAGCCGTCTGGATACCAGACTAAGAGGTCGTCAACCTGCACCGCACAGCTGGCATGAGATCGGCAGACCTCATGCCCACACGGTTGCTGGAGAACGGCTGCGCACCCCAACTCCAGACAGCGTACCATCTGTAAGTTGGAATTGATACATGAGTACCTTCAAAATAGTTCCGCCGGAGTTAATTCCTGCGGTATGTGTACACTTAGACTAGTTCTACTAAAACCAGCTAAAGGTAAACATCAACTATTAAATAAAATTTTACTTAACATTAAAGCTTTGAATGTCTTCGCCTGCTCCGGAATCCATAATCTCGTTATCGCAATAGCTATGACCGGCGGAGTTGGCCTGATATGAGCAGAACAGGGAAACAAGGTAAAACCTAAGCCTAAGTCTGATCGCACCGGAGTAGAGTAGCAATTCCAAGTCAATTGAAAATGCATTCTCTAAGCCTAGTTCCGCCCCCACTGGAGTGGGGAAGCAGCGATAACACCAGAGAAATACGGAAAACAGAGCGGCGGGAACAGCGGTACTAAGAACTCCGGCGTATAACATCCTGGCGAATGTGATGGTAGACCACACCTCGCCGGAATAAGCACAGGCCCTGAGACATACCAACAGAGACTACATAATAAAATTTTCTTAACATTAAAGCTCTGAATGTCTCCGCCTGCTCTGGAATCCATAATCTCGTTATCGCAATAGCTATGACCGGCGGAGTTGGCCTGATACGAGCAGAACAGGGAAACAAGGTAAAACCTAAGTCTGAGTCTGATCGCACCGGAGTAGAGTAGCAATTCCAAGTCAATTGGAAACGCATTCTCTAAGCCTAGTTCCGCCCCCACCGGAGTGGGGAAGCAGCAATAACACCAGAGAAATACAGAAAACAGAGCGGTGGGAACAACAGTACTAAGAACTCCGGCGTATAACATCCTGGCGAATGTGATGGTAGACCACACCTCGCCGGAATAAACACAGGCCCGGAGACATACCAGCAGAGACTACATAATCTTCTAATCCCCCGGAACAGTGCTCGCTGCTCCAGCTGCTGTTCACCAGCAGGATTACTTGGTCAGCGAGCTACTGAAGCACCGCCAGAATGAGTCCGGAACGGAAGGAAGAGCCCGGAGGAGAAAGGTAAACTAGTAATCGCCTGGCAACAGCAACCGAGAAGCCGTGAAATAGCCTACTACTAAAGGGGCAGAAGACGGCAGGCCAACTGACACCCTAGAGGAGGTAACGGCCAAGGCTATACTTTACAAAATTATTGATAAGGAATTATTGGAAGTACCGACAAATAAAGGCAAGCCCATCTACGAGCCTAGCCTAACCCTCCAAAATTGGATACCCCGATCTGGTCAGGTAGCCTAGGATTGGCGCCTACTAGTTCGTCACAAAAGAGGACAGTCTAGAGCCTAACCTAACCCTCCAAAATCGAATATATCGACCTGGTCAGGTAAGAAAGGCCTAGCACCTACATTACATAACAAGCGAGGAACTCTCTAGTAATGGATCACCCTCCAAAACTAATATGTCAGTCTGGTCAGGTTAGCCAGGACTAGTACCAACTATGGGTAGCGAGAAGTACTCTCAACCGCCTAGCCTACCTTCCAAAACCTAGCCTAGATCTGGTTGGGTAGGCTAGGGTAGGAAGATATTTGTGTAGGACTTCCAAACCTCATCAAAATACAATTAGCAATATATTATATAATAAAATAAATAATACCACATACACTACATGCATGAGAACCGCGAATGAATGAGGGTTTCCTTTACCTCCCAAAACTAAAAGGGCGTATCGCTAGGCTAGCCTAGGTCGCCTCAAACACAATACTCGCGCATGACGTAGGAATGAAAAATATCACCGCACTTTCGTGAGGGAACCAAATCACTCCTGAAGGACTCATGGTAAACGAGGGAAACCCCCTAAAGAGGCTAAATAATGTAATGGTTCAAACCGTGATACACCAACCTATAGGTACCCATCAGGAGCGAAATAGTAAAATTTCACAACAACTGTAACGTATACGTGATGTGCAAAAAAGGGGAACATAAAATATACACCGCAATAAAAAGTTGAGAAGACCAAGCACGCGGTCTACAATGCATCCAAAATGGCCGACGGGGACAGCGATACGCTCGGCTCCCATGCAACGCTTCGTTATTAAACAACACCATACTTGATGCATAGTTGCCTAACCGCGTTCAAAGTCAACAAATAATATACTCAACTTAGATGAAGATGCTTCTTGAAGGTCTGGAGACATGATGACTTCCAAAATTCACAAATACCTTGCAGCAAAAACAAACGCGTTAACGCTTCGAGTGCTATTGAAGGAATGGTGTTCTTGGCAGAGGCAGTAGTAGTAGCGAGCGGAAGGTAGCCGTTGTAACGGCACCTCTGCAGAGGGGGATTTTGAGAGAGGAGAGATCTATTTGGTGAAGTATCTGTGATAGTGGCTTCCACTCGCCCCTGACGCTATACCGACACCCTTTGAGGGTGAGCAAGCCAGAGGTAGTAACTCTGGCATTCCATATGGTACATTTAGCATTTATTTATACCTAGAAATGAGTGCTATAGGAACATTTCACTGGGCAACACAGGTCGAGCCCAGAAATAGAGTTATGGCGCCATAACATACATAAAGGAGGTGCAATTAACCGGTTATTGGCACCATTAACCAGATATCCATGTAAAATGTGAATCAAACTGATTTTGTTAATAACCTTTGCCCATTGCAACCATTTCAGTTTCTTCAAAGGGTTCCTGTTTCTCCTCCCTCCATCCCCGAGCCAGTTGAGCGCCATTTTCACCATACAATTCTTAAATTGTACAAGGAAACAAAATTTCTTGAAAATTGCACTTCATATAATGTACTTTTTTATTACTTTACACTCTTAATTTAACTTTTGAACACATTAATAATGGAAAAGAATGTGAAAAGGACTTTTTGGGTTGGTTAGAAAGAATTGCCCTGATTCCCTTAATTTCTTATGGGGACATCTGTTTCATATTTCAAACAAATTGTATTTCGAATAGCCTTCCGAATTGCATTAAGTTCGAAGTCTAGGGTACTAATGTAATTCCTAATGTAAAGGACCAAAGGTTTGCATATTGTGTAGGAACAAATACAAATCACGCCCCTGCTTGGAGTGGTGTACCCAATACATACAATTGATCATGGTGACAATATCAGCATAAAGATATCTTACCTGCATTTGTTGACACATTTCCTCCAATGTGACAACTCCCTTTTGCCCCTAAATCCAAAGGAATCATAAGTCCAAACTCAGCAACATGCTGATCCAAAGCCTCTAATACACAGCCAGACTGGCATTTCACAACTCCTGACAGGCAGTCTACATTTTCAACTTCATTCATAAGAGATGTGGATATAATTATTTCATCAAAAACAGGTACACTCCCACCTACTAAACCTGTGTTGCCACCTGTAAGAAAAACAGTTATCATTAACTACATTGTACAGACTTACATGATAAAACTTCAATCAATTCCTCTTCATGTAATAAGCTTAAAAGCTAATTTGAATTAAATAAGTTTTTAATACAAACGCTTCTCCCATACCTCTGCAGTACAAGATAATGAAAAAGCTACAGATCTACACCATGCTGACCATAATGTCAAGCAGCTGCTGAAAAATGACAAATTTTCTAAGACAATTTGTATTTTTTATAGCTACAAACCTGAGGTCTTAACAATAGGATAATTTCTAGTGCCTAGCTGGATCCGGTTAAATCGCAGATGAAAGCAAGGAATCTTGTGAGATCTGGCAATGTGTGCGTATATCGGGTGAAGAGTGGTCAAGGACCATGCATCTATGCCACCATGTCAGTCTTTCCCAACTCAGGATGTCTTGGCAGACAGAGGGGCAGCTAGAGGTGGGCAGTACAATGTTAAGACCTCAGGTCTGTAGCTATGAAAAATACAAATTGTCTTAGAAAATTTGTCATTTGTTCATACGTGAACAACCTTCGGTCTTAACAATAGGATAGATTCATACTTGGAGGGAGGTACAAGACATCTTAAACCGGCTGGGGGCCTACCCACCAGTCCAGCTCCAGAAGAAATAACTTCTGGAGAGGGAATGAAGCCTGTGAGAAGCTAGATAAATTGATATCTAACCACCCAGACACTGAGCGACGTACAATAATATATGGGAGAATCAATGTACGTATAGGGAACCAAAGAGAAACTTTGACTGTCTAATAACAAACCAACACACCAGGGTTTGTTACCACTCCCAACTCCCCCTTGCCAAGGAGCAGTGCATAGGCTACCAAATAGAGGGTTGGATATTTGTATACCAAGCGACCACACTATCAGTATGACTACCTTACTCACCTGTATCAGACCAGTCCAGCGAATGACGTGTCTATTCCTTAACCCGCCCAAAGGAAGAGGGAAAGGTACAAGAGAAAGAAAGAGACCAGCCAACTCACTCATTCTCTCATCCACACAATCATCTTAAGTAGATACAAAAGTGCCCAGTTAAGCACAACTATGAGTTACACAATCTGTTGGGCAGCCACCACAGGACCCAGGGGAAATGTGTCTGTAGATCTGTGGGCAACATCCTTAAGATAGAAAGAGGTGAACATGGACTGGCGTAACCAAGTACCAGCTGTACAGCCAAGTTCTTTTTGAAAGCCAGAGAGGGACCAATACTCCTAACGTCATGCGCTCTAGCCTGCATAGATATGGTGGCAGAATCATCAAGAGTCAAGTATACCTGTCTGATGGCTTCCTGTATCCAAAAAGAGATATTGTTCTTCGACACTCTTTCTTTGTAAGTCTTGTGCTAACAAAAAGTCTGCGGCAGCCTGGCCTAAGGTGCCGTGTCCTTTTAGGATAGCAACGTAGGGCCCAGACAGGACACAACAAAAGCTCTTGAGCATCACCACCCACAAAGTCATTCAGTGGTAGAATGGAAAATGAAGTGAACCTATCATCGTGCACATAGGGATTTTGGGTCTTGGCCACGAATTCCTGGACAAATTCGAAGAACACCGACCCCCAACCCCTGGTGTAAGCACATCATAGCTCAGACTGTGGAGCTCTCCTATCCTCTTCGAAGATGCCAAGGCCAGGAGGAAAACCGTCTTGAGTGTCAAGTTCCTGTCAGATGAGCGACGCAAAGGCTCAGATGGACCCTTTGTGAAGCTCTTGAGAACCAAGGAAACATCCCACATTGGAGGCTTGAGCTCTCTAGGAGAACTCAATTGCTCAAACCCCTTAACTAGCAAGGAAAGTTCCCAGGGCGAGATGTCGATACCTCTAAGGCGTAACACTAAACTCAGGGCCGCCCTGTAGCCTCTAATGGCAGAAACGGACAAACATTTCTCATCTCTGAGGAAGGTTAAAAAGTCTCCTATTCGCTGAATAGAGGTTGTGAGTGGAGAAAAACCCTGTTTATGACACCAATCACAGTAGATCGCCCATTTGCCTTGGTAAACCGCAGAGATCGACCTTCTGAGACTGCTGGACACACCCTACTGTTCTCTGAGAAAAGCCTCACACTCAGAGGAGATACTTGACAGCCTCCAACCAGTGAAGAGACAGGGATTCTACTGACTGGTGGAACCTTTCAACATGCGGCTGACACAGGAGATGCCGCCAAGGGGGAATTTCCCTCTGAACCATCGACAACAACGACAGCAGATCTGGAAACCATTCCGCCTGAGGCCACAGAGGGGCTACCAAAGTCATCCTGAGGACCTGCGAACTCATCAGCCTGTTCAGAACTTGATGGATCAAACAAAATGGAGGGAAGGCATACACCTCCAGGTTGTCCCAGGGATCTTGGAATGCGTCCTCCGCTAACGCTAACGGATCTGGAACCACTAAACAGAATATCTCCAGTTTCCTGTTGAACCGAACTTGATGAAGGGACCACTCTATGACTAGGATCTGATCCCGACAACTGAGTTTGTCTGCGACCACATTCCGTTTGCCTGGGATATACCTGGCTGAGAGCTCTACTGAATTGCTGACCACCCACTGGTGAACCTCGATGGTCAAAGCATGAAGTTGACGTGAAACCAGGCCTCCCTGTTTGTTCACATAAGTGACCACCGTGGTGTTGTCCGACATGAGAATGACAGAATGACCCTCTACCTTCTCCCTAAACTCCTTCAGACCCAGGAAGGCTGCCTTCAACTCCAAGACGTTGATATGTTGCTGTTTGTCCTCCAAACTCCAAACCCCTGAGGCAATGAGGCTGCCTACCTAAATGAGCCCCCCAACCTGTGAGGGAGGCATCTGAAAACAGAAGGAAGTCCGGTGGGAGAGAATGCAGAGGGACACCCTTCAAAAGATTTTGGTTGTCCAACCACCAACGAAGGTCTTCTCTCACTTCCAGAGACAGAGGAACCTTTAACAGGGGCGAGTCCCCCACCGGAGACCAGTCTCCATTGTAGAGACCGAAGATGAAGACGCTCATGAGGGACCAGTTTCTCCAGGGAAGACAAAACTCCCAGAAGAGCCTGCCACTGATGAGCTGAATGATGTGGCTCCGAGAGGAAGTCACGCACCACCACTTGCAACTTCTTCAACCCCTGATCCGACGGGAAAACTCTTGCAACCTCCGTATCGATGACCATGCCCAGGTACGAGGTTTGACTTTTCCTGGTTGACCATGATGCCCAGTTCCAGACAGAACTGAAGCAGACGATCTCTGTCCTGCAGCAGCTTTTCCTTGGAACCTGCTAAGACCAACCAATTGTCAAGGTACCTCAGCAAACGGATCCCCTGAGCATGGGCCCAACTTGATACGAGAGAGAAGACCCTTGCGAACACTTGAGGGGCTGTGGTCAGCCCTAAGCACAGGACTTTGAACTTGAAGACCTTGTCTCCGAGAGAGGAGAGAGAAGCGAAGGAACTTCCTGGACGTCGGATGAATAGGGATCTGGAAGTATGCATCCCTCAGGTCTATCGATAGCATGAAGTCGCCTTCCCTCACGGCTGCCAACACTGAACGCGGGGTCTCCATCTTGAACCATGTCTTCCTGATGAGGTGATTCAAGGTGGATAAGTCGATCACAGGTGTCCAACCTCCCGACGCCTTGGGCACCAAGATGCGACTGTAAAACCCTGGAGACGGACGCACCACTTCCTCTATCACATCCCTGTCCAGCATCTTCTTCACTTCCTCCCAAAGAGCCAAGAACTTCAGAGAATCTGGAGGATACGCCCTCCTGACCTGTGGCTTGTCCGACAGAGGAGGTAAGAAGTCAAATGGCAGTAGGTACCCCACCCAAAGGACATCTACCACCCACTTCTCCGCCCTAACTCTGTCACTTGGCCCAATGGCCCGCCAGGCAACCCCCCACCTATGGCACAGGAGAGGGAGAGGCGCCTAACCTACTGAAGGCCCCCTTTACCTCTGCCCCTGAGGCCCCTTCTCGGCTTAAAGGTACGGGAGCGAAAGGGACGTTGGTCCTCTGACCTAGGCTAGGACAAACGGGGGGGCCCTGCTGAAACCAAACTCTTCAACAACCTACCAAGCAACAATCTTCGTGATTGCTGCTGGGCAGGGGGAGGAGGAGGAGCCAGACATCTCCAAGGACGAGACTCTGACTTAGACACAGCCTAGTGCACTAATCTGTCCTTGGTGTCAGCCCGGCACCAGTCTATCGCATCCTCCAGCTCGGTCCGAGGGAACAGAAAATTGAGACTCCAACAGAAGGTATCTTGGCAATGACCATAGACCAGAAGTCCAGCCAAGAAACCATCTGCAACATGGAGGCTGCTGTAGATTCCAACGCTGAGGTATCCTGTGGAAACAAGGATGGACCCACCGACCTCACCTGCTCCAAAGTCAATCCCAGCTCCAGATGAATGACATCTGGGTTAAGATAACTTGACATAAAAAATGCAGAGTTTGTAGCATAGTACTTCCTATGCCTCGTGAGAGGCGGGGGTAGCAGCTTGGCAGAGCCCCTAGAGTGAAGCGAACCGTACCGATCTGAAACAGAGGCGTTAACCTTATGAAAGACCGACTGGAAGTGCCCCGACAAGGGAAGTTGAAACGATGACTTGGGATTCTGCGTAGCTCCCAGCAAGGTTTCCAAGCAGGAATGAGTGTAAGACGACCGAGCCCAAGTCCTACTCTCCAAATTGTTGAATCCACGAATGAGATCGACAACTTCTGAAAGGGAAGACAAAATCACTTGCATGTCTCCCTCCTCCTTCTACGGCAATGGAGACTGACGATGAGAAGGGTGTGCAGGCTCATCTAAAGCGCCTTCCTCATTTGAATTAACGGAAGAACCAGCAGCCAAACAGCCCGAAACACCAACTAACTTGTCTGGGCTGGATCCAAGCGCCGACTCCCATGACGAGCCAACCACAACACCAGGGACATCACTACACACTCTCCCATGAACAGGCACGGGTGTGGCAGACGTACAAGCTTGAGTTGGAGAGGAATCCCGAATACTTGAGATCGAACGGGAATCCCTCGGAGGTGAACTCCTGGAAGTACCAGGGGGAGGGGTAGGCAAACACTCCTGCTGCACCAACTCCACTCTCACAACCTTCGACCTCTTGACAGGCGCCTTGAGATCCTTACAGCAACGAATAGGCCCTGGAGAAGGAGAAGTGGGAGTACCTGCAACATGTGCACAAACAGGGGAGGTTGCAAAATAGTCGTGACTCGATGCAGAGGACGAAGCAGCCACTGCAGATCACACAGGGGAAGATGCACTACAACTCTCTGAAACACCAACACTCTCAGGAACACGGGCATGTAGCTCCTCACTCGCAGGCAAAGAAAGGGCAAAGTCCTTAGCTTTCCAACGCTTGATACGCCAACGTGGCGGAGATGGGGGAGAAAGAGAGGCCAACATGGCAGCCAACTTATCTTCTAAAACAGAGTCCAATCTCTTAAGAACCGCCTGGCATAAAGCCTCAGACAGATCACCAAGAGAAGACGCCAATGACATGGAAGGGAGATGAAGCAAACTGGATGGCAGAGATGATGTCATGGCAGCAAACGATGACAACACAGACGATCGAGGCGGCGCAGTGGAGACGACTGGGAGTGACGTCATCGATGGAAGTGATGCCATAAGCGGCGATGACGTCATGGCTTCCCCTCAATCCGAACAGGAAGCAGACACCACTGGCGGAGGGATACAAAATGACTGACCCGTGACGTCACTAGCGGGCCTGACACCACAGCTTCCCTCTGATTTGAAGAAGCAGCAACTGTCACTGGTGGAGCAATACAAAATGGCTGACCTCGGTTACCCACGAAGACAAGGCCAGGAGAAGGGGGGAGGGCCTGGACAGCATGAGAAGGGGGTAACGAGCATCCATGAAATGTGTCAGCAAACCCTCCAAGGAAAGTGAACCCCATAGCCCAAGCGTCCCCCAAAGCGCCGCCATCTTGGACACCTCCAACTCTGCAATAAAAGACAATGATGAAAAAGCCTCCTCCCTCTCGGGAATCAAATTAACACTTGAAGAGGAAGGGGCGACATTACATAAATCAGCCTGAAGGCCTCCCGGTACTTCCAACGATGAATTGATGGAAGTAATGGAAGGGGACGAAGGCACAACACTACTATGGGGTGTGATCATAGCAGGAGAAGAAGCATCGGGAAGAGGAGAAGAAAAACCCTCCCACAAAGGAAGAGTAGAAACCCTACGATGCTCCCTCTTGCTACAAAATAACTTCCACTGCTCTTTAGGCCACGCACGGCATTCCATGCAAGGATTCGTTATTGTACAAACATTATAATGAAACCTACTACAAGTGATGTGGGGGTCGGTCACAGCCGAAGCCAAAAAACAAGAACACGGAAAACCTGGAGTTCCGGGGCACACAGGTTGACGAGGCCGAGAAAGAGCAGAAGAAGCCAAAATAGCAGCACACACACACACACACACTAAAGCACAATCGAAATGGGCAATGAACTGGGTAAAGGCTGAGAAAGGTCAACCACAACTCTCGCCCAGGCAGTTAAGAAAAGACTGACGTGGTGGCGTAGATACGAGTCCTTGACCACTCTTCACCCAATATATATGCATGTGTTGCCAGATCTCACAAGATTCCTTGCTTTTATCTGCGATTTAACTGGATCCAGCTAGGCACTAGAAATTATCCTATTGTTAAGACCGAAAGTTTGTTTGCGTATGAACAATATACTAATTATGAGTATAATGGGATATATGTTTTTTTTTTATATTTTTTTTTGTACTGACTCTAAGTAAAGAGCCAGCTACACATGCTAAGGAGAATAACTGTTATGCACGAAAAACTGTTTATCTTTAGTGAGATGTGATACTGAATACCCCTCCAAGCCTGTCTCTCAAAGGATGCATAAATGAGTACATAATAAGAAAAGATGAGGTATACTAGGATGAGGAACATGAAGTTATCTCTGAGGATATTGTGCAATTAGAGCCTCAAAAGTTCCACGCAATGCATTAGTACCGTAAAACAATTAATCTTGTATTTTAATAATTCATTTGTTTTGATCTGTTTACCTATTACTAATTTATTCATTTATTTTTTTCTTTTCTGATAACTGATTTCTTCCGGTTTTTCCTATCCTATAACTCCTGTCAAATTAACACCGTATTCTTAGAGGGTTGAATTTCAGTTCAATAGCCCCTGTAGGCTTGTTCCACATGAATAGTTTATCTTCTGATTAATAATAATAATAATTAATAATAATAATAATAATAATAATAATAATAATAATATCACCTAGTGCAGGTACTACCTGCCCCAAAGAATAAGCTTCAAACCAGGATCATCATCCAAACAGGGATGATCAAGGACTAGCCAAGAGAAGTCATCACTCTCTTGTTTTTTACAATGTCATCTGATACCTGGACTCCCTCAGAAAAGAGCATGCTAACTGCACCCAAGACCCATTTTTGCCAGCTGGCAATGGCAAGAAATTCTTACAAGAAAAACTTGGTTCAGTCCAATTCTCCTGTCTTAATGGTGGGGTGGGGCACTGAAAAAGTGGATAACACATGACAGTTGAGATGCTCAATGTATAAAGTTTCCTAATGGCTGTCAGTAGGATGCACAATACTAAGTTTGCAAGATTCTAATTGAGAGATGTTTCCCACAGACTGTCAGATTCATGTTAATTAAGGACTACTGCAGCAACATATCAAGTTTCACCCACTTTTGTTGATGGTATGGGTTAAGGTTATTCATCCTCATTCTCCCCTTATCCATTTCATTCTTGCAATCACAAAGCTTAGACTTCTGGAGTCCTACACATCTACACCAGACAACTTGGGTCATTGTGCACTAATTCAAGAACTTAAAAATTTGCAACTTATACTCTACTAACAAGGTGTTTGTCCATCTAAAGATATTTCAGTTTGGCTTTCATATTAATTTAACAGATTCGTACTTCTCGTCTATCCCTAGAGCATGTGCTTGTCTGAGACCGGTAGACCACCCTCACACGGTCTCCTGGTTTTTAAATGACGTACTCAGGTTGGCTTCTGATACTGATTATGAATCATGCTCATATATAACCCTTCTCAGGAAAACATTATTTTTATGAGTCTGGCCTCAGGCGCCAGAATATCTGAACTGTCGGCTCTCTCTAGAGAACCAAGTCATATTGATTTCCTCCCGTCAGGAGAAGTTCTGCTCTCTCCAGATCGGAAATTCTTAGCAAAGAATGAGGACCCACAAAACAGGTGGTCTCCATGGAAGATTGTCCCTCTTCCACATTGAAATCTTATCTGGGCAGAACTTCTAAAAAGTCTTCAGGTCCTCTTTTTATTAGAGAAAATGGTGGAACCATTTCCTTGAAGGCCATCAGACAACAAATTCTTTATTTTATTAAACAAGCCAATCCGGATTCAGTCCCTCATGTCCATGATATCCGGGCAGTGGCTACCTCAGTTAATTATTTTCATCATATGAACTCTGAGGATCTTAAAAAATATACAGGTTGGAAATCCCCGACAGTATTTAAACACCACTATCTGAAAATTCTAGAGGCCCTTAAATATTCGGCAGTGGCTGTAGGGAACATTGTCTCCCCTGATACGGCCTAGTTATGTAATTCTAAATCTGTATTTTATTATTTTGCTATTAATTATCTTTGGGTACTCACTCTCACCTAACCTGCCTCACTTGTAATCCCTGCCTTTCTGCCTTTTGTTCCGGACTGGATTGCTCATCAACCCACTCCTGTACATATACATACTTCATTAATATGCTTGTTTTTATGTTCATTACCAGTTGCATTTTCCTAGTGATATTATGGATTTGGTCATATTAGGTGCTTTTTACCATTTGTAATTTGTTATCCTTAACTTGGTTATTAAAACAATAATTTTAAGCTTCTCCAGGACATTTCTCTTTCTCTACCATCTAAAATTTTCTCCCCCCCCGTGTTACGATAGGATGTTTATTTTGTATTTCTCATGTTCATCGAGACGGCTTTGGCTGGCCTATAGGCCTCCTCTGATCACCTGGCCTTTCTCATCGCTTGGTTAACCACACGGCCGAGGGAGTTCCAGGCGACCGCGTATGAGCCACCCCGCGTCGGTCCTTCCAGCCCCTCTCCCCCCACCTTGGGGGGAGGTATGCTCGCTCACGCTGTCTCAGGCAGCCGACCCGAGCATCCTCCCTTCCCTCCCTCTCTCGAGGGGGACAGGGGAGGTAGCTGGAGGGCTCTCGGCGAGCAGGTCGGCTCCCTACCGTTCTCCCCAGTAGAGTAGGGGGGGACCCTGCTCGGCCGAGCCTCGGTTGGCCACCAGGCTCGGTTGGGCTCGGCTCCCCTCAGCTCTCAAGTCGCGTTCTCCTACCGCTAGTCACCATCCCCTCCCACTCCGCCGGATCAGGACCCCTGCGTAGCCAGGTCCGCTTTAGGTTGGTGATATGCTAAGGAGGCTCCGGCCTCTTTACAAGAGTACGCTTTTTACATGCATGGCTTTACATATATATAACATCCATTATCTTTAGTTTAAGTTTGGCGGAGTCCCCGCTACCCCTCTAGGGATATCCACCAACTTATTCTAGTTTTAAGTTTATCAACGGCGGAGTTATCAGACTCCGCCGTTTTTATGTTGGTCCCCTCCTGCTCCTCACCCGGTGTTCGGATTACTCCCCGCTCCGGCGTATGGATTAGGTGGTCTTCCTGATTCAGTGACTCCACGGTTCTACGGCATCGCCGGAGACACACTGTTCCAAGCTGTTCTGCCGACCCTGTCGGACGACTCACCACATACATGGTCAAAGAGCAGGTAGAGACTGAACCTTGTTACCTTTTAACACTGGAACACTCTGGTGTTATGACATATCACATCACGGACTTAGTCCGGAACGTTAATGATGATACTCATGTGTCATTTCACTTACAGGTCACCCATTGTATGGAGTCAGGCTGTAACGCCGTGCTGCAAGACCCCTGTGGGCACGAAGTATGCCGGACTCACGCCACCTGCGCGATCCGCTTCAACGAGTCCCTGTTGTGGCACCATGAGAGTTGCCTGATTTGCTACGAGTTCATAGACCAGGTCTCCTCTGAGGTGGGTGGCGTTTCAAGTCTACACAGTAATGCAATGAGTACCAATGACGGATATAGTCTTTGATATGTCCATTAAGTTAAGCCATAGTTTAATCTAAGTACGTAATCTTAAGTATTAATACTAATCCTCTCTTTCAGGGCGCCCAAGCGATCCGAGAGACTGCTCTTTCCACCCTGAAGGCCTGGGTTGGTGGGTTTGGCCGCAATGTTACCAAGGGCCAATCCTACATCCTCTCCAAGGAGACCAATTGCTCTTCGGCCAGTTAGGTGCTACCAATGCTATCTGTCCTCTGAAAGATCTGAGTTTGTGTAGAACTTTCATCAAGAGGTTTATTGGCGGAAATAGGTAAATCTTCTGCCAATTGTTCCAGTCTATGGACATTGCATCTGTGGCGTGAGCCAGAGGATCCAGATTGGGAGCCACATAACACGGAAGTTTGTGATTGGACTCCGTGGCGAATAGGTCTACCTGAAGGCCCGGATTCGTTGGCAAATCCCATTGAATGATTTTGTGTCCAAGGACCACTCCGACTCCGGCAGAGTTGTCCTGGACAGTGAGCCCATGATGACATTCTGTACTCCTGCCAGGTGAGTGGCTGACGGGTGCCAATGATGTTTCATTGCCAACGAAACGATTGCAATCATCACATGATTTATTTGGCTTGACTTGGAGCCTCCTCTGTTTATGCAATAAACTATCAATGCGCTGTCCGAAACTAGTCTGATATGAATGTTCCTGGCCGGAGCTAGTCGTTTCAGGGTCAGAAAAATGGCCATTGCCTCTAGTACGTTGATGTGGAACTGGCAGAATATTGTCAACCATGTTCCTTGAACCTTCTTGTACTGAGAGATGGCGGAGGAAATTGTAGTGGCACTGATTTGGAAAGACTCCGGACTTCCGTCCATGGGCGGAGTCTTTTCCTTAGTATTGGCGGAATCAAGGAGATTTTGTCTCTGAACTTGTTGTTGGCTCTTTTCCACCATACCCGATTGATATCCTTCAGTCTGGCTTTCAACAGAACATCTGTTATTGAAGCAAACTGAAGTGAACCTAAGATTCTCTCTTGGGTATGACGAGAAGCCAGTTTGTTCTTGAGGAATTGTTTCGTAGCTTTCGCTATCTCTCTGCACCTCTTTGGCGGAAGAGATAGTTTGCGAGGTTAGGTCCCATTGAATTCCCAACCATTGAAAGCGAGACGCCGGAATGAGACGGGACTTTTCCTTGTTTATCTGGAAAGCCAGGTAGTCTAGGAATTTTATTACTTTGGCTATTGCCTTGCGACATTCCTTGTCGTTGGTTCCCCAAATGAGCCAGTCGTCTAGGTAAGCTACTAACATCACCCCCCTGAGCTCTTAGTTCCTGCACTACTGTCTCTCCTAGTTTGGTGAATATTCTGGGTGCTATGTTGAGCCCGAATGGCATGACTCTGAACGAGTAAGCCTGTTTTCCTAGTTTGAAGCCTAGGTAGGGAGAGAAGTTTCTTGCTATTGGTACATGATAGTAAGCGTCTGTAAGATCGATAGAGGTGGTGATGACCCCACAGGGAAGTAAGGTCCGCACCTCCGAGACAGTTAGCATGAGGAACTTGTCGCATTGAATGTATGAGTTGAAACGGGACAAGTCCAGAATCACTCTTCGTTTGTCCGAGTCCTTCTTCAGTACACTGAACAAACGTCCTTGAAATTTCTGGTGACTGACTTTCTTTATTGCCTTCTTTGGAAGAAGGTCTTTGGCATAGTCTAGAAGGTCTGTCGTTGGAATCTGATGGAAACAGACTGGTGGAGGAGGCCCTTTTTTCCATCTCCACCTCAGACCTTTTGATACAATACTGTGGGCCCACGTACTGAAGGTCCAATGGTCCCGGGAGAGGTACAGTCTCCCGCCTACCTGCAGAGACTCATTGACTGGTTGAGGTCTTACTTCCTCTGCCTCCTCTGAAGCCTCTGCCTCTTGGGAGAACTCAAGAGCCAGTTCTCTGCCGGTAAGCACCTCTTGCTCTGCTACTCCTTGCGTGCCTATTATAGCCTCGAAACGACCCGTGTTTCAAAGGAGGTGTTGAAGGCTGGGGAAGTCACAAGGGCAGCCGAACTCGAGGGCTGTTGAGTCGGTTGACTCTGCAGCAGAACAAACTGCGGTTGTGGTTGTGCCTTAGATGTTGAAGGCTTACTCATTTGGGAGACAGGAATTGCCTGTACCACTGCTTGAGGCTGAGAGGTCTGGAAAGGCTGATACTTCCTAGGCCTCTTCCTACTTTTGGTTTGTGGTCCGGGGGTCTCGAACTTCCTTTTGAAGGGAAGTCCCCAGCGGACATGAAGGTTCTGGTTAGCCCTAGCCACCTCGCTGAGGACGCTGTTAACCATGTCTTCAGGAAAGAGGTTGGCCCCCCAGATCAATGCCTTTATGAGCTTGTTAGGCTTATGCCTGATGGAGGCATTGGTCTAGCCACTATGAAATCATACAGGTCACACTGTAAAGTCTGCAGCAGCGACTTCGTCAGGACCCGGAATAGAGGCTCCTCTGCAAAGACAGAAGTTGTCAACTCAGCAGTGGTGACTGAGTTAATTGACCTGCTCAGCCTACATCTTGCTTCAAATTCCGCCTTTATCATGGTATCCGGAATTCTAGGCAAATGTTCACTGAATTGTGTGGAGGCACACTCCAGGTCGAGCCCACTGTGAACGTTGCTGGAGCGCCAACCCAACACTCCAGATCTCCGGGAAAGAGCAAAGAGGTAGCCTCCGTCTCTTTTAGCTGAGGTATGGGTTTATCCTCCATTCCGGCTTGCAGTGTCAATTCTGCAATCTTTGATGTGCAAGGTGTCGGGATGTTATCCAGCACTACAAACATGGTATAGCAACCTTTGTGAGGCGTCAACTTGGTGTTGACGCACTCCCATTCCGTAAGGGTGCTGACCCATGCCGACTGAGCTTGATCTCTAGGGTAGATCACGGTCTCTTTCGGGTCCTTGTCTACCCTGACCAACGCTTCCTCGGCTAGCCTAGCATAGCACAGGAAGGGGAATTGTAGGCCCGGCGGGAAGAACTCATAGTCTTCCATGGGTCGGGTTCCGCAACCCTCAATTGTAAGCCTGCCCTCTGAAAATGGAGCATGTAGAGCCAACCGTCATGGGTTGCTATTCTCAAATGGTGGGAGCTTGGATGCGTCCGGCACCGCAAAGGACTGCGGTGTGCTTCCGGACTGGATAAATCCGATCACCAATTCCTCCTGGGTTTGCAATCTTTGGGCCAGAGACAGGATGGACAGTCCGGATGTCTCTAAACCCGAGGCGAGTTGAGTGGACATCGATTGAAGTCTCAAGTCTACTACTTCGCTCATCTTCTGCATGAGAAGAGAGGCGAAAGCCTCCTGGTCGAAGCCGGACTCCGTCGGTCTGGCTTTAGAAGTCTTAGCTCTCGACCCCTTGGGTGGGGGAATAGCTTTGGCCGAGGAAGTTGAAGGCTTGGGGGCCAATGACGACCTGGCGGAGCCTGCCGGAGAAAGCTTGGCTGGTCTAACCGCCTTCGGCAGAGACTTCGTCTTCAAGGTTTTCACCTTGGGGATTACTGAGCCCGACCTATTCCCAAAGGTCGTGGACTTCCCAGAGAAGCCCTGAAAAGAAGAAGAAGAAGAAGGAGTTGGGCTGAAGGACAGAACGTTAGCCCCATGATTACCTGCCTCATTTACCTCCCTACCTTCCTCCTGGTCCTCGATGGCCATGGGCTCTCGATGCAGGCAGATGGCCGCCACCTCCTCCGTCATATCATCGCACAAGCCCTCTTGGTCCTCCGGAGGGGCTTGGGTCTCTTGGTGGATCCGCATTATAATGGGAGCCGCTACCTCCGCCGCTACTGCTGCCGAAACCTTACCATTCGGGTAGAGGAGGACACGTGTCTCCTCCGACAGCACGTAGGGTTGGCCGGATCCGACGTTCCTCCCAAACCCCCCTACACAGGCCTTAAGGGTCGTCAGCGAGGAGACCTTGAGCGTCAGATCAACCTGTAAGAGATAATCAAATCAGGTTCCCCAGTGTTGGGGACTTCCTCGTTATCTAGTATGACTATGAGCAATCGATATGTGTAACAGAATTCAGAGTAACAATGAGGCGAAGATGCTACCTACCGACTCATCTGTCACGTTCCTAACGAGGCCGTAACACACCACGCAGGCTTCTGGGTGCCAGACCAAGAGACCCTCCAGTTGGATGGCGCAGCTGGCATGAGACCGGCAGACCTCATGCCCATACGGCTTATAAAGGACGGCTGGGCAACCCACCTCCTGGCAGCGAACCATCTGTAAGTTGGAAAGATGCATGAGTATCATCAAATAATGCATCCGGAGTTATTTCCGGCGGTACGTGTACACTTAAACTAGTTACTTAACTAGCTAAAGGTAACATCAACTATAATCTTCAACTTACTTGTTATTAATAAAGCTCTGGATGTCTCCGCCTGCTCCGGAATCCATACTCTGGGTATCGCCAAAGCTATAACTGGCAGAGTTGGCCTGATATGAGCAGAACAGGGAAACAAGGCAAAACCTAAGCCTGAGTCTGATTGCACCGGAGTAGAGTAGCAATTCCCAACCAATTGGAAGCGCATTCTCTAAGCCTAGTTCCGCCCTCACCGGAGTGGGCAGCAGCGATAACGTAGAATACGGAAAACAGAGCGGCGGGAACAATGGTACGTAGAACTCCGGTGTATACATCCTGGCGCATATGATAGACCACACTTCGCCGGAACAAACCCAGGCCCGGAGACATACCAACAGAAGCTACATAATAAATTTTCTTAATATTAAGCTCTGAATGTCTCCTCCTACTCCGGAATCCATAATCTCGTTATCACAATAGCTATAACCAGCGGGGTTGGCCTGATACGAGCAGAACAGAAAAAAAAGGTAAAACCTAAGCCTGAATCTGATCACACCGGAGAAGAGTAGCAGTTCCAAGTCAATTAGAAACGCATCTCTAAGCCTAGTTCCGGCACCACAGGAGTGGGGAAGCAGCGATAGCACTAGAGAAGTACGGAAAACAGAGTGGCGGAACAGAGGTACGTAAACTCCGGCGTATAGCCTCCTGGCGGGTGTGACGGTAGACCACACCTCGCTGGAATAACACGGGCCTGAGACATACCAACAGAGATTACATAATCTACTAATCCCCCAATCTCCTCCGACTAATCCCCAGGACCGTGCTCTACGCTCTAGCTGTTGTTCATTGGTAGGATTACTTGGGCAGCGAGCTAACAAAGCGGCGCCGGAACGAGTCCGGGATGGGGGGGGGGGGGGGTGTCTGGAGGAAAGTGGACGAGTCGTAATCGCCTGGCCACAGCAACCAATCAGTGAATACCACTTCTCGAGAAGCCGTTAACTAGCCTACTACTAAAGGGGGCAGAAGACGGTAGGCCAACTGACACCCTAAAGGGGGCAATGGCCCAGGTTACACTCAACAAAATTAATTCATTAAATAATTGATGAGGAATTATTGGAAGTACTGGCAAAAAAAGGAGGGAGAAAACCACACCCAAATAAGATCCCAGCCTAACCCTCCGAAATCGGTACAGATCTGGTCAGGTAGGCTAAGATGGTTCCTACAAGGACGTCACGAAAAGGACACCTAGAACCTAACTCAACCCTTCAAAATTGAATCTACCGATCTGGTCAGGTAAGATAGGCCTAGCCCCTACATACGTAACAAGAGAGGAACTCTCTAGTCCTAGGCCACCCTCCAAGCAAACATATCTGCCTGGTCAGGTTGGCGGTACTAGGAGCCACTAAGGGTGGTGGGATATACTCAACCCGCCTAGCCCACCCTCCAAAACCTAGCCTAAGTCTGGTCGGATAGGCTAGGTTAGGACATCGTGAAGAACTCCCAACCTCATCAAATATAGCAATACAATATTATAATAAAAAACTAAACTAGAAACATACATGCATGAGCAATGCGAATGAATGAGGAATCTTCACCTCTTTGTGGCAGGATCACAAGCTGAAAAACAAGCTGGCAAAATCCCCCCCCACATTAACCTAATCACTCTAGCTGCCAAATCCACCCCAGTCACACTTTCCTCTACACACTACAGCATACAAGCAGGACAACTGACCTATAACTACACAAAACAAAAAACATAAAACAAAAAAACTCTCAAAACACATGTACTTAACACTCCAGATACTCCGGGCTTTGCTGTGCTGTCTGCCGTCGAGGTCGCACAGATATCAACCACAACAAAGACCACAACCCAACAACAAAACAACACCCAAGGACGACAACCCAACAACTCAACAACACAACAACCAAGGACCACAACAACACAACAACCAAGGAACACAACCACAACTCAACACAACAATCAAGGACCACAACAACAACAAAGGAACACAACCACAACTCAACAACACAACAACAACAAAAGAACACAATCAGAACCCAAGACCACTGCACAACCAATCACCGACAACACAAAAAAAGGCAACAACACAAAAGGCAACATACACACCCACTAACAACATCAAGGAATAATAACAACAACAACAACCCTCAACCACTACAATCACATACAACAAAAACTCAGGAACTAAAAAGCACAACAAATCCAACAATACAGGCACAACAACTCTTAAGCAACAACACCAAACTCACAACAAATCAATAAAACAAATCAACAACACAAAACTCAACTGACTTTCAATTCCTCCAATAACTGCTGTCAACACTACTGTCACCAGCTCTCACCAAAGACTGACAGAAAACTCACTCAAAACACAGAACTCTAACAATCAACAGCACCAGCAGACAGCCCAGAACCCACCAACAACCAATTCAGTCATTAACTATCCATACAACAATTATACCCTCTCTCTCTCTCTCTCTCTCTCTCTCTCTCTCTCTCTCTCTCTCTCTCTTTCACAGACGTTGTCAAATGGAACTCCATAACTCCTCCATATTTCCTCCCCTGTTACATTTGACAACGTCTCCTTTCACTCACAACACCCACACTAAATAGCCTTCCGCAACACCCACGGATGCTCAGATGCAGGTCCCCTGGATCTTGTTTGAGGGCCCTCATACACACTCTCAGTTACACTGCCATCAACTTCTCCCAGATCACTTCCAGTCAGACTACCATTACTATCTCCCTCACTATCATCCCCCCAAAATCCCATTCACTACCTCATCTACCTTCTAACTCTTGCCTGAACATCTCTCGTAACTCTGCCACTAAATCACTTACCTCATTTACACTCCTGCCAAACTCTCGAAGAGACTCATTCATACTGCCAACTACATCCTTACCACCTGATTCCCTTCCCAGTGAAACTTCACTAAACCCTGTCAATTCAAACCCACACACGCTATATGTATCATTCCTCCCCTCAAAGTCATCTGTATTACATGCCTTATCCACCATTTTTACCCTAACACTAACCCCTCTATCATGCAGCTCACGTTTCTCCCTTTCATTCCCTTTCCTTACCTTCTTCTGCTTTCTTCCATACTCAACCAACACTAACTGCCGATCTTCCAGACTCATTTGCTCACTGGTACTCGGCTCACATTTATTCACCTTCAATCACTTACTCATCGCATTCTCCCGAACATACTGTCGCATACTGGAGGACCCACCCAACTGAATCCCCTTATCACCTAGTTTCCCGAATTCCCAGCCTGACTCATCCTCTTTCGCCTACACACACTCGCCATGTGACCTTCCATTCCACATTCAACACACTTCGCACACTGTTCTTTACACATCCTAGCATAATGGCCATTTGTACCACAGTTGCCGCAAACTATGTTCATAAGGGTACCCCGACATCCACTAGTGATGTGCCCTGCCTGTCCACACCTATAACATTTAATATCCCTATCTTTCTTACACTCACTCACCAAATGCCCTCTTTGCCCACACCCGAAACACGCTCCTAACGACTATCGACATTCATTCTTCCTGTGTCCTGGCTTACCACATCTATAACACTGCTGCTGCTCTTGCTCACAACTAACTGACCCTACTCTTCCAACACTTGCACTCCTATCTCTTTTTGGGCTAACTACACTCACGTTACTTGTCCTAATGCTCTATCTACCACTCGCTCTGCCATTCGCCTCAGCCCTTCCAAAACTGCCTCCCTATAGCTTCTAAACTCTGGTACAACCTCAGCTACTTTAGTCCTAACACTAACACTTCTACTCTCTTTCATACACCTGTCTAACTCGTAATCCTCTACTATTTCTAAAATGTTGTTACAAGTTAACCTTTCATTCGTCCATCGCATTTTCTCCTTACGTTTCAGATTTATAAACTCATATACACTCTCTGGTACAGTCACCAACAACTTTCGCACTAAATCCTAACACTCATTTATTCCTTCGTCCCCAAACTTTTTCCTAGCTAATGTCTCTAACCTACAGACATACATTGACAATGACTCACCAACATTCATTCTTGCCTCTTCAAAATCTTGCTTTCTCCTATATCTAACGCTACCCTTTATCCTCTTTGCCTGTTCTACAATCCTAGCTTTTACACTCTCATACGGCACATTTCCTACACTCATCATTACCCCATACATACTCGACAAGAATCCCGTCAAAAAGCTACCTAACTCTCTTGCCCAAACTCTCTTGTTATCACCATACTTTGCCTCACAATACCTCTCATATTCCTCAAAAAAAGTCCCCTATGTCCCTACTACCATATTCCTCGTATTGTGCACATCGGGGTACCTCTCTCATATACACAGCCTATTGTACTTTCCGCTCACTCTCACTCTCACTTTCGCTAATTCCATTCTGACCCCTCTTTCCCTCTTCCGAATACAGCGAATCCACTTCCATACTCACATCCATACCCTTGACTACGCTCTCCTTACCCTTCTTCTTTCTACCTACCTGTTTCCACTCACCGCTATCCGAATCACTCTCAACCCTTTCCCCAATGTATTCTGTCCTAGTCTCATCCTGTTCATCACCCTTACTAACCTTCTTTCCCTTAGTCTTATTCTTTTCCTCAGCCACTTTCTTTTTCTTGTCCTCAGGTTTATCTTTATCCTGTGTCTTTCCCTTCTTTCCCTTACCGATTACAACCAAATAACCTTCGTCATTCGTACTCTCATCCACTCGCTCTTTCGCTTCCTTTACCACTCCTGGCCCCTCAAAAGACCCAGTAGGCCTACCTCCTACAGCTCCCTCTCTCATGAATCCCTTCATCATTTCCTGCATCATCTCTTGCACTGCATTCATCATTACCCCCAATTTTTCATCCATTTTCTCAACCATTCTCTCTTCCGCTCCTTTCACCTCTTCTTTCATTTCCACTTTCGCACTCCTTAGCATTTCTCTCATTTCCTCTAACTCCCTCTTCTGCTCCTCACACTCTACCCTCAACCTCTCATTCTCCACTTCCAACCTTCCCTTAGCTTCCCTCGCCAACCTCAGCTCCTCCTTCAGCCTCTCTATCTCCTTCAACCCTTCCATCCTCACTTTCTCCACCAATCAAACAACTCACTAGCCCAATTGCCCTGCAGCTGCCGCACCAAAAGTCCCTGTTTGGGCACCAAAAAATAATGTGGCGGGATCACAAGCTGAAAAACAAGCTGGCAAAATCCCCCCCACATTAACCTAATCACTCTAGCTGCCAAATCTACCCCAGTCACACTTTCCTCTACACACTACAGCATACAAGCAGGACAATTGACCTATAACACAAAACAAAAAACATAAAACAAAAAAACTCTCAAAACATATGTACTTACCAACACTCCAGATACTCCATGCTGTCTGCCATCGAGGTAGCAGTGATATCAACCACAACAAAGACCACAACCCAACAACAAAACAACACCCAAGGATTACAACCCAACAACTCAACAACACAACGACAACCAAGGAACACAACCACAACTCAACACAACAATCAAGGACCACAACAACAACCAAGGAACACAACCACAGCACAACAACAAAAAAATAATGCAATCACAACCCAAGACCACTGCACAACCAATCACCAACAACACAAAAAAGGCAACAACACAAAAGGCAACATACACACCCACTAACAACATCAAGGAATAATAACAACAACAACAACACTCAACCACAAAAATCACATACAACAAAAACTCAGGAACTAAAAAGCACAACAAATCCAACAATACAGGCACAACAACTCTTAAGCAACAACACCAAACTCACAACAAATCAATACAACAAATCAATAACACAAAACTCAACTGACTTTCAATTCCTCCAATAACTGCTGTCAACACTACTGTCACCAGTAACAATCAACAGCACCAGCAGACAGCCCAGAACCCACCAACAACCAATTCAGTCATTAACTATCCATACAGCAAATTATTACCCCCCCCTGCATCCCCTCTTCTTCTCTCCTCCCTCTCATCTCTCTCCCCTAATCTCTCTCTCCCTCACTCCCCTACCCCCCCGTACACTCCCCCCCTCCGCTCGCGCCTGCCCTCTCCCTTCCATCTCTTCCCTCCTCTCCCTCTCTCTCTCAATCCTCAATCCTCCCCCCCCTTCCCTCCGTCTCTCCCTCTCTCCCTCTCTCTCTCGTCTCTTCTCTCTCTCCTCTCAGTCCCTCATCCTCTCTCTCTCTCTCTCTCTCTTTCACAGACGTTGTCAAATGGAACTCCATAACTCCTCCATATCTTAAACTAAACTGGCGTACAACTAGGCTAGCCTAGGACGCCTAAACCACAATACTCGCACATAACGTAGAATGAAGCATATCACCGTACGCACGTAAGGGAACCAACTCGCTCCTGAGTGACTGATGATAACGAAAAAGACCCTATAATAGGCTAATAACCTAAGGATCAAACCGTAATAAACAAGGCTCTCAGTATTCGTCAGGAGTGAGACGGTAAAATATACGAAAACAGTAGCCTATACAGTGAAGTGCTAAATGGTGAACAAGATTACACAGCAAAATAAAATTCTGATATAATCATGCACACGGGCCAACCATGCATCCAAAATGGCGGATTCGGAAGAGCGTCATGCCCGGCTCCCATGAACAAGTCTTAAAATAAGGGCAAAATAATGGATGCATTGTTGCCCCATCATGTTCAAAAACAATAAATGGAATACTCAACTTAGATGAAGAAGCTTGGTCAAGGGAAGACATGATGCTTCGCAAAAACACTTGCTGGAGACAGCGAAAATGGTGCGCGTAGACACGAAGAGTGCTAATTCAGGAATGAGGGTTCTTGGTAGAGGTAGTAGTAGCGAGCGGACGGTAGACGTTGTAACGGCACCTCTCTAGAGGGGGATTTTGAGAGAGGAGACATCTAATTTTTTTGGCAAAGCATCTGTGATAGTGGTTTCCACTCACCCCTGTGCTATACCAACACCCTATGAGGGTGAGCGAGCTGGAGGTAGTAACTCTGGCATTCCATATGGCTTTTTTCTCTGGTATATTTAGCATTTATTTATACCTAGAAATGAGTGCTTTAGGGACATTTCACTGGCCGACACAGGTCGAGCCCAGAAATATGCAAAACTTGGGGAAAAATATTAATATAAATAAATTTTCAGCAAGAAGAATGAAGTCAATAATAAGATGTATTATTGCTTGAAGACCGAACCACAACTTGTTAGAGGAAGTTGGGGAAATGGGGCACAAAACACCAATTGAGGTGCAGTCCTAATTCCTTTCAAAATACACCACTAACAGATTTTACTTACTAACACATCATGGACCTGGTTTCCATGAAAGTCATCAGTTTTTTAAAACAATGAATTGAAAGACAAAAAGACAGCTGCACAAGCAAGATGGTAATTACTGTATCACTAACCTTGTGGACATACTGCAAGTGTTCGCTGATTGCAATAGCTCATAATTGCTGATACTTCTTCAGTGGTCTTTGGTTTAAGAAGTACTGATGAAGCACCTCGAACCATTCCTAGCCAGTCAGTATTATGACCTTCAAGATCAGATTCCCCAAGAATTACTCGGTGGCAATCAAGAAGATTTTGGAAGAAATCAATATCTTCTTGACAAACTTGACTAAATTTCCCTCTATCAACCTTATACCTAGAAGGGCATAATTACAAAATTTAGCATAACAATCACAAGCATCTGAAAGTATTAAACAGACAACAGAAAAAGAAAGAGAATTATAAAACTTACATGAAATTTCTAAATCAGTGATAAAGTTTATGTATGCTTGTTTTAGCCACCTGCAAAAACATATGGCTATATATATGGAAGAACTAATGCAGTACATCATACAGTTTAATAAACTGATAATGAATTTTGGTTCATGTTATAAGTCGGACACAGATGTTCTTGAACTTGAGTTTAATGCTACTGCCCCAGTACTGTAGTACACTGATATGGACCGTGAGAGGTCCGCTCCAAGTTCGATATGAAAATAAACAAAAAGAATTCAACACCAACAGTTGAAACTGGGGATACGAATATAGAAAGAAACACTAACAGAACAAAGGTTTATTTACAAGCTTACTAACAAAGATAAATGCAGAATGGTGTCTCCTATTTACATAAAAAAGGCAAAATCTTACAATGCGTGAACTAGGGGAACAGTGGGGTAATGAAAATACTTGCTGGCCAGTTTTGCAACTCGAAGCGATGGCTTCACAAAGGAGAACGGTGGAACTTTAGTTGTCTTTTTGACTCCGTACTGCAGAAAGCAATATCTAATCTTGATACTCGAAGGGCAGGAACTCCTCGAAACCTCTTGCAGAACGTTTCTTCTCTGAAGGTTTGCTCAACATCGAAATAACTCGGTCGTCCACTCCTGATGACGACATGACCAGAATTCGACCAAACTCTCGAGCGCCTTTTCCTCTCGGAACCTACTTCTGTTCCTTCTTCTCGTATCTCTCTCTGATGATCTCTGCTACTGATGATCTCACTGATGATCTGATCTGTGTCTTTTACTGATGATCTGCTCCCTCCTACTTCGTCAGTCATATTTATACGGCAACCTGGGGGTGTGGCCTACCAGCAAACGTCACAGGCTCCCGAGATTACAGAAACAATTTAGAAGGGTTTTGACGGAATATTGCATCATAATATGCTGCGTTCCTCACGACATGTTGGCGCCTGATGAGTTCCACAACACACCTGGCGATTCTAGAACAACCACGAGAACAGGCGCCTCCAACACACGCTTGAAAGCCACCGTGCTGCAGAACTTCTCAAAGATGCGTTTTCCATTCCTTTATCTTATAATTCATTGCAATGAGGCCATTACCATGACATACACCAAAAGCTGTGGTAAGTGTTTTTATATGGCATTTTCATGAACATCTGAATTTCAAACAATCTGAAATTATTGTATAATATATATAAAATATATATATATATCTATATATATATATATATATATATATATATATATATATATATTTATATATATTGCTACTTTCAAAATGCATATATCACCTCTTTGATTGAATAAAATGTTGTGTAGAATTTTGTGCAACATTTTTTCAGATTCCTAGATAGCTTAGAGATAGGATGTTTTAAAATGTGTGTTCAGATTTTGCATTACATGCTGTAAAAGAATATATATAATGTAGAATGTAGATAGAGAGAGATTTTCTTTGTCCATTCGAAACTACGATTGTTTTCCTATTATGTCAGCACTGTGAGATTAGAGGAACTCCGAGATTTCAGTTCGCTTTCCTAATCTGTCATCACTTTTGATAAGCGAGCTCGAGACTTCATTTGTGTTTTGAGAATCTGTCATCAAGTAAGATGGGGCTTCTGCTTCGATCGATCGAGTAGAGTACATGTCTTTTTTTAAACAGACTGGTCTCATACGTGTATGTCTTTGATCAAAGCCACGTGCAGATTACACATTTTGTATGTAAAGTTGCGTAAGAGTTTGAAGCTTCTAGAAAGAATTGTGCCAAAAACGTTTTGTGTCATCTCCCCTGTCCAGCTTCCGTAAGGAAGAGAATTTCATTACACCTTCGATAATCGAGGCATTCAGATTTCTCTCTCTCTCTCTCTCTCTCTCTCTCTCTCTCTCTCTCTCTCTCTCTCTCTCTCTCTCGACATCCTTGAGATTATATTAACGTAATGTAAATTGGTCATTCGTAACTTGAGAATTTCATTTCTGGGCTCAGTTCATGTCGCTTCATGAAATAACCCTTAAGTTCATTATTCTAGGTAAATGATACTAACATTACCAGAGAAAAAATAAATTCAGGAGGATGTCAGAATAACTGACTCGCTCACCCTAAATAAAAAGAGGGTGTCGGTATGGAGCTGGGGCGAGTGAGACCACTAACACGAACCTCTTGTCATTTAGAATTCTCCTTCATCAAAATCCCCCTCCTGAGAGAGCCGACACACTGTCGGAGTTAGCAAGCACTACTACTATTCTCCCCACCACGCCGACTGCAGCGCCTCTGGTGGCCATCCTTTTCGTTAGCGAACTTGGGTACACACGTGCTACTTTTGCTCTGTGCTTTTCGTGTGCTTTCTTTGTTAATAACTTTTACCATGGAATTAGCAGCTATCGCCACAGCTAAGTTGAGTACCCCGAAAGGTTTTACACTAGTTTTTTGTCAGCCGGGAACTATTTTTACCGCTTTTTAGGTCCGATAATAGTCACCTGGTCTGGCGCATGGCTGCCTTGCCGGCTCGCCTCATGTTCGGTTACATACTTCAGTCCCCCATACCGTGGTATCTATCCAGTGTATCTATTACCTTTTTATGTGGGTTTATCACGTGGTACACAAGTTCCCACACATTTTATTGCTTTACATCGTACTATTCGGAAATCCGTTGCCTGTGCCTTAGATTAGCGTTCGTGCATGCGTGTCCCTTGGTCTGGGTGCTTAGGCGTGTGAGTGATTACTATTTATTATGTCTCTCTCTAGTCCAGCCATCCTGGCCGTTGCCCTCCGTTTTACGTGTCGGCTGGGGCCAGCTCCTGAGCAGTTTGCTTGTTTTCCTTCGGGGAAATTAGCCTACTTCTCCTGGACGTCCCCTTTCTCTCTCACTCGTGATTTCCCTTTCTTTCTCTTTATTACGATGTATTTATCATTTTAGGGGTTGCATGTTAAGGGCGATCAGTTTGGCCTAGGCTAGTTTTGTTGCATTATCGCCTTGTGGTCCACTCACGCTCACGTGGTCAACTCAACCTCTCACTGTGGTCAGCTCAACCTAGGCTATGTTTTGTTGCATTATCGCCTCATGGTCCACCTGCGCTCACGTCGAGCCAATGATCGCCCTAGTCCCAGTCCCCTTCCCCTCCTCCCACGTGGAGGGGGGGTCAGTCCTCGCTCGCTCACGCTCGCTATAGCGACCATCCGAGCACCACTCCCCTCCTCCTCCCTTTTAGGGGGGCACGGGAGTTATGGACTTTAGGGAGTACTGCTGGACCGTCCATGTTCTCTGTGAGCTTCGGGGGAGTTCCGGTGTGATCGGGGGGGGTTGGCCACCCCCTCTGCCCGCATCAGTTCTTCTCCGGCGTTCTTTTTGCACGATTCCTCTTCCCCCCCTCTTACCTCTAATCATATATAGCTGACTCCGCCAGCTATTTAGGGGGAAGGGGGATCGGTCGGTCCTACATGCTTTCCCCATTGTGTATATGTAGTCCCCTTCGTCTTCTGACGGGGCGCCCGCTTGCTATCCGAGCGCCCCGGTGGTTGACGGAGGGGCTTTACGACAGAGCTCCACGCTCCAAACTATTATTTATTTTATAATTTTAATTTCTGGGTAATCCTCTCGTTCTCCGGCGTGTCGTACTCCTCCTTGAAACTCAACTATAGGTGTATGAAAGGTATCTGGTTTATCTAAATTCTCCTCTCCGGTGTACACCGGGAAAATTTCAACCAGTTTACCGGGTCCCATGGACTCTCCCACATGGATTACAGGGGAGGATTATGCCCAAAAATTTATGCTACTCCAGTATGCAGCGGAGCATCATAAGTGGTCCTGATAGTGTATAACGATGATACTTATGTATCTAAATTCTCCTCTCCGGCGTACACCGGGAAAATTTCAACCAGTTTACCGGGTCCCATGGACTCTCCCACACGGATTACAGGGGAGGATTATGCCCAAAAATTTATGCTACTCCGGTATGCAGCGGAGCATCATAAGTGGTCCTGATAGTGTATAACGATGATACTTATGTATCTATTCACTTACAGGCTACCAACTGTCAGGAGGCCGGGTGTAATGCCGTCCTCCAGGACCCCTGTGGGCACGAGGTCTGCCGCTCGCACGCTCCCTGTGCCGTCAGCCACAAGGACCTGATTGTGTGGCACCACGAAGCCTGCTCCATCTGCTACGAGCTGGTGGAACAGTTTTCGGACGGAGTAAGTATATACCGGCGTAGGTATATTCTTTTCTGGTATATACTATCACATGAATTTGTTTAATACTGCTATATAGTTCTAACAGTTCTCAAATGTTAATGATTCGTCCTCGGGGCTTCGTTGTAAGGACTACAATGACCCTCTTTTTCAGGCTGCCGCCATTAAGGACGCCACGTCGGCTACCCTGAAAGCCTGGGTAGGTGGCTTCGGCAAAAACGCGCCGAAGGGGCAGCCATATATCCTAGATAAGAGTATGGCTGTTAGGATCTTCCCAGGCGGTAAGTCGACTGGGTATGTCGACCCCGCTGCGGCAGCTCCAACGATCGCCGCCATTCAACAACAAGTGGAGCAGGACCTGATGGAAGGGGGAGCCCAGGACATCTCGGCAGACGTCGCGACGCTGGACCTTAATGTAGAGCCAATGACAGTAGGTGGAAGTGAGTTGTTGGTTGAGGTGGGTTTGTTGGGCGCCCAAGGGCTTCCCTTGGACGTTTCTGGATCTTCTTCCCCTATCCCTTCCTCTGCTTCTTTCCAAGGCTTTACGGAATCAGAGATTCCAGCTAAGGCGCCTACTGCCTCAGTAGTCCCCAAGGTGAAGGGGCAAAGAGAGCAGAAGACCCTGGAGAGGACGTCGTCTATGAAGACGTCGTCTTCTTCCTCTTCTCATAAGTCTCCGGCTCACCATCCCGGAGCAGGAAGAGCGAAGACCTCTTCTTCTTCTTCTTCGCATTCGAAAGGGTCGAAAGGTAAGTCCTCTAAAGAGAAGGTCCGCACTCCCGCCGAGCCAGTACCTTCCTCTTCTACCGGAGCTCCTCCGGTGACCCCTGTCGAGGCCAGTCCTGTTGGTCCCTTCGATCCTGTCACTTTCACGGCAGGGGTCATGCAACAGGTGGGGGACATGGTCGGTTCAATGATGAATACTAGATTCGATCAAATGATCGCCCAGATCTCCACCTCGTTGACTCAGTCCGGTCAGTCGATTCAGAATATTTCTGATCGTCTGACGGACCAGGAGAATCGGCTGGCAGGGCTGAGCCAAGCTCCTCCAGCTGTTCTCCCTGTAGCAGGCGCCGGAGTTGCCTCATTGCCTGTCTACAACACCCTTCCCGCCTTCACTATGAGCAATCCTTGGAGGGAAGCAGCCTTTGCTCCCTTCAAGGATGGAATGATCTCCATCCCGGACTATGGAACTCGTCGTATCGAGGACTTCGAGTTCCATCCCGCCGGCCTGCTACCACCTTTAATGGGATATGCTAGGCTAACGGAGGCAGCTCTGAACAGGGAAGACAAGATCCCTAAGGAGACTGTCTTATACAGTCACGAGCAAGCTCAGAGGGCATGGGTACGATGCCTGGAAGACTGGGATTGTACCAATACCAGGCTCCAGGCATTTAAGAGTCCTTTCACTATCTTTGCTACGGAGGAGGCACCACTCCCCTTCACAACGAAGATAGCTGAGGTAACCATCCAGGCTGCCATGAAGGATGAGCCTCTCCCTCAGCTTATGGAATCAGACCCGACGTCCCCACTCTTCCCAGCCTTTGGGGAACTTTGGGAAGACCTTCCAGCAACTTTCACGGTAGGAAAACTCAAGCCGGACTGTGCCATTGATCAGTTTGGGGAGAGACTTCCTAGGCTGCCGGATAACCTTATCCAAGCCGAATTTTAGGCAAGGACTAGGTTAGGAAGGATTATGAATGCTTTGGTGATGACAGAGGTTGCCGCCTAGACTTACGGTTCAGAGCCTCTGTTCAAGCTCCTGGCAAAGGCACAAACACAGACTGTACAGTCGGACCTGTACGAGTTTGTGGTAGCGAGACGGAACTGCAGGAAACATGTCCTGCAGGAAGCTACAATTCGGCACGAGCCGAACAAGCTGCTATCTTCTACCATCTGGGGGGCTGACCTCTTCCCAGAAGCAGCTGTAAATGAAGTGCAGCATGAGGCGACCAGGCTTAACCAAAGCCTCAGGGCTCGCTGGGGTCTTTCCAGCAAGAGGAAACCTGAGAATCCTCCTGCTGGCGCCAAAAAGCTGAAAAAGACCAGGAAGTTCCCGTCCTTCCAAAAAAAGCAGCAGCAACATTTTGTACAGGCAGTCCTGGTTTCTCAACCCGTGCAACCGGCAGCTGCCAAAGGTCAGAATCAGCCCATCCTCCTGTTGACTCCCCAAAGCCAGCCCTCGACCTCCTACGCTGTTTCCCCAGCTTTCAATCCTGTGTTTGAAAGCCAGGCATTCCAAACCATCAATAGGTTTGGAAGGGGAAGCAGGGCTAGGGGTGCATTTCGTCAGAGGGGTGGCAGAAGGGCAACCAACAGGGGGAAACACTTCCGTGGAGGGCGTGCTCCCACGCCCTCCACAACAACAGTGAGATCTCTCAGGTAGGAGGGAGGCTGTTCCTCTTCCGTCACAGGTGGGGATTCAGCAATTGGGCACAGAGCATTGTGTCCAAAGGGCTGGGGTGGAGTTGGATCAAAGGTCCCCCTCCATCCAAATCATTCCTTCAACTACCAACAAAGGAATTGACAGAGTATGCGCGAGAGCTCCTTCAGAAAGGGGTAGTGTCAAGAGCCAAACATTTAAAGTTTCAAGGACACTTATTCAGCGTGCCAAAGAAAGGCTCATCAAAAAGAAGAATAATCTTAGACTTGTCACGTCTAAACTTATTCATTCGTTGTGACAAGTTCACGGACCTTACTTCCCCGTGGGGCTGTCACCACGTCTATCGATCTTACAGACTCATACTATCATATCCCAGTCGCGAGACACTTCCGCCCATATCTAGGCTTCAGGTTGGGAGACCAGGCATTCTCTTTCAAAGTGATGCCCTTCGGGCTGAACGTAGCCCCCAGGGTATTCACGAAAATAGTGGAAGCAGTAGTACAACAACTGAGATCACAAGGGATAATGGTAGTAGTGTACCTCGACGATTGGCTGATTTGGGCAACAACCGTCGAGGAATGCCTCAGAGCCACGGACAAAGTAATCCAATTTCTGGAACATCTAGGGTTCCAAATAAACAAGACAAAGTCCAGGCTCACACCGGAGTCACGTTTTCAGTGGCTCGGCATTCATTGGGACCTGAACTCCCACACTCTGTCAATTCCATTGGTCAAAAGGAAAGAAATAGCCAAGTCAGTAAGGCAATTCCTCAAGTGCAAACGAACGTCAAGGAGAAACCAGGAAAGGATCCTAGGTTCACTCCAGTTTGCGTCAGTAACAGACGTTCTGTTGAAAGCGAAACTGAAAGATATAAATCGAGTTTGGCACTCAAGAGCAAATGTCAAATCTCAAGACAAGTTGTCAGTAATCCTGCAGATTCTTCGCAAACGTCTCCACACCTGTCCAAATCAGTTCCTCTCCAGTTCCCCCCTCAGGCTTTGGTTATCCACACAGACGCCTCTCTAAACGGGTGGGGAGGATATTCTCAATTCAAGAAGGTTCAAGGGACTTGGTCATCTCAGTTCCGCCAGCTTCACATAAATGTATTGGAAGCAATGGCAGTATTCCTCACTCTGAAGAGGCTTCTACCAGCAAAGAACTCTCATATAAAGCTGGTTTTGGACAGCGCAGTAGTAGTACACTGCATCAACAGGGGAGGATCCAAATCAAAACATTTGAACCATGTCATGATAGCCATTTTCTCCCTAGCAACCAAGTACAAATGGCATCTATCCTCCACCCATCTAGCGGGAGTAAGGAACGTGATAGCGGACGCTCTGTCTCGGTCAGTTCCTCTAGAATCAGAGTGGTCCCTGGACAAGAACTCATTCCAGTGGATACGCCGGAGTGTTCCAGGTCTCCAAGTAGATCTATTCGCATCTCAAGCGAACCACAAGCTCCCTTGCTATGTGGCCCCCAACCTGGACCCTCTGGCCTATGCCATAGACGACATGTCCATAGATTGGAATCAGTGGGAGAAGATATACATCTTTCCTCCAGTGAATCTTCTATTGAAAGTCCTGAACAAACTCAGGACATTCAAGGGACAAGTAGCTCTAGTAGCCCCGGATTGGCCCAAGAGCAACTGGTATCCTCTGCTTCTGGAATTGGGTCTCCGACCTCGACGGATCCCCAATCCCAAACTATCTCAGTCAGTACACATGAGGACTGTGTTTGCTTCCTCAGGAATTCTCAAAACCCTAACTTTATGGACTTCATGAAGTTTGCGGCTAAAAGAGATGCAAATATTGATCCCCAGAATATTCTTTTCTTAGAATCAGATAAGAGGGAACCTCTATATATGGAGGTATAGGGCGAAAAATGCAAAGTCATGAAAAAATTCATGGAGCTTCATATGGCAATTGAGAATATGTATACGAAATATTTCGTCAAAATTCCTCTTACTTTCGTAGTTACAGGGTAATTAGTTAACGTAACTCAATAAGCCTAAAACATTGATCCGTACAAGAAAATGCAATATTTCTTCTATTATCGTAAATTTTGATAATTATTGTCAAAGAAATTGGGAGAAATGGCATCTGTAGACATTCCCCGAGTCGAGAAGGAGACTTCTGGCTCAAGCTACCAAGTCCAGTCCTGACTTAGTGCGATCACAGACGTCAAATAGTCTACACGCTCCATTTCCCGTCTGACATTCGCCTGCTTTCACGTATGTTTATGTATGTTTCGGGAAGAATTTCATCATGCCAATGAGGAAAAGACAAGGGAAACATCTCGCTAACATACAGACGAAGAAAAATCGCTCAAGTATTATTACAGAATATCATAATATATGCGTAGTTAGTGAAGAGAGAGGGGAGGGTTGCTTAGTAACGCCCCCGTCTTGCTTGACAGCACACGTCACACTGTGCCTAAGGCTACGATCTTTGAGCAAAGAGATCTTCATTTATGATAAATAACAAAGTTTTGGTTTTTTAATACCCAAAATGGAATATGAAATTCATAATAATCATGATTTATTAAATTGTCTTTGTAAAAAAAGTGTACGCCTTCGAGTTTCACCTCTTGACATTCTCTTGCGATTACGTTTGTTTATCTTTGTTTCGGGCAAGAATTTCATCATGCCAAAGAGGAAAATACAAGGAAAACATCTCGCTAACACACAGAAGAAGAAAATTCGCTGTAATAAGCAGAGTTAGTGAAGGGGAGAGAGAGAATTGCGTAGGAAAGAGTGCCCCATCTTGCCTCAAGCAGTGTCCCAGGCTGCGATATATGAGCAAAGGGATCATCATTTATGATTAAATTATGATAAATAAAATAGTTTTGGTTTATTAATACACAAAAAACAAATATACATTCATAATAATCATTATTTATTAATATTGTCTTTATAGAAATACGAAGGAAAACTTTGAACGCCCATATCTCAAAACTATACTTATTGACCTTCAAAATCTATCTTCTCACTTAGTTTTAAAGCTATAACATTGGAATTTGGTATATAACTCAGAAAGACATTATAGAACAATCAAATAGAGCCCTTTTTTCCAATTTTTGTTTCGTATTTTTTTTATAAATTTTTTTCTCCTGATTTATAGGGTTTATTTTTTGACCATATTGAAAAATTCATATCTGGCAAAAAAATGACTTTTAGAAAAAAAAAACTCCATTCGATTGGAGGTCTACATCAGGTCTATATATGGTAGTAATCCCAGGTCTTAATATTAAATATCAAGGGAGGAGATAGAATTTGAAAAATGGTTATTTTCGGGATAAATCGCCCTGGCGTCACAAAACCGAAGGTCAGAGGCGAAAATCATATGCGGTTTGGAGATGTCCCAAGTCACCTTATTAAGTGGTATGAATATCAAAGTCCTGTCCTTAAAAAAGGGCATTAGCCGGCCGGCCCCCTTAAGAAGTTAGCAAATTTCCTGAAGGAAACAAACACCAGAACCATGACAGTCAATCTGGCTATATCCTTTTTCAGGTCTTTATTCGAAAAAGGATTAGCAGCTAGTACTATTACCACTAATAAGTCAGCTTTAAAGAAAATCTTTCAGTTTGGCTTTAAAATAGACTTAACAGACTCCTACTTTACGTCTATTCCTAAAGCCTGTGCTAGGCTCAGACCTTCTGAAAGGCCTAGTTCAGTTTCATGGTTCTTGAATGACGTTCTCAAACTGGCTTCAGACACTGACAACGTTTCTTGTACCTATATAATGCTACTGAGGAAAACTCTATTCTTACTAAGTTTGGCCTCAGGAGCCAGAATATCTGAACTGTCGGACCTTTCCAGAGATGCTGGACATGTAGAATTCCTCCCCTCAGGAGAAGTCTTACTATCTCCAGATCGTAGTTTTTTGGCAAAGAATGAGGACCCCTTCATGAGGTGGGCTCCTTGGAAGGTCCTCCCTCTTCCACAAGACCCTTCTCTTTGTCCGGTGACGACCTTATGAGCCTTTCTGTCCAGGACATCCTCTAGATCCTCAGGCCCCCTCTTCATGAGGGAAAAAGGTGGTACTATTTCAATAAAGGGAATTAGGCAATAAATCCTTTACTTTATTAAACAAGCAAATCCTGACTCATTGCCCAAAGCCCATGACATCAGGGCAGTAGCCACCTCCATTAATTATTTCCAGTATATGAACTTTGATGACTTAAAGAAATATACAGGCTGGAAATCGCCGACAGTTTTTAAACGTCATTATTTAAAGTCCTTGGAATCTTTAAAATTTCCGGCAGTAGCAGCGGGAAACATAGTTTCCCCTGACACTGCTCAGTAGTCGTAGTCGAAGATCCATATCTCCTTTCTACCTGCCTCAACTAACAATGCACCTAACCTTACCATCATGCTCATTGGGTCCTTCAGCCTTAGCTGCTTAAAAGGCTACATATAGTGGTGTGTACCTTATTTTTTTGCTAGGGGCACCCACAACTATAAATGTATATATGGAATTATTATAACTAATCGGTGTTGCTCCCCTTATTTTTATGCTAGGGAAGCACACCAACATATAATTGAGATGCTGTTTGTGATTTAAATGTATAAGTTTCAGTGAGTGTTCTCCCTTTATGTACTTTATTATTGAACCTCACTTGTATTAAATAAGTTATCATAAGTTATTTTAAGTATAATTTTAAGGTTAACTGTATATATAATTGGTTTCATTAGTTTAAGTTAACTTTATTTTATGATAACTTGTAAGCTCTCAATCAGATTATATTTATTCTTTTTTACTTCTTTTGTTTTATTGAGACCTTTCTCTTTTTTTACTTTTCCAATCTTGTGCTAATTCTCTGGTACTATTTCACGAAGCGACACGAACTGAGCCCAGAAAAGGGATTTTGACGAAGGAAAAATCTATTTCTGGGCAAGGGTTCGTGTTGCCCAGTGAAATCCCCCCCTGTCCCCCACCCTGCAGCCCAAGATTGGCATCTAACTACAAGGATGGCCACCAGAGGCACTGCAGTCGGAGTGTGGTGGGGAGAATAGTAATAGTGGTTGCTAACTCTGACTGTGTGTCAGCTCTCTCAGGAGGGGGATTTTGATGAAGGAGAATTCTAAATGACAAGAGGTTCATGGTAGTGGTCTCACTCGCCCCAGCTCCATACCGACACCCTCTTTTTATTTAGGGTGAGCAAGTCAGTTATTCTGACATCCTCCTGAATTTATTTTTTCTCTGGTAATGTTAGTATCATTTACCTAGAAATAATGAACTTAAGGATTATTTCACTGGGCGACAAGAACCCTTGCCCAGAAATAGATTTTTCCTTCGTCAAAATCCCTTCTTTGATATTTCTTAGAGTTTATTTAGTATTATTTAGTGTTTTTGTGGAATCTGAACAAACGTTGTTGTAACGGCGCATAGTTTTTTGTGAAAGTGTAAAACAAGACTGCAGCATAGAAAGAAGTTGGTATACCAAGGTGAAGTGTGTTATATTTTTATTAGTTGCAAATAATATCTAAAAACTAATAACGGATAGGAACAGTGGTTAACTAATAACAGATGGTTACGGAGGTTTGGTAAAAACTAATGGTTACAATGTTTTGAGTGAAAAGATTTACATTTTTACATACTGCAAATTTTTGTGTTTTGTGTTTGTTTCATTTTTTTGTGAATTTGTTCATTTTCTTGTTGAAGTGTACCTTTTTATTTTGATACTGTCCACATTTTTCTGTATTTTCATTTACATTCACAATTTAATTGACTTAGTTATTTTCATAAATTAGTCGTTGCACATTTAATTAAATTTAACACTTGTGAATTAATTTCCGTTTACTTAGAATTCTTTTCAAGTTTTATTGTAGTTTAGCACTTGTGAATTAATTTCCAAATTTCAATTATTGCCTAACACTTTTGAATTTTGATTGAATTAATTTTCTTGAATCTTGTGATAAATTAATTTTGATTTAATTTTACTTAATTGATTCAAGAATTAATTAAACTTTACTTTGTTTTCAAGTAACAGTAATTTTCCCTGATATTGTGAATTTCACTTATAAATTTTGAGTTTAATAATAAATATTTGTATTTAAAATTTTTATAAAAAGTTTTCTTTATTTTTATACCAGTATATAATTATATTGATGTTAGGTAGAAACATAGAGGGGTGATTAATCTGTTTTCCTTCATTTACTTGAAGTGACTTAGAACCAGGGAAGTACTTAGATTTCTGAAATCAGGGAAATACTCAGACTTTTAAAGTTGTTGATGGATTGATGCCCTTTGATTAATTTAATGACTTACAAGATTACCTCACACCTGTTTTGTTGAACTTAGCCTGATTTTCTGCAATACCGGTAAGTTGTTAAGGGATCACTGTTGCCTTTAGAGTATTCAGTCGTTTAGTACCTGTTATGAGGGTTCAGGTGTCTGGCTTTTGGTGAGGTAATAATTGATGAATGGTAACCAGATACTTGGCACTTTGTAACAATATATATATATATATATATATATATATATCTATATATATAGTATATATATATATATATATATATATATATATATAATATATAATATACAGGTAGTCCCCAGGTTACGATGGGGGTTCCGTTCTTGAGAGGTGTCGTAAGCCGAAAATCATCGTAAGCCAGAACATTATATAAAATCCTAAGGAAACCTTACTTTTAATGCTTTTGGTGCATTGAAAACTATGTAAAATGCATTCTTATTGTATTTTTCATAAAAAAACCCTTCAAATATTGATTATTTTGCATTTTTGGTGTCATATTTCATCTGCCAGATGAGTGTTGTAGGCGTCGTAACCCTGGAAATAATGTCTGATGAATATAATTGAGAAGCGCCTTAACCTCTGAACGTCATAGCCCGAACCCGTCGTAACCCGGGGCAGTGACCGGTATATATATATATATATATATATATATATATATATATATATAGATATATATATATATATATATATATATATATATATATACACCAATCATAAGAGGAGAATAAAATCTACTCATGTCACGTAGCATAAGATTTTTATGCTGAGTGATATATGTACAAACCTTGTTTTACAACAGACCAATACACTGTTTGACCTACAAAATCAAACTGTATGAATTAAGCAGTGGGAAGGTGGATTTTAAAACCCTTTACATTATCCCTTAAAGAATAGCTTTGTTTTTGTTCCATTGGAACTGACACATTTTGCAAATTCCATTATTTTTCCTGAGTTCATTTCCTTGCATGTCTCGTAAGGGGTCAATACCACAAACCTCTTTACAATTTAAAGCCTATGCACTCATTAGCACACTTTCATTCTTACCATTACTTAAAATCTCTTTTTTAACTTTTATTAGACTTTTGCAGTTTCCCACACACATTTACTGTACTTAATTATTATGTAACTGCTGCAAGAACATCAGTACCAGCCAGTGTGCGTATTACCCCATGTTTTCGAACACCTACTGATCAATTTGTGCAATAGTTGGTTTTGTCTGTGCTCAAGTCCCTAATGCCTGTACTTTGATTACAACCTTGCCACATATACTGTATATACGTACAGTGTTCCACCCGTATTTGCGGGGAATGTGCACCAGATTACCCCGCAAATAGCTAGAATCCACAAATAGTTGAAACCCTTTAAAAATGCTTAAAACTGCTTATTTTGGTAGTTAAAACTCAAGAAAAACCCTCTAAAAATGTTTATACGGGCAGCCCCTGGATGACGGCAGAGGTTCCGTTCTTGGGGGCCCAACACTAAGCGAAATTCACCTCTAGCCGAAATTCAAAAGTCTACAGGCGTCACAATCCACCTTATGGTGCCCTAGACTTGTTAACGACGCCTTAGACATTGTCACGGTCAGATATTTTGCCCTAATATGTAATAACTCTTTAATGAAAATGTGGAAGTTCATTTGCCTAATCATTTACTATGGTCTGCCTAGTAGTAATACAAATTTTTAATGTCAGATTCAATGAACTTACTGGTAAATCTTGGCCTAGTATTGAGAGAGGAGAGAGAGAGGAGAGAGAGAGCCGAAGCGAGACGAGAGAGAGAGAGAGAGAGAGAGACCTTTTTTAGACTGCTAACGTTTCCTCTATCTCTTTATTTATCATCGTGGCGTGGGGTGTAGTGGTAGTAGTTGCCGCCTCGACCTATGGGTCGGCTCTCTCAGTTGGGGATTTTGGTGTGGAAGAATTCTAAATGGCAAGAAGTTCGTGGTAGTGGTCTCACTCGCCCCAGTTACCATACCGACACCCTTCTTTTATTTTGGGTGAGCGAGTCAGTTATACTGACATCTTTTTGTTTAATTTGTTTAATTTTCTCTGGTATTTGTTAGCTCATTTACCTTAGAAATAATGAACTAAAGGATTATTTCACGCAGCGACACGAACTGAGCCCAGAAATGCAATTATTCAAATTTGGTATTTATGGAAAGAGCAGAAAGAGATGAATGTATTCATTATGGTACAGATATAAGTAGCAAAATGTTAAGCGCACTCAGATCTTTAACTCTAATTTTCTCAAAACAAGGATTTAGGAGTCATGCAATGCACTCTGCATTCTAATGGAACTCTCCTTTTAAGATGAAGCAGTTGCTGCTGGAGGTGCTTGTTCAGCAACTGCCTTGTCCTCCATTTCATCTAACTATGAACGGATTAATTTCGTATCTCGAGGTACTACTGTACTATGTTACTGCAGTTTGCAAATATGCTACTTTTTGGAACTAGCAATGTATTACTCATGGGAGGACAAGGCAGTGATAAATCTCATGTCTAAGGGGGGGGGTGCAGAGAAGTCAGCCTTATCAGTAGTATGACGATCACCTACTGGTGATCTAGCCCTCCGCTCTCCTCTGAGAAGGAGGTGTTAGCAAGAGATGTACGTCTCTTCACACATGAGGTCTTAAGACTTTCCCTTCCTCCACCTATAAGGTGGAAAGAGCCCCAAGATGATGAAGTAGACAAAGATTATGACAACAATAAAAGAGAAAAAGATGAAGAAAGCTGAGCATGCTTCTTCTCTTGCCTCTCATGAGTTCTACTTCCCTTATGCACTGAAGGGTTGGTTGACGCAGGAACTGAAGGTTCCCCTCCTTTACAGCAGACAAAGAAGTTGAGGTACCTGTGGACAAAGCAGCACACATGACAGCAACTGAAACCGTAGGTGAAAAAGGGTAGCACGTCTAGTCCTCCCCCTTCTCTGAGTTATAGAGTAAGGCTGTGAAAGGACTACCAGGAATATTCAATGTAAGCCACATCTTGCTCAGGTACTCTAATGATGATGTCTTACAGGTACCTGGTACCATCATAGTTAGATGAAATGGAGGACAAGGCAGTTGCTGAACAAGCACCTCCAGCAGCAACTGCTTCATCTTAAAAGGAGAGTTCCATTAGAATGCAGAGTGCATTGCATGACTCCTAAATCCTTGTTTTGAGAAAATTAGAGTTAAAGATCTGAGTGCACTTAACATTTTGCTACTTATATCTGCACCATAATGAATACATTCATCTCTTTCTGCTCTTTCCATAAATACCAAATTTGAATAATTGCATTTCTGGGCTCAGTTCGTGTCGATGCATGAAATAATCCTTTAGTTCATTATTTCTAAGGTAAATGAGCTAACAAATACCAGAGAAAATTAAACAAAAAGATGTCAGTATAACTGACTCGCTCACCCAAAATAAAAGAAGGGTGTCGGTATGGTAACTGGGGCGAGTGAGACCACTACCACGAACTTCTTGCCATTTAGAATTCTCCCACACCAAAATCCCCAACTGAGAGAGCCGACCCATAGGTCGAGGCGGCAACTACTACCACTACACCCCACGCCACGCCGACTGCCGCGCCTCTGGTGGCCATCCTTTCAGTTAGCGGACTAGAAGCCACACGTGTTTTGCTTTTGCTCTGTGCTTTTTTGGATTTTATCTCTTTATTCGTAGAGATGGAATGTGCAGCTATTGCAGCAGCTAAGTTAAGTGCCCTGAAAAGGTTTGGGTTTAGTTTTTTCCAGCTGTGAACTTGTTTTACCGTTTTTTAGGTGCGAATACAGGTTCCCGGTCTGGCGCATGGCGTTCCCTCGCCTCGTGTTCGAGGTCTCCCATACCTTGTAACCTTCCCTTTCACTTATTCACGTGTTACTCTAGTCCTTTTTTACTTAATTATATTATTGTTTTTACTATTTACATCGTGGAGGGGATTTTCCCTACCCCTGGTGTTAGATCATGCATGCATGTCTCTCTACCTAGCGTAGGCATCTGAGTGTTTTCCTTTGTCCAGACCCTGGCCATTGCTCTCCTTACCGGCTTAGGCTAGCTCTCAGTGGTAGACTTTCTTTCGAGTCAGTCGTTCACTCCTGGACTTCCTTTCTCTTTCACTCATTGTTTTTTCCCCTATTTTTATTATTATTACCGTTATTATTTTTCAATGTAATAGTTCTTACTTGATTTGGTTAGCTTAGGGCATCCAGCTTCATTAGCCTGGGTCTCTAGTGGTCCTGTTACTTGGTCCACTATAGCTTCTGTTATTAGCAGTTTTGTTGCATCATCTCTTTATCAGTTTTGTTGCATCCTTATACAGTTTTGCTGCACCATCCTGGTCAGTTTGGTTGCATGAGACCCTTACGTTTTTCCGACCTGGTCGGTTGTTTTGTGTTATCGTACCTTGGTCCACTCTCGATAGAGGTACTGCTGGACGCCCGTCCCCAGTCGCTTCCCCCCCCCTTCTTCTCTCGCCATAGAGTAGAAGGGAGGGAGGATCTGTCCTTGCTCACTCCACCCGGGCCCGGCTCCCTCTCTCCCCACGCGGAGGGAGTAGGGGAGCCTGGACAGACCATTAGGCTGGGAGTGACCTTGTTCTCCCTTGCGCTCAGGGGGGCTCCGGTGTGGCGGGGGTTGGGGGGTTGGCCTCCGCCCTCTCCGGTTGCGCCGGCGCTCCCCGGAGTACACGGGATCTGATTTCTTCCCTCCTTGTTTTACACCCCCCATGGCGGACTGACCTCTGGTTCTTCTACCCCGCCGTCCCATCGGTTATGGGGAGGGTGGTAGGCTCCGCCAACCACCGGAGCGGATATGATTTCAGTAGGTCCTTTAGCCATCCGTTGTTCCATCGTCTCCGGCGTTTACCCGTAGGGGCACTCTTACGGTAGCATTGGACAGCTCCGCGCTTCGGAGTCGTTCTCCGATATATTCATTCTCGCTATGCTTAAGTTTAGTTTAAGTGATTTAGCTTAAGCTTGGGTTCCCTCCCCTGTCCTCCGTTGGAAATTTCTTTATAGTTATATGTTATATACCTATTTATATATTTACCTCTGGTTTATGAAATTTCCTCCTCCGGTGTACACCGGAGTCATTGTGTCACCTGTTTAACCCCAAAAGGTTCTCAGGGGAGGGATTATGCCCGATCTTTCATCAAACTCCGGCATGCGGCGGAGTACTAGAGTAGTCTTGTGAGTGTAATCTTGATACTCATGTATCTTTCCACTTACAGGCTACCAACTGCCAGCATCCCGGCTGTAACGCCGTACTGCAGGACCCCTGCGGGCACGAGGTCTGCAGGACCCATGCTCCCTGCTCCACCAGCCATGGTAATCTGCAGGTCTGGTTTCACGAAGCTTGCTCCATCTGTTATGAGCTTGTGACCCAGTTTTTGGAAGGTGTAAGTACTTTTTGTCATCAGCACGTTCATGCAATATGAGTTCTGATATATTGTTAAGCTTAAGCTCATCTTAGTCTAGTGGTTAAGGTTCACCTTTAGACTTAAGTGTTAATAATAGCCCTCTCTTTCAGGCTGCCGCAGTCAAGGAGGCAGCTCTCGCGACCCTGAAAGCCTGGGTCGGCGGATTCGGGAAAAACGCCGCTAAAGGACAGCCCTACATCTTAGAGAAGAGGATGGCTGTTCTGTTGTTCCCCGGAGGCAAGTCGACGGGCTACGTCGACCCTGCTGCGGCGGCTCGACGATCGCTTCGATCCAGCAACAGGTGGAGCAATGCCTTAAGGAAGGACCAGGCCAGGACATCGCGGCGGAGGTCGCCACTCTGGATATAAATGTAGAGCCTATGGCGGTAGGTGCAGAGGATTTGTTGGTTGAGGTAGGTACGTTGGACACTCAAGGGCTTCCCTTGGGTGCCTCTGGATCTTTATCTCCTGTCCCTTCTTCTTGACTTTCCCTTTCCAGGGCTTTAACCGGGCCCGCTGAAAGCTTCCCCGTATCGTGCACCCGCTGCTTCTGTGGTCCCCAAGGTGAAGGGTCACAGAGAGCAGAAAACCCTTAAGACGTCGTCCAAAAAGACTTCTTCGTCTTCTTCGTCTCATAAGTCTCCGGCTTCTTACCCCGGTGCAGAGAAAGTGAAAGCTTCTTCTTCTTCAGCTTCACTTCCAAAAGGGTCGAGGAGCAAGTCCTCCAGGGAGAGATCCCGCACTCCGGCGGAGTCAGTGGTTTCCCCTTCTTCTACTGCAGTCCTCTCGGGGACATCGTCAGGTTCTGTGCCTACGAGTAGCTTTGACCCTGCTGTATTTTCCGCCGGAATGATGCAGCAGGTGGGAGACTTGGTAGGTTCCTTGAGGTCAAGCATGGAACAAATGTTCACCCAGCTTTCGGACAGAATGTCCACTCAAGAGAACCTCCTTTCTGGTTTTAATTAAGCTCCTCCAGCTACTCCTCCGGCAGCTAGTGCCGGTCTTCTTCAACTCCCGGCATATGAAACCCTCCCGGCATTGTCCATGAGCAATCCTTGGAGAGTAGCGGCTTTCACCCCTTTCAAGGATGGCCTTATCTCCATCCCGGAGTGCGGAACTCGAAGGATTGAAGACTTCGAGTTCCACCCCGCAAACCTACAGCCTCCTTTCATGGGATATGCCAGGCTGACGGAGGCAGCACTAAATAGGGAGGACAAGATCCCGAAAGAGACAGTTCTCTATAGCAGGGATCATGCACAGAGGGAATGGCTTCACTGCTTAGAAGACTAGGATTGTATCAATACCAGGCTTCAAGCTTTCAAGAGCCCATTCACAATCTTCACAACGGAAGAGGAAGCGCCACTTCCCTTCCTGACGAAGATTGCTGATGTCACCATCCAAGCAGGCTTGAAAGGTGATCCATTACCTCAGCTGAGAGAAGCAGACCCCACATCTCCTCTTCTCCCTTTGTTTGGCGATATGTGGGAGGACTTGCCAGCCACCTTTACGGTGGTAAGTTTAAACCGGACTGTGCCATGGACCAGTTCGGCGAGAAACTTCCCAGGCTTCCGGACAACCTCATCCAAGCGGAGTTCGAGGCAAGGTCCAGGCTGGTAAGGACCTTAAACACTATGGTCATGACGGAAGTAGCGGCCCTCTCCTATGCGTCTGAACCGCTCTTCAAGCTTTTGGCTAAGTCACAGACTCATACAGTTCAATCGGACTTGTATGAGTTTGTGGTGGCTTGGGTCAACTACAGAAAGCATGTCCTCCAGGAAGCAACTATTAGGCATGAGCCGAATAAGTTGCTTTCCTCCAACATCTGGGGGGGCGGACCTCTTCCCGGAGTCGGCGGTTAAAGAGGTCCAGAACGAAGCGACGAGACTCAACCAGAGTCTCAAAGATCGTTGGGGCCTCTCTGCTAAGAGAAAACAGGACTCTTCTGCTTCAGGCAAGAAACTGAAGAAGACAAAGAGGTTTCAACCCTATCAAAAGAAACCTCAGCACTTCGTTCAGACAGTCTCGGCTGTCCCAGTCACCCAACCAGGACAACCCGCCGCAACGAAGGGCCAGACTCAGCCTATTCTCCTGATCTCACCTCAGGCACAACCTTCCACCTCTTACGCTGTCTCCCTGGCGTTCAACCAGGTGTATGAAGGCCAGGCCTTTCAACACTTCAACCGGTTTGCCAGGGGAAGCAGGGCCAGAGAGGAACAGGCAGAGTCATCAACAGAGGCAAACACTTCCGTGGCGGCCGTGGAGCTCACCCCGAACAGCAACAGTGAGATCTTCAAGGTAGGAGGGAGGCTGTTCCTCTTCCGGCACCGGTGGGGGTTCAGCAAATGGGCACAAAGTATTGTGTCAAAAGGTCTGGGTTGGAGCTGGATCAAAGGCCCCCCTCCACCCAGACCATTCCTTCAACTTCCATCGAAGGAATTGACAGATTATGCGGAGGAACTCCTTCAGAAAGGAGCAATATCGAGAGTCAAGCATTTAAAGTTTCAAGGTCGCTTGTTCAGCGTGCCAAAGAAAGGCTCATTAAAAAGAAGAGTAATCTTAGACTTGTCCCAGTTAAACTTATCCATTCGCTGCGACAAGTTCAAAATGCTGACCATCTCGCACGTACGGACCTTACTTTCCCGTGGGGCCGTCACCACCTCTATCGATCTTACATACGCATACTATCATATCCCAATTGTGAGACACTTTCGCCCTTACCTAGGCTTCAAACTAGGAGACCAGGCATTCTCGTTCAAAGTGATGCCCTTCGGACTGAATGTAGCCCCCAGGGTATTCACCAAAATAGCGGAAGTAGTTGTTCAACAACTAAGATCGCAAGGGATAATGGTAGTAGCGTACCTCGACGATTGGCTGATCTGGGCGTCAACCGTCGAGGAATGCCGCAGAGCCACAAAGAAAGTGATTCAATTCCTGGAATACCTTGGGTTCCAAATAAACAGGGAAAAGTCAAGACTCACTCCGGAGTCTCGATTTCAATGGCTCGGCATTCAGTGGGACTTAACCTCTCACAATCTGTCAATTCCGATAGCCAAGAGGAAGGAAATAGCGAAGTCAGTAAAGCAATTTCTAAAGTACAAATATGCTTCAAGGAGAAACCAGGAAAGGATCCTAGGTTCTCTCCAGTTTGCTTCAGTGACAAACATCTTGATGAAAGCGAAACTGAAAGACATAAACCGGATTTGGCGCTCAAGAGCAAATGTCAAATCCCGGGACAAGTTGTCAGCAATCCCGCAAATTCTTCGCAACCATCTGCGTCCATGGACTCAGCCGAAGAATCTGTCCATGTCGGTGCCTCTTCAATACCCTCCTCCGGTGTTAACTATCCACACAGACGCTTCACTAAGCGGGTGGGGAGGGTACTCTCAGTTCAAAAAAGTTCAAGGAACTTGGTCACCGCAGTTCCGCCAGCTTCACATAAATGTATTGGAAGCCATGGCAGTATTTCTTACCCTGAAGAGGCTCCTTCCACCAAAGAACTCTCATGTAAAATTGGTTCTGGACAGCGCAGTAGTAGTACACTGCATCAACAGGGGAGGATCCAAATCAAGGCATCTGAACCATGTCATGATAGCCATCTTTTCCCTAGCGGACAAATACAAATGGCACCTTTCCTCCACCCACCTGGCGGGAGTAAGGAATGTGATAGCAGACGCTCTATCCCGGTCAGTTCCCTTGTAATCAGAATGGTCCCTAGACAACAGTTCGTTCCAGTGGATATGCCGGAGGGTTCCAGGTCTCCAAGTAGATCTTTTCACCTCTCAAGCGAACCACAAGCTTCCATGCTATGTAGCTCCCAACCTGGACCCTCTGGCATATGCCACAGACGCTCTGTCCATAGAATGGAATCAATGGAAGAAGATTTACATCTTTCCACCAGTGAATCTTCTTCTGAAAGTTCTGAACAAACTTAGGACTTTCAAGGGACAAGTGGCCCTAGTAGTCCCGGACTGGCCGAAGAGCAACTGGTATCCTCTACTTCTGGAATTGGGTCTTCGCCCTCAACGGATCCCCAATCCCAGACTCTCTCAGTCAGTACAAATGAGGACTGTGTTCGCTTCCTCAGGAATCCTCAAACCCTAACTTTATGGACTTCATGAAGTTTACGGCTAAAAAAGATGCAGATATAGATCCTCAGAACATCCTTTTCTTGGAATCAGATAAAAGGGATTCGACTCTGAGACAATATGACGCTGCAGTTAAGAAGTTGGCATCTTTCCTGAGGGAATCAAACATCACAACCATGACTGTCAATTCAGCTATATCCTTTTTTAGGTCCTTGTTTGAAAAAGGGTTAGCAGCTAGCACTATTACTACCAACAAGTCAGCCTTGAAGAAAATCTTCCAGCTGGGCTTTAATATAGACTTAACGATTCTTATTTTACGTCTATCCCTAAGGCTTGTGCTAGACTTAGACCTTCCGTAAGGCCTACTTCGGTGTCATGGCTCCTAAATGACGTCCTCAAACTGGCTTCAGATACTGACAACACTACATGTACTTTCATGATGCTTTTAAGAAAGACGCTGTTCTTGCTAAGTCTGGCTTCAGGAGCTAGGATTTCAGAACTGTCGGCTCTGTCCAGAGATGCGGGGCATATAGAATTCCTCCCCTCAGGAGAAGTTCTACTCTCCCCGGATCGCAGCTTTTTAGCTAAAAATGAGGATCCTCTATTAAGGTGGGAACCTTGGAAAGTCATCCCTCTCCCACAAGACCCTTCTCTTTGTCCAGTGATGACCTTACGAGCCTTTCTGTCTAGGACATCCTCTTCTTCTTCGGGTCACCTCTTTACGAGAGAGAAAGGTGGTACTTTATCGATTAAAGGAATAAGACAACAGATCCTCTATTTTATTAAACAAGCAAACCCTGATTCATTCCCTAAAGCTCATGATGTCAGGGCAGTAGCCACCTCCATTAACTATTTCCAACATATGAACTTTGATGACTTGAAAAAGTGTACTGGATGGAAATCACCGACACTTTTTAAGCGTCACTATTTAAAGTCCTTGCAATCTTTAAAATTTCCGGCAGTGGCAGCGGGAAACATAGTTTCTCCTGACATTGCTCAGTAGTTGTAGTTGAAGATCCAGATCTCCTTTCTACCTGCCTCAATTAACATTTCATCTAACCTGCCGTTACGCTCTACACCTCGCCTTTTAGCCTTAGCTGCTCATGATTATGACTTAGTGGTGTGTCCCTTATTTTTTTGCTAGGGACACCCACATTAATTTGTATCTTATGAGATCTCTGAGTGTGTTCCCTTATTTTAATGCTAGGGTTTCACACTCTTGCCTTGTATATATTGCTTGAAGATTTGTATTGTTATGAATTACTAATTGCTAAATATAAAGTCAAATTTTGTTTATGTAATTTCATAACTTATACCTAGAGAATAAGTTGAAATATGTTTAGATTTAAGTTTTGTACATATTTCTGATAAGTCCTATTTGATTTTCTTGTTTTGTATATACCTTATTCTCTAATTATATTATTGTAGGTTACTTTTAGTTTTATTGAGACCCTTTTATTTATTTCAATCTTGTGCTATTTCTCTGGTACTATTTCACGCAGCGACACGAACTGAGCCCAGAAAAAGGATTTTGACGAAGGAAAAATCTATTTCTGGGCGATGGGTTCGTGTCGCCCAGTGAAATCTCACCCTGCCCCTGCCCTGTCGCCCAAGATTGCTTGCTAACTTCAGGATGGCCACCAGAGGCGCAGCAGTCGGCGTGGCGTGGGGTGTAGTGGTAGTAGTTGCCGCCTCGACCTATGGGTCGGCTATCTCAGTTGGGGATTTTGGTGTGGGAGAATGCTCAATGGCAAGAAGTTCGTGGTAGTGGTCTCACTCGCCCCAGTTACCATACCGACACCCTTCTCTTATTTTGGGTGAGCGAGTCAGTTATACTTACATCTTTTTGTTTAATTTTCTCAGGTATTTGTTACCTCATTTACCTTAGAAATAATGAACTAAAGGATTATTTCACTGGGCGACACAAACCCATCGCCCAGAAATAGATTTTTCCTTCGTCAAAATCCTTTACCTAACTCTAGCACTATTCCTCCTAGAAGGGGTAGCACTACCAAGTACAGTGGAACCTCTACATATGAAAGTCCCTACTTAAGAAAAATCCTGGTTATAAAAGCAAAGACGAAGATTTTTTTGCTTGTGTACAAAAATAATTCAGGTTGCGAAAGGTAAGGTCCAAGATTTGCCCGGGCCGCCGAGAACAATTTTAAAACTTTCACACCGCCAACTGAGTAGACTCGCCACCATCATCCTGCTCTCCCATTGATTCCTGATGCTAGTCACCGCTGTAAGATTGGTCCTATTGGTCAGCATCTGTCCCATCATCCCTCTACGTAAAGGCGTCCTTCGACCACTTCGTCACATCAGTGTTATCGTACGTACGTGGAATTCGTTCGTTCACATAGATTTCGTTTGTTAAAGTAAATTCGTGTTAGTGATTACGCTTTCTTCGTAGCAAGTTACTTTATTGTGTTGTGTGTGAACTTAATTAACTTATAATATTAGCCATGGGTCCCAAGAATGTTGCTGAAGTTCACGAAAAGAAGAGGATGCTTTCTATGGAGACAAAGATGGAGATCATTAAAAAGTATGAAGCTGGCATGCGGTTGAGTGTGATCGCTAAGGAATACGGTCGAAATCCGTAAACGATAGGCACAATCCTGAAGCAGAAGGAAGCCATCAAAGCAATTACACCTTACAAGGGCGTGGCTATTTTGTCCAACGTGCATGATGAGATGGAGAGGCTGCTTCTTGTATAGATTAAAGACAAAGAAATCGCTGGCGATACGATAACGGAGACGGCAACCTGTCAGAAGGCCAGCACTTTTTTCGGTGATCTCATTGCCCAGGCTGAAGAAGACGGAGGAGAAGGGACATCGACGGCAACCCCAGACTTCAAGGCTTCTCGGGGGTGGTTTGATAAATTCCATAAACGGACTGGCATCCATTCGGAGGTGCGGCATAGGGAGGCTGCCAGCTCGGACACGAAAGTGGCCGAAGCCTTTATTAAGATGTTCGACGAGATGACGATCAAGGAAGGCTACAGTTCTAAGCAAGTCTTCAACTGTGACAAGAATGGCCTTTTTTGGAAAAAAAATGCCTCGTCAGATGGAGGAAGAGAAGAAGCTACTCGGGCATAAGCCTATGAAAGACAGGCTTACGCTCGCACTTTGTTTGAACACCAGTGGGAATTGTAAGGTGAAGTCCCTACTTGTCTATCATTCCAAGACTCCTTGAGCCTTCAAGGCCCACAAAGTGCTAAAGGAGAAGCTTACGGTGATGTGGAGGGCTAATGCGAAAGCCTGGGTAACAAGACTTTTGTTTACTGAGTGGGTAAATCTGTGTTTCGGCCCGACAGTGAAGAAATTCTTGGAAGAGAAGCGCCTCCCTCTGAAATGTCTACTGTTGTTGGACAATGCCCCTGCTCACCCTTCTGGCCTCGAGGGATATCCTAGCGGAGTATTCTATCAAGGTTCTTTATCTTCCGCCTAACACTACCCCTCTCCTCCAGCCCATGGACCATCAAGTGATATCGAACTTCAAGAAGCTGTATACAAAACATCTTTTCAAGAGATGTTTCAACATCACTGATACCACAAACCTCACCTTGCGTGAATTTTGGAAGGAGCATTTTGATGTCGTGATATGCATCCGACTCATCGATCAAGCTTGGCAGGAGGTTTCGAGGCAAACCTTGAATTCTTCGTGGAGGAAACTCTGGCCTGATGCTGTATCCGCCCGAGACTTTGAGGGATTCGACGTGGGCGAAGCTGATGCAGATTCAGAAACAGTTGATGATCCTAAAACTGTTTTGCAACCAGATCTTGATGAGATTGTTGCACTCGGCAAGTCCATGGGGCTGGTCGTCGACAAGGACAACATCAATGACCTTCTCGAGGAGCACCAAGAGGAGCTTACAACGGATGACCTGAAGGAGTTGGAGGCCATGCAACATAGCGTCATTCTAGAAGAGTTCTCTAGCAGCGGTGAGGAGGAGGAGGAGGAGGACCCTATGACAACGGCAGAAATTAAGATGCTCTAGCTGCTTTTCATAAAGTGCAATCATTTATAGAAAAGAGACACCCCGAAAAGGCTTACTCAGGTCATATGCTTGCGCAGTTCGATGACGTTTGCCTGAGTCATTTCAGGAACATTTTGAAAAGCAGGCAGAAGCAATCTTCCTTGGATAGTTATTTTTTAAAGAGGCCTTTAGTAGTAAGCAAACAGGAAGATCCAAGTGATACGAAAAAGCAGCAAATTGAAAGTGGTGAAGAAATTGAAATTTTGTAAAAAGAAAAGAAAAGAAAAAAAAAGTAAAGTAAAAAAGTAAAAAAAAAATGTAAAAATCAGAAAAAGGCAAAAAAAAAAAAAATTAAATTTTAAATTTTTTGTAAAGATAAGTGTTAATGATTTCTGCCATTTGTTAATGTGTTTCGTAAAGTTTAGTGTTGATGTTTTCTGCCATTTTTTAATGTGTTTCATGTTTTCTGTCATTTGTCCTCCTCCTCCTCTATAGCCACTTTAGGACATCGCCTCACTCGAAAGGTAAGGTTCCATATTTTACTACATATGTATGTACATGTACATACAGTATTTCTTGTACCCTGTACACTAATACACTTTATTTACAGGTACAATAAAGGTTAGGTTAGGTATTGAATGGTCCAAATTGTTGTATTTCATTGTTTATTGGTCAATTTAGCTTTATTATAAAATTTACTATGGTATTTTTGCAGGGCTTGGAATGAATTAGGCAATTTACATGTAAAACGTGGTTTGAGATACGAAAAAATCATGTTACGAAGGCCGCTTTGGAACGGATTAATTTTGTATCCTGAAGCACTACTGTAGTTGGAAAGGTATGGAAGAAGGTGGAGGAAAGGAGCTACAAGAATTTGGGGGCATACTAACCCACCCTCCAAGGAAACCAGTGAATGCTTTCTGTTCTTCATCCTATGATTGTCAAACTTCTCCCCCTGCCACTAATCCCAACCAGTACACTTCCTACAAGAAGTCCTGGTGTAAAACTTCCCCCTATAAAAAGAGGAATAACCAATAAAAGGAGACATGTACTACCCATAAGGATGACCAGTCCTCACAATGGCATTGCTCGTGATTTTTCACCATAGTGAATAAAAAAAATAAGACAAAAAGAACACTTTCAAAAATAGCAGGCCACTCATCCAAGTTTCTCAGCAAAAAGTCAGGTAGGAGAGTCAAGCATTGCACATCTGTACTAGTCAGCAACCAAAGAAAAAGTGGGTAGTGACAGGAGGTGAGTGAGGAGTATTCCTTCATGCACACCCCCTATCTCCACCAGTTAACAACCTTGTTTAGTTTCAATGACTGATCCAGCTTGCTCTGAAGGATACTCCTAGATAAAAGATGAAGGTTTGTATTTCCGTAATAACAAATCTAATGCCATTTTATTTTGTCAGAGTTGAATCAAAATGTCATGCAACTTATACACTAATAAGAGACATTTCACACTCAAACAGCTAGTTCAACCAACACTTAGTTGATATAATAAATATATTTGTACACTCAAAAGTGCCTTTTGGCTTAACATCAAAGCACATGTTAATCAAAAGTTTTTCAAGTATATCATATACTATAACCCATCGAATATCTAACCTCACAGATGTGAGTTCACATCTGGGATAAGAAGAAACTGCTGACATATGAATCTGAATCTGCTGCCATTTATTGGGATGAGCCATCTGAGAAATGGGATACAACAATCGAAATACTGCATTGGGGCGCCTAATGACCCCTATTCTACCATACAGCATCCTTAACATCTTTATCTGGAAGGAAGAAATGAAAATATATTTCAAATATTTTTTGTCTAAAAACCATTCTAAACTGATGAAAAATTGCCCAGAGATATGGAAGTTATAGCCTTAATAAATAAATCATGATTTTTAATTCCACTTTAGAAATTCAACCTCCAGGATCAAGAGTTAGAACTCAAAGTCAAAACTAGATGTTTGCATGTATGGAAACTTTAAAAGAATTATGAAAAACCATAAAAAATTTTCTTTCTAAAACTCAACTTCATTTTCATATATAACTCTGACTTAACAAATAGCTTTAAATGTGCATCAGCTCATTTTCCAGACACTCAAGAGGCAGAGAAAGTTTTACAATAAAAAAGCGGTAAAAGTTTCCACCTTATCATCAGCACATTCAGACTACAAAGAGCCCATCGATAGAAATACGTAACATCACTCCAAGTGTTGTCTGAATTACTGCCAAAGGGAGAGTGGGATGGGATGAGGGCTCTGAAAAATTTTGTGGTGATAGGTTTGTATAAAAGATATATTTCATTCTTTAAACAGTGTATTCCTGTTTATCACGCCTATTATTTTACAATAGCTTGAGTAGCTGTGTAACACAAAAGATACCTCAGAGTTTAATGCTAAAGATTATGTTTAAAGAATTATGAAGAAAAAAAGTCATGAGAGCTCACATTAAGATGGAAGGAAAAGGCAATAACAAAGCCAACAGAGGTCTCAAAGGACTTGAGGTAAATCTCTCCAACAAACTCTTACAAAAATATCAGTTTCCAAAAACAGTCTACTTCTACATTAACTTTAAAGACCCCCTAGATATACCAACCTAAGAGTCCATTATATGGATATAATTTTGGTGTAAGCTAGTTCTGCTGTTGAAGCTGAGTAACAAGGTAGTAACTAACTATGGGTGATGACTGTTCACCAATATCTAGTTACTAGAGATGAGTGTGTAGGGGAACCACCCACTCACTTGGTAAACAGCATCTTTTTCATTCTGTAACAGGGACAAATGCAGGTAAGTAGTGCCACAAAAAAGGCCCAGGATAAAACAGTATCTTGTTGTGATTATCACCATCATCTCTTGAAGGTTCTGAATAAAAGGGAAAGTGTGCAGGAATAGAATACATAAAAAAGATAGGAAACGATCTCTGCTACCCATCTCATATAAATGATTATGTTATCAAAAAGCTCACAAAAAGTTTTATAGTGTTGCTAGTAATGAAAAATAAACGCCTAAAAATGTACTTAAGCTTGCCTTACTTTCTTTGATTTGAAACCATAAAATCAATATTTAAATCGTTTAATGTTAATGTAGTGTTCTCTTATAACAATACCATTAAAGATATGCTAATTAAGATTAGTCCTGTAACAAATAACAACATCATTCACGAAATTCCTTGTAAGGATTGCCCATCGTTTTACGTTGGTCAGTCAAGTAAAAATTTATGTGTACGTATTAAGCAGCATATGTATTCAGTTAGAACAGCCCAGACTTCAAATTCACTGTTTATCCATCTGAGTGAAAAATCTCATTGTATTAATTGCAGTGGTACCTCTGTAATTGCTAGATCTAATGATTATGTTTCAAGAAATTTACTGGAATCAGCAATTATACAAATCACTAATAAAAAAAACCTAAATCTTAGTCTGGGATTGTACCATTTGGACCCGTATATTTGTAAAATGTTTATGAAGGACCTTAAAATAAATGAACTGCTAATAAATTAGTCCCACATGTATATAGTTATTATTTCTCTTTAATTTTTTGGGGAACATTTTTGTAAATTTCATGGTAATAAGTTGTATATGCCTCCTTGTTTTTTCAAAATGTATTGTTTTCTGGATGAATCATCTGTTGACCACGTGTGTATCCTCCAAGGTGTGGCTGCCTAAAAATTCGCTTATCCTGCCCTCAGGCGTTTCCTCGTTTCTGTAAAGTGAAATCTACCTTATTGCTAATCTTGTAGTGTCAGTTTGGATATTAAGCCTACTTTGACTATGTTTTTCCTCTGTAAGATCAGTTGTGCCTGAGTAAAGGGTCGCACTAGACCGAAAGTGCTTGGCTATCTCGCTTTTCATTTTTTTCCTTCATGGCAAAAACCTTTATTTATACATAGCATCACGTTTTATATATTTCGTGATCAAGTTATTAGTTATTCATATACTATATATAATATATATATATATATATATATTATATATATATATAATATCTATATATATGATATATATATATATAACATACATACAGTGTTCTCCCCGTATTCGCGTTCTCCGGATTCGCGGACTCACACATTCGCGGATTTTTCTTTGGAATCTATCTAGAAATTATTCGCGGACGGACTCGCCCATTCGCGGAATTTTCCGACAAAAATAATCACTAATTAGTGTATTTTGATGTTTATTTTCATGACTAAATACATTTTTATGATACAAAAATGATTTACTAATTTTCAAATATTAATTTTGATTAATACTGTATTAGTAAGTTTAATAAGTTTAAATGATATCACATAATAAAAATAATAATTCTCACTCTCTCTCTCTCTACTACAAAGATGTATGTTTTTTTTGTATGATAAATAAATGATTTATTATTTTCAAATATTAATATTAATTTATACAGCAATAATATCAATTCATTAAAGAAAATACCATAGTGAAATAGTAAGATTTTAGCTTATAAATTTAAAAAATTATGGAAGAACAAAGGAAATCCCAGTCAGATTCTTTCTCTAACTCAAGGTACTAAAACTCAGATATACGTATCAAGTTAAGTGACCGGAGGGGGAAGGAGCTGATTTGTGGCTGCCATCAAGTGGGCATGAAATTTCCACCCCCCCCCCCCCCTCTCTCTCTCTCTCTCTCTTTTACTGAGATGAGAGATTTTTATGGTACATATATGCGTAATATGTTTATTAATATTTTCAAATAATAATAATAATAACTGTAATTACAAAAATCATATGTGAAAGTATTTTACAAATACTACGATAATCTCTCTCTCTCTCTCTCTCTCTCTCTCTCTCTCTCTCTCTCTCTCTCTCTTAAAGCGATGTATGAATATAAATTCATTAAAGAAAATACTAAAGTGAATTAGCAAGATTTTAGTTTATAAATAAAAAGAATTACGTAAGAAGAATGAAAGAAAATGCTCATTACCCCGCATCTCTCTCTCAGAATTCCAGTAGCAAGCCGAGTTGGCTGGGGTCCAACAACTGTGCTGCCATATCTTACGATAATGTAAACTCTCTCTCTCTCTCTTTTACTGAGATGAGAGAATTTCTATGGTACATGTGTATGTTTATTAATATTTTTGCATAATAATAATAATAGTAATATAACTATATTCAAAATTCATATGTGATAGTATTTTAAAGAAGTACAATAATCTATCCACTTCACTCTTTTAAATAAGGACAACCCTCTCTCTCTCTCTCTCTCTCATCTCTTCCGCTCTCCTCTCTCTCTCTCTCTCTGCTGTCTCTCTCTCCTCTCGCATCTCTCTCTCTCTCTGCTATTGGCTGTTTATATATTTCTAATGGTAAAATGTTTAAGATTACTTTAAAATGATATTAATAATACCAATTCAATGGTATATTTGATGTAGGATAATACTTTAAATAGACATTTGGTATTTGTGACTTCACATTTCCATTGTAAAAAGAAAATGGATGTCTCAAATAGTAACAATATGAAAGAAAACGTGCATGACTGAATACTTATGGGGGGACTGAATTATTTTCACATACGTAACTAAGTCATTCAGTACGTACATAGTATGTATTTATGTATAAACATAAAATGTAAGATTTACTTTAAATAGTATTAATAATATTTTCAAAGATTAATATGAACCATAATAGGATATTTTATGTATATTTGATGAAGGATGGTCTTTAAGGGATACTTTGGTATTTGCATGTTTAGGATAGGGGTTTATGAGCATTTTTAGAGGGGGTTCCAAACATTCGCGGATTTTAACTATTCGCGGGGGGGTCTGGTACACATCCCCCGCGAATATGGGGGGACCACTGTATATATATATATATATATATATATATATATATATATATTGTATATATATATATATATATATATTATATAGTATATATATATATATATATATAATATATTATATATATATATGTATATATATATATATATATATATACTATATATATATATATATATATATATATATATATATATATATATATTATATATAATATATAAACCAATATAACTATAATATATATACCTATATATATATATATATTTATCATATATACGTTATATTATATATATATATATATATATATATATATATATATATATATAGCATATATATATATATTATATATATATACACACACACACACTACAAACAGATATGCTAAACACATACCAATTGGGAACAGTGATAAAAAAAAACATGAAAGCTAATGTTCACAGCAAAACCACTGAAATTTGTGTCAGGAATCTGGTTGCTTTTTCAACAATGAATATTTTCTAATTAATTATCATGAATAGTACATAATAAATTTATGTAATTCATAACCTTATACGTACTACTGATGTTTAACTATATATTTAACTAATTCTCTAGTGCACTCTTCTTCTTCCTCCCAAAAAATTGCGAGTTTCCTTGGACTTAAGTGTGAACGGCGTCATCATTTATGATTGTTCTGAAGAAAGTGACCCACCGTGTATGGGTACAAATGGTGTGTGGATTTAGCACAGGAAATGGGAAGTTTGTTTACATAAGTGACTCCGCAGACATCGATATGGTGTCAATCTTCTACATTTAAGGCGTTTTAGGTAAGTAAAAATTTTGAAAGCATCATGGAGGTAAGTTACCACTGCGCATGGCTAGATTTTCATTAAGGGGACCGTCCGCTATGGCAGATGACATGTCAACTTGAAAAAATAAAAAATAGAGTTATTACTTGTACCTATGCAGAAACATGCTGTGCATGCTTTCCAGAAGTTTCAGCCAATTATTTTTACAAATAAGGATGATATAGCGGTTTTTAAATGATGACGTCATTGTAACTGTGTCGTCTGTATGACTGAGTTTGACAGGATCATTTTTCCGTGTTTATTTTTGCATATACGTATACAGCGATTTTTTTAGATTTTTTTTGAAATTCTCAAACATCTGGTAGCAATGAAAGGTAGTGTTAGAGGCGAGCTGCTCAGAGCAGTTATTTATAGGCGAGACTCAGAGAATGACTCGGTTACTCCACAGACATCAAAGGAGTTGCACGCGCTTACGCACTTGAGTTTGGTTACTAGCTATTTACGTTGTTTTTATAACTTCTTAGTGAACTTATAGCAATGCCGAAGTTACCTAAGATCAAGAAGGGTACTTAGCAACTAAGGCTAGCAAAATTAGCGAAGGCCAGGAGTGTGCTGAAAGAAAAACACGAAAATTCATTGTTATCAGCTCCCTCATTGTCTCATGTCATGCTGTCAACATCATTGTCTCGTGTCACGCTTAGGGTATTAATACCACTTTTAGGAGGAGGACCAGGATCATTGATGTAGAAATCAACAATAAAAGTACAAATAAAGTAATTATAATAATGTTGTTTTGACTTTTATAAGAAAAAAGCAAAAATTTACATAGCAAATCTTTGGGGGCTCATAACTCAAAAAAGGGATTTTGACGGAGGAAAAATCAATTTCTGGGCAATGACCTGTGTCGCCCAGTGAAATGTCCCTTTGATACTCATTTCTAAGATATAAATATTGCTATATATACCAGAGAAAAAAGAGAAACGATAGTGCCAGAATATTCTGGCTCGCTCACCTTTTATTAAAAGGTGTCGGTATAGTAAAAAGGGCAATTGGAAACCACTACCAGAGGTCCCTTGCCATTTAGCCTCTTCCTCCTTCAAAATCCCTCGTCTACAGAGGAGCCGGACCAAGGCCCCGCTACCCGCTACTACAGTGTTCCCCCCGTATTCGCAGGGATGCGTACCAGACCCCCCCATGAATAGTTAGAATCCGCGAATGTTTGGAACCCCTATAAAAGTGCTAAAAACAGCCTATTTTGTTAGTTAAAACTTAAGAAAAACCACTAAAAATTTTCATACTTGGTTTTTTTAATGGTTTTATCACAAAAAGTGCATTTTATGATGAAATTGATCACAAAAACAAGGAATTTGTGGATATTTCTCAAAGAAAAATATCGCGAATGCACGAATTTTCCGCGAACAATGCGGGGAAACGTTCCCGAGAGAAATCCGCGAATGTGTGAGTCCGCGAATACGGGGGGTCCACTGTACTACGGTCCGTGTCTTTGTTTTCATTCCTGAAGATAGCACACAAACTTGGGCCAAACAGGGTGTGGAATGAAAGAAGAAGGGGTGGGATTTCACTGGGCGACACAGGTCATTGCCCAGAAATCTATTTTTCCTCCGTCAAAATCCCTTTTCTGGGCTCAGCCTGTGTCGCTCCGTGAAATAGTGCCAGAGAATTGGCCCCTTCAAGCTTGGAAAGGTCAGTGCAGATAGAAAATAATACTAGGTAAATTAAAACAAGTAGGGTTAATTGCTATAACGTAAAGCTTAATCCTACAACAAAATGATAAATATACAAATCAACATTGAGTTTTAATGAACCTTAAAGTAACTTATCTACACTAGGATGCAAAACTTAATTTTAATAGACATGATAATTAACCACTAAATTGACAAGGGAACTAAGCCCAAACATAAAGTGACAAAAACCAGTATATAAAAAATTACATCCAAGGTAAAGCAAATACAGTGACGACCGAGCTAAGCAAGGGTGCTAGTGAGGCAAGTAGAAGAGAAAGAGCTACAAGAGAGATCTAGGCTAATTACTAGCTATGCAGTGTCAAGGGAAACTGTTTCCAGCTGCCACCGCAGAGAATTTAAGGGCCTCTAAAGACTTCAAATAGTGGCGTTTAAATACTGTCGGGGATTTCCAGCCTGTGTATTTCTTGAGATCGTCAAAGTTCATATGTTGGAAGTAATTGATGAAGGTGGCAACTGCCCTAACATCATGTGCCCGTGGGAAAGATTCTGGGTTAGCTTGTTTTATGAAGTACAAAATTTGTTGCCTAATTCCTTTTAAGGAAATACTAGTACCACCTTTTTCCCTAATGAACAAGGGACCTGAGGATATCAGGGTAGTTCTGCTTAAGTATGCTTTTAGGGAATTAACTGGACACAATGACTGGTCCTGTGGAAGTGGTATAATTTTCCATGGGGCCCACCTTCCTTGTGGGTCTTCATTTTTGGCTAAAAATTGACGATCTGGAGAGAGTAACAGTTCTCCTGAAGGAAGGAATTCAATGTGACCTGGTTCCCTAGAAAGAGCCGACAGTTCTGAAATCCTAGCTCCTGAGGCCAGGCTTATTAAGAATAATGTCTTCCTCAAAAGAGCTATACACTCACATGAGTCATTATCAATTTCAGAGGCCAATTTAAGGACATCATTTAAGAACCATGAGACTGACCTGGGTCTCTCAGACGGCCTAAGCCTAGAGCAAGCCTTTGGAATAGATGCAAAGTATGAATCTGTTAGATCTATCCTGAAGCCAAACTGGAAGATCTTTTTAAGTGCAGATTTGGTAGTAGTAATTGTGCTTGCTGCTAGACCTTTCTCGAACAATATCCTGAAGAAAGTTATGGCCAAATTCGTGGTCATGGTTTGTGCATTTGAGCTCTTTAGAAACAAGGCCAGTTTCTTAACAGCTGAGTCATATGGACGTAGTGTTGATTCCCTTTTGTCGGATTCTAAGAATCTGATGTTTTGGGGATCAATGTTGGCATCCCTCTGTGCCGCAAACTTCATGAAGTCCATAAAGTTAGGGCTTTCTGGATTCTTGAGGAAGCGGACACAGTCCGCGTTTGTACTAACTGAGTTAGTTTGGGATTGGGAGTCTGTTGAGGCCAGAGTCCTAACTCCAGGAGTAGGGGAAACCAATTGCTTTTGGGCCAGTTGGGAGCTACTAACGCGATGTGGCCCTTGAACGTCCTGAGTTTGTTCAGTACTTTCATGAGAAGATTTACTGGAGGAAACAGATAAATCCTCTTCCACACATTCCAATCTATAGCCATAGCATCCGTGGCGTAGGCCAGAGGGTCCAGGTTGGGGGCCACATAACAAGGGAGTTTGTGATTCGACTCCGTTGCAAAGAGGTCCACCTAGAGCCCCGGAACCTTTTGACAGATCCATTTGAATAACTCCTTGTCTAAGGTCCATTCAGATTCCAGCGGGGCGGAGCGTGATAGGGCATCCGCTACCACATTCCTTACACCCGCTAGGTGAGTGGCTGACAGGTGCCATTTGTTCCTGTCTGCCAAGGCAAAAATGGCTATCATGACATGATTCAGGTGACTTGACTTGGATCCGCCTCTGTTTATGCAGTGGACTACCACTGCACTGTCCAATACTAGTTTGACGGGACTCTTCTTGGACGGTCGAAGCCTTTTCAGAGTGAGAAACACTGCCATGGCTTCCAGTACATTGATATGTAGCTGGTGGAATGGTAGGGACCAGGTTCCCTGGACCTTTTTGTACTGTGAGTACCCGCCCCAGCCGCTTAGTGAAGCGTCTGTGTGAATCACTAGTGACGGCGGGGGGAACTGAAGGGGTACTGCTCTTGATAGACTCTTGACGTCCGTACATGGATGGAGGCGCTTCCGTAACATCGCCGGGATGGAGGCTAATTTGTCAAGAGACCTCTGGTTTGCTTTTGAACGCCAGACGCAGTTTATGTCCTTCAGTCTGGCTTTCAAGAGAATGTCCGTAACTGAAGCGAATTGGAGTGAACCCAAGATCCTTTCTTGGTTCCTCCAAGATGTCTGAGCGTTCTTGAGAAATTGCCTCGTGGACTTAGCTATTTCTTTTCTTTTTAACGGTTGGATTGATAGAGTATGAGATCCCAGGTCCCATTGTAGGCCTAACCACTGGAAGAGTGATTCCGGTGTTAGCCTGGACTTGGTTTGTTTATTTGAAACCCTAAGCGTTCCAGAAACTGGATTACCTTGACCGTAGCTTTGTGGCATTCCTCGGCACTTGCGGCCCATATGAGCCAATCGTCTGGATAGGCTACTAACATTATTCCTTGCGTCCTCAATTCTTGGACGACTGATTCCGCCAACTTTGTGAATATTCTGGGTGCAATGTTGAGCCAGAATGGCATTACTCTGAAGGAGTAAGCTTGTCTTTCTAGCTTGAAGCCTAGAAAGGGGCGGAAGTGTCTGGCTATTGGAACATGATAGTAGGCATCTGTAAGATCTATAGAGGTTGTGACGGCCCCACGGGGAAGTAAGGTCCGTACCTGCGAAACGGTCAGCATCCTGAACTTGTCACAAAGAATGAATGAGTTCAGATGGGACAAGTCTAGGATTATCCTTCGCTTTTCTGAGCCTTTCTTTGGCACGCTGAACAAGCGCCCTTGAAACTTTAAGTTCTTGACCCTTGATACTACTCCTTTGTGAAGAAGATCTTGGGTATACTCTATCAATTCTGCTGTTGGTCTTTGATAGAAGTTGTTGGGTGGAGGAGGGCCTTGGAGCCAACTCCACCCCAGACCTTTGGTCACAATGCTCTGAGCCCAGCTGCTGAACCCCCACCGGTGACAGAAAAGGTACAGCCTCCCTCCTACCTTGGGGCTCTCATTGGTTTGCCGATGGACGTCCACCACGTGCTCCTTGGAAACCTTTGCCCCTGCTGGCGGCCCTTCCGGCCCCTCTATAACGGGAGGGGCCTCTGGTTCGGCTACCTCTGGCAAACCTATTGAACAGCTGAAAGGATTGGGCCTCAAAAGCCGCATTATAGGCCGGATAGACAGCAAAGGAGGTTGACGCCTGGGGCTGCTGAGGTGGCTGTGTCAAGAGCACGAACTGCTGTTGCGGCTGTGCTTTTGACGCAGTTTGCTGTGATACTTGAGGTACCGGGACTGCCTTCATCAGAGCTTGCTGAGGGGCCTGGAAGAGCTGGAACTTCCTAAGCTTCTTCTTTGATTTCGGGTTGGATCCGGTGGATTTGGGTTTCCTTTTTGAAACGAGACCCCACCGGACCTTCAAGCTCTGGTTTACCTTGGAGGCCTCGTATAAGACCTCAGTCACCACAGGGTTGGGGAAGAGGTCTGTCCCCCATATGGATGAGGCGATCAATTTATTTGGTTCATGGCAGTTCCACCATGCTATGACAAAGTCATAGAAGTCGCACTGCATTGTATGCAGTAGTGACTTAGCCATGACTTTAAATAACGGCTCTTGTTCGTAAACAAGAGCCGTCATTTCCGCCAAGCCTTCGAGTTCCACAGCCTTCAATCGACAGCATACCCCCCAAGAAAGGACCTGCTGAGCCTAGTCCGGGCGTCATATTCCGTCTGAATAAGGCTCTCCGAGAGTCTAGGTAACCTCTCGCTGAAGTCCTCAAGCCTTCGAGTTCCACAGCCTTCAATCGACAGCATACCCCCCGAGAAAGGACCTGCTGAGCCTAGTCCGGGCGTCATATTCCGTCTGAATAAGGCTCTCCGAGAGTCTAGGTAACCTCTCGCTGAACAGTGCCATGGCGCAGTCCGGCTTGAGTTTACCTACGGCGAAGGTAGGAGCTGTTCCTTCAAAATAGTTCTCAGATCCGGGAATTAAGAGAGAAGTTGGCTCTGTTTCCCAGAGCTGGGGCATGGGCTTGTCTTTCAGAGCTGCCTGATAGGTGGCCCCCACCACTTTAAAAGTGAGAGGTAGTGGAGTGCCCTCCACTGTTGTGAAAATGGTGAAGGGGCTCTTGAAGGCAGTGAGCCGAGTGTTCTCACACTCCCACTCCTCCAAGCTCCGTAGCCAGGCCTGTTGAGCCTGTTCCCAGGGGAGGATTACGGTCTCTCTCGGGACTTTATCCTCCCTCATCATGGCTGCGTCAGTTAGGTGGACATAACCCATGAATGGAGGTTGGAGATTTTCAGGGTAGAACTCGAAGTCCTCAAGCCTTCGAGTTCCACAGCCTTCAATCGACAGCATACCCCCCGAGAAAGGAGCTTATGCCGCTATCCTCCAAGGATTGTTAGGTTTGAATGGAGGGAGGTTAGATGAGTCCGGCATAAGCGAGAGTAGGGCTGCTTGGCCGGACTGAGAATGCCCTGACGCCAAGGTGTCCTGGATGCCAGTCATAGCGTTCTCTTGGGCCGCCACCCTCTCCGACAGGGATTGGATTGACTGGCCCGATGCCTCTACTGTATTTGAGAGTTGGGCAAACATCTCCTGGAACTTGGTCTGGACCAAGTTCCTGACAACGTTGCCTGCCTGCTGCAAGATGCTAGAAGAGAATGCATCAGGGTCAAAGGAGGAAGACTGGGCTTTCTCCTTGCGAGGTCTATGCTTGGGCACTTTGGCAGAGGGAATAGCTTTTGCCTTGTCCGCCCCGGGATGGTGAGCCGGCGACTTAGTGACAAGGCTAGAACTAGTCTTCTTTGGCAGGGTCTTGGACCTTGGTTTGAAGCTAGTAGAAGATTTAACTTTGGGATCGCTGGAGAAGACTTTGGCCTGACTGACCTAGGCTTCTCAGTGAAACCCCGGAAGGAAGTGGAAGTAGTGGGAGTAGAAGTTAAGGAAGGGCTCAAGGAAAGCCCCTGAGCCCCTACAGGATCTGCCTCACCAACACCCTTACCATTGCCCATGACGTCAACAGCCATGGGCTCTAAGTCCAAGTCGTGGGCCGCAACCTCGTCGCCTCCGTCCTCCGGAAGTGCAACCAAGGCCTGGATTTTGGCAATCAGGGGTGCAGCTACCCCCGGGTCCACCGCTGAGCCCCTCTTCGCTCCGGGGAAGATGAGGGAGGACATGTCCTGGGCCAGGATGTAGGGTCGGCCCTTGGGAGAGTTCCTTCCGAACCCTCCGACCAGGTCTTCAGGGTGGTCAGAGCCGCAGTTCGCACCTCTTCCAAGCTCTGTAAGAGAGGTTAGCGTCAGTACTTAGCACTAGAGACAGACTTAACTTAGTACAAAATCAAGAACATAATTTAATGAATCTCATTGTATCATTAAATACAGGCTGGAATGTAACATACCTCGGCGGAGGCTTCATTCACAAGAATGTAGCACACAGAGCAGTTCTCATGGTGCCAGACGGTGAAGTCCTCCACTCTCACCGCACATCCGGCGTGGGATCGGCACACCTCATGGCCGCAGGGGTCCTGAAGAACTGCGTTGCAGCCCTCCTCTTGACAACAGGTAACCTGTAAGTTAAATGATACATGAGTATCATCAACAACCTTCGGAATAACTCTGTGGTTGTGAGGTATGATACTACTGCCAGAGTAACTCCGGCGGTAGCACGTACATATATCTATGAAATTATATATATAAATATATATATAATAGATAGGTATTCAATAAGTGTCACCCTGTCACGATCAACTCCGGGGCCTGTATACCTTAACGTGATGTCACGAGTGGGCCAAGGGGAATCTGACTTCAATAGAACTCCAGCGGGGCCGGAGTAGAATCTTAACAGATTAATGAACTCAAAATGTCCCCAGACGCTGGAGTAAGTAACAATCAAAGATAGAAACAGGATGAGGAGTGACGTAACCGGGTGACAATTACGACGGTGGAGTAGGAACTCCACCGTAAGAAACCTAATATTATATGTATGCTATGACAAATGTTAAAACACATGCAAAATTAAATCTCCCACGAGAAGGCCGAAGCCTTATGTCTGAGGTATCTCGTTCCCAATGTTAGGTCCGGGGTTAGACGGAGCCCGAGGCCGCCGGAGCAGGGAGGGAGGAGAAGGTCTAACAGACATCGAGGGGGGGGGGGGGGGTGAAGCGCTACCTGCAGGGTGGGAGGGGGGGGGGTATCCCGTCTTCCCGGGCCTGGTGGCCAAGCATGGCTTGGGGGGTAGGACGTGTCCCTGCCCTCAGTAGCGCACACCGTGTATCCCCCTCCCTTCCCATTACTCCCTCCCCACTCTACGTAGACTCGGGTGGGCTACCTGGGTAGCGAGCGAGTCGTCACGCCACCGAGGTGGGTGAACGGGTAGGTGAGGGGAGGAAGTGGGGGGGGAGGTCGGTAGCAGGGTGGCTCGTACCCAACCAACTGGAAACCTTCCCAGCCGGGTGAACAGACACGCGGTGTGAAGGGCAAGCCGACCGAAGAAGGCCTACTGGCCAACTTGAAGCCGCGTAGCATAGCAACACATAATAAAATATATATATAATAAAATTCTAGCTGACCTAACACGGGGGAGAAATGAAATAAATAAAAATAGAAGAGAAAGAGGTTGTCCTAGAGCAGATAGGCTAATCGCAAATCCGAAGATTTGGGTGTGTTAGCCTAGTGACTAGAGCGGCTAGTCAGTATGCCGTACCAAAAGAATCGGGGGCAGGCAACTAGGGAGCCATAGGACAAAGAATACGAAGGGACAAGGTCCTAACGTAAGGGCACGAGGGCCTAATAACTCCTAATACCAGGGAATCGTGATCTGAATAGGCTAGGCTAAGATCCGAAACATGCGGTCGGAGCAGAAACCCCCATGGAAGGGCTAGGATATAAAATAACAAAGCTAACTGCTTGTAATACAATGTATAATATACTGCTTAACATTAAACCGAGCCCAATTGGTATGAGGGACCAAATGGTGCACGCAAAACCGCCATGCAGTCGATGAGTCGGAAGAAGACGGAGCGGGAACGATGATGCTCTCACTACCGAGCCTCTAAAACTCAAAAAACACAGTTAAAACGTCAAAGATCATCATAAATGGATCTAAAACATTTATAGCAGTGCTTAACTTGGATGCAGAAGCTTGTTGGTCCATCTCGGTAAAGAAAAAAGATAGGATTCTGGCGAAACACAGCACAAAGTAAAAACGCGTGTGGCGCCGACAATGCTATCGAAAGGAGTGAAAACAAAGACGCGGACCAAAGTAGTGGCGGGTAGCGGGGCCTTGGTCCGGCTCCTCTGTAAACGAGGGATTTTGAAGGAAGAAGAGGCTAAATGGCAAGGGACCTATGGTAGTGGTTTCCACTCGCCCTTTTTACTATACAGACACCTTTTATTAAAAGGTGAGCGAGCCAGAATATTCTGGCACTATCGTTTCTCTTTTTTCTCTGGTATATATAGTAATATTTATATTTTAGAAATGAGTATCAAAGGGACATTTCACGGAGCGACACAGGCTGAGCCCAGAAACATACTTATTCGCATGTTGGTGGCTATTACTCGGTTATTTATTATCCAATTTTAGAGAGAAAGATATCATTGGAAAGAGGAATAAAAATCCCATAATTCCTTGTGAGGCAATTTTTTCTTTCTTTCTTTCAGATTTTTTACGATTTTTTTGAGTCTAGACAAAAAAATTTTAAAAAAAATTCATAAATAAAATTAAAAATCAGAATTCTGTTCACACAAGATTATTCCGTATACAAAGTAGTTTTTATGGTATGATTTTCAATACAACTGATGTCATATTAGCGGAGAAATAGCTACCTAAATTTTTTTTTTTAATTATAATTTTTTCTAATAAAACTAAAAGTTTTTGCTCATATGACTTGAAATTTTTGTATGATGAAGGTATCATATACAGGCGGTCCCCGGGTTACGACGGTTCCGGCTTACGACGTTCCGAGGTTACGACGCTTTTTCTTAAATATTCAATGGAAAAATCCATCCTGGGTTACGACGCTTGTTCCGAGGTTACGACGCTGACGCTTCCGACGCTGACGCTTCCGACGCTCCGAGTTAACGACGCTTTTAAAAAACTCATACTATGATAAAACTCCTTTATAGTTTAGCACAGTATATTAATAAAAATAAGTTTCTGGTTAGATTACAACAAAAATTTTGAGGTTATGATGATTTTCGACACTTTTTATGTCGTATTTTTCTATGTTTTTTAGTGACGCCTCATATGCGGAACTAGTTTCCGAGCGAATGAATACATACTAGCTTGCGGTGCGCAAAGTTTACATATAACAGTCCAAAAGCACAAATAATGAAAAAAATCATTGCTTGTTTCCAGTAATAATAACAAAACGAAGTTTCTGGTTAGATTATAATGAGAGAGAGAGAGAGAGAGAGAGAGAGGAAAGAAGAGAGAGGAGAAGAGAGAAGAGAAGCGAGAGAGAGAGATGAGAGAGAGAGAGAGAGAGAGAGAGAGAGGAGAGAGGAGGAGGGGCGTCTTCCGACGCTCCGAGTAAGGACAGAGAAGTGGGTTCGTTTCGTTTAAACGGCCTCTGACTCATGCCAGTAAATGTTTTGTTGATACTAATAATATAAGCCTATTTAAAGATACGTTTACTTTAATTAGTCTATATGATACGTAAATAGTAATCAACTGTTCTTGTAGCCCTCAAGATTTGGCAAAATCGAAGTATCCAAAGAGAGACATTATCCAGTACACTGGAACCTTGACATACGAATTTAATTTGTTCCGTTACCATCGTCGTATATCAAAACAGTTGTATCTCAAAGCATTTTTTTCCCATTTAAAATAATGTAATATGTATTAATCCGTTCTAGCGGTATGAAACCACACCTAAACACAGCTAAATTACATATAATATACACAATTTATACACAAATAAACGAGTAATAACACACATAATGATAAAATAACATAGCAATGTGATAAATGATAATAAATGTTAATAAAATCAATTAAAAAAAAGAAAGGAATTTTACTTACCACAACGAAAGATGACGTGAGGCCAGCAGGGGGAAGAGGTAGGGAAGGGTGGCAGGGAACGATTTGTTCTCTTTTTATTTACGTATGTACACTAATAACTACGTAATAAACACAAATGAAATAACATTGCTAAACTAATTTTTATTTTTTTATTTAATCAGTTTGTAGTTTAGAAATAATGGTGATGCCTTTGGAAGGTTTTATGCTTTGCTATAATTTCATGTTTTGCTTCCATCGAAATCATTTTCTTGGGTTTTTTCTTATCACCTGCTTTGTCTTTAGCTTTGAGACCCATGGTTAATAATAAAATAGACAAAATAACACGAAAAATAGGCGCAAATACAACGAACTAAACAACGACGTGTTAACCTGCAGCACCAACAAACAAAACAGACTGAACGCCATTTATCGGTCGCCTATACAACTAACACTCATCGCAAAATCGTATCTCAAATATTTCGTTGTATATCAAAGCTTATATTTTCGCAAATTTTCTGTTGTATCTCAAAACATTCGTATATTAGGGCAATCGTATGTCAAAGTTCCAGTGTAATTTGATCAGAGAGAGAGAGAGAGAGAGAGAACGCATTGGCAACAATGGTCACCGTCTCGGGGATTGACGTAACATTTATTTTCTGAACAGATAGGACAGAGAAGTGTTCGTTTCATTAAACGGCCTCTGACTCATAGCAGGAAATGTTTTGTTGATACTAATATATAAGCCTATTTAAAGATACGTTTACTTTAATTAGTCTATATGATACGTAAATAGTAATCAGCTGTTCTTGTAGCCCTCAAGATGTGGCAAAATCACTCCAGGTTGTACATAAAACTTCAAGAATGTAGTGTCACCAGAGGATTACAATAGTTTTTACCTTCAAGAACCAGCATTCTTTTATGAAAATAACTCCAGGTTGTACATAAAACTACAGGAAACAACATGTAGTGTAACCAAAGGATTACAAGTAAGGTTTTTATAACTTTTTATTAGTTTAAGACATATTTCCAAGCGTCGTTCCGGCTTACGACGATTTTCGGCTTACGACGCGTCTCAAGAACGGAACCCCCGTCGTAACCCGGGGACTGCCTGTATATCTAAAACATATATGGAAATTATGTATTTTGTATAATAAAAAAAAAAAAAATACACAACACAGCGGACGGTCCCCTTAACCTCTGTTTAATCTTAAATTGTGGCATTATTTTGTAATTTGGGAGAAAACACTTAGAGAGGAAAGTAGAAGTCTTAAGATGTTGCTTCCACAGACGATGGCTTGTGACTGGTGTCTATCCCCGGTGTCAGGACGTGTTAAAGTACTTTTTCTGGAAGGTGGGTCAACGAGTGGGTAAGATAGACGCAGGTAGTCCATTCGATTGTTTACCCTACTTCCTGGTTTTTTTATTGTTTACTTCTTTTGCTTATATTAATGATATAGGGTAAACAATCGACTGGACTAGCCGACCCACTGACTACCGCATTTGAGGCCACCCTCCGAAAAAGTACTTTAACATGCCCTGACACTGGAGATGGTCATCAGTCATGAGTTGTTGGTAGTGAGAAGAGGAGCTCAAAACCTCTACTATCCTTTCGAAGTAAGTATTTTCTCCAAAGTTAGAAATTAAGGCCATATTTTAAGATTAAACAGAGGGTAATGAAAAGTCTGGCCATACGCAGTGCACACTACCTCCATGACTATGGTGACCATACGTCCCCCTTTGAGGGGGACAGTCCCTCTTTTTGACTCTTTATCCCCAAAAAAATTGCAGTCTTGGGGGGACACCCTAATGTCCCTCTTTTAGCATTTCTTTTTTTTACGTAATTATTACAATTTTCCTTAAAAATTAGAGACTAATTTTTATTTAAAATGTCAGAAATAAATAATGTCTGAATAAAAACAATGTCATTGATTAACCTGATTTATCATTACCTGTTATTGAATATACTTAGTAAAGATCAAATCAAGCCAGAAATTTGCCAAAGAATGATGTAAGATTTGTTTCTTTTTAAGTAATGAATGTAATTTTCCTTAAAACTTGAAGAATAATTTTCTGTTTAAAATGTCAGTAATAATGTCTGAATAAAAACACTAATTGATAGACCTTGAAATGTCAGCGATAATGTTTGAATAAAAACACTGATTGATAGATCTCCTCATTTATCATCACCTGTAATTGAAGCTCTACATACGAAAAGTTTTCAAAATACGAAAGGTTGTTGCTGTAAAGTCCCGAGATTCGCCCGGACCACCGAGAACAATTTTAAAACTCCCGCGCCGCCAACTGAGTAAACTCGCCACCATCCTCCCGCTCTCCCATTGGTTCCTGATGCTAGTCACCCCATAAGATCCTGCTCTCCTATTGGTTAGCATCTACCACTTGTGCTTTAAGTATTCTATTGGTAAAAGGATGCTGTAAATTGAAAAACTTATTCATGCAATACATTTAATAAAAAAAAACATTAGGTAAAGATAGAATAAAGAATAGTAATGAATGGTTATTATACTGTTTGGTAGTTTCAGTAGTTGAAGAGAGATAATGAAAATTTATGACTTACTGTGTACTAGGAAAAGTGATTGCTTGGCGATCGTTCGATACTCGAAGTGCTGGATGTAAACAGAAGTTTGGAAGCTTTTTTTGTTTTGTTTGTTTATTATAGTTAATGGTTACTTAATAATTATTTGAAATGAGTACATGCAATACATTTAATAAAAAATTGTGAATTAGATATCATAAAATAAAAAAAAAATCAGACTGCTATCATGGAAGCCAACAAATACGTATTTTTTAGAATTCTTCTTCTGTTTTAACATTACGGTACATATATGTTTCATTATAGCTGTCAGTAACTCAATATCTCCATTAGGTAAAGATAGAATAAAGAATAGAAATGAAGGTTATTATACTGTTTGGTAGTTTCATTAGTTGAAGAGAGATACTAATGAAAATTTATGGCTTACTGTGTCCTAGGAAAAGTGATTGCTTGGCGTTCGTTCGGTAATCGTAAGAGCTGAATGTAAACAATCGATTGGAAGGTTTTTTTTTTGTTTGTTTGTGTATTATAGTTAATGATTAATTAATAATTATTTGAAATGAGTACATACTGATTATTTATACATTTTATTGGCATATTCTAAGCTTTTAGCTTCTTAGGTTTAGATGTCAGAATCATAGACTAGGCTACAGTAGCAACTGCTAACATAGGCTAGGCTTATTGCTAAGGGACATATGCTAAAGTCCTAATATATGTAGTAAAAATGGGGTTGAACATTACATGCAGTTGAATATTACTCAAGTATGTACAGTATCTTGCCTTTTGAAGTCATATTTCTTCCGTCGGATCGGCGTCGTAACCCTAGAACATGTGTTGTAGGCCTGGAAATATAATTTACTGGGGTGCTTTTGGAGGGCTTGGAACGGATTAGCCATTTTACATGTAAAATGTGGTCCAAGATACGAAAACCTCATGATACGAAGGGCACCTCGGAACAGATTAATTTCGTATCTCGAGGTACTACTGTAAATAGATTCCTGACTCAAGTATCAACAGTTTTGCTTGTGAACGGTACCTACGGCGTTGTTTGCACTCTTCAATTGTTTATCAGTGTTGCCAATTGGTATGTGTTTACCCTCCAAACTGGGTATAAAACTTGCACAAAACTGGGGAATAAATGAAATTAGCATATCTATTTGAAGTATATATATATATTATGAGCAATTTTATTATTATTGCATTACTATGACAACTAGAATTCATGGAAACAGTTTGTAAATGCATCAGCGTATGTGTGAAGCTCCAGTAGATTGGCAACGATGAGTCATTTCGCCGTAGTCTGCTTGTATGTACTTCAGAAATATCTGTAATTTTTCGGGGTAAATTTGGTTGCAAAAAAGGGATCATAGACATGAATTAAATATACATTTTGAAGTAACAAAGTAAAGTTAAACTAAATAATAAGTAAAGTAAACAATTAAAGGAATAAAGCTTTGCACCTCATAAACTGAGTACTCTTGTGCTGCCCGTAACTGTGTTTGTGGAGTGAGCGCTTACAAACCAGGAACCGCAACGTAGTTCAAGTGTACAGTGGACCCCACGTATTCGCGTTCTCCAGATTCGCGGACTCACACATTCGTGGATTTCTCTGGGGAACGTTTCCCCGCATTATTCGTGGAAAGTTCGCGCATTCGCGGTATTTTTCTATGATAAATATTCACAAATTCCTGGTTTTTTTTGATGAATTTCATCATAAAATGCACTTTTTGTGATAAAACTATTAAAAAAACCAAGTATGAAAATTTTTGGTGTTTTTTCTTGAGTTTTAACTAACAAAATAGGCTGTTTTTAGCATTTTCATAGGGGTTCCACACATTCGCGGGTTCTAACTATTCACGGGGGGGTCTGGTACGCATCCCCCGTGAATACCTGGGGACCACTGTAATTTGGAGTGAATTAAGACTAAAACATGTATAATTACAATCAAATAAGCACTGTGGAGTTTCAGTTGTGATGATAGTCAGGATAAAACTGCCAATTACAAGGTAAAAAAAGAATTTCAGTTTAAACCATGACCCAGGAATAAGAAGTTTCATACTTTCACTAATAGTATAGGCAACAAAATGTTGTTTTATTGTGCTGATTACTACTGCAATCTTGAGTAAGATAAGATCAATAAACATTACATATATATGCTAACATTGCTCAAATGAGTGCTGGGAAGGCTGGGAAAGATGGTGGCTTGGCTGTGGTCATGAATGGCACGTCACGCGGTTGTCGCCATATTGGATTTCAAAACTGCCTTGAAAACATAGGGTAAACAACCGCATGGACTGGGCTCAACACACCGACGGTCACGGCATGCCAACCTCCGAAAAAGTACTTATAACGCATCCTGACACCGAAGATGGGCATCAGTCACGACTTCTTGTTGGTAGACACGGAGCTAAAGACCTCTACTCTCTTTTCGAAGTAAGTATTTTCTCCAAAGTTAGAAATAAAGGCCAAATTTAAAGCTTTAAACAGAGGGTAGTGAAAAGGGTGGCCAACGCAGTGCAAATCTCACCAAAACGCTTTCGAAATTTTTACTTACGCTTAAATATTTTAGAAGATTGACGCCATCTCGATGTTTGCGGGGGTCGCTTGTGTCAACAAACTTTCCATTTCCTGTGATAAATCCGCACACCACTTGAACCCATAGACGCTGGGGTACTTTCATCACAACAATCAGAACACGGTCCCTAACCATAACGTTTTTAAGGAAACTACTGTTTTGGTAAAAGAAGACAACAAAGCGTGCACTAGATAATTATTTAAATAAATAGTAAAACATCACTATTTTACAAATTTATGATGATTAATTTGAAAATATTCGTTATTGAAAACGTAACTAGATACTGACTCAAATTTAAGTAATTATTCTTTGGAATTAGAATGTTCTTTTAAGTCCTGTATTATGACGTCACAAAACATCTTGACTTTTGTACCTATTGTAAATGAATTGCTATACTCAACTTTCTTGCACAGTTTACCAGTTATTCATGCATATTGTTATCAGTTATTCATGTAATTGTTATAATCGTAATGCGCATATATATCTTTATTATTTACTTTTTGGATATATGAAGATGTTTTGCTGCCGGATTACCGCAGTAGTGTGACCCAATCGCTTTCGCTCCCTGGGCCTCTGTCTGTTTTCGCACCATAAGAAATTAATGGGGGCGAATTTGCAATGACCAGAAGTCGTTAAAAGAGGAAAGTTTGCATTGAGGGGCATATGTTTTGATTGAGAAGAATACAAATTTACACAAAGGCTAGCTTGTAAAAAATACTTGATTACAAAAAACTTGATTGACAACTAAGCAGCATACCTACTACCTATGGGTTTCAAAAACAGTGCAAGCACGTTTTTTGGCAATATTTCTGTAACGAACACTCGTATCAGAACAAGATTTTGCTATAGTGTATTACACCCAGTGCCGTAACTTATAATGGTATCGTGAATCACTAATCGTAAAGAATAACGACACTTGTCCTTGTACCAAGAGACCAAAAACTCCATTATCCAGAAATGGATACGAACATGCGTAAAAAGCTCCACCTACCCTCTCCCCCAACCTCCACTGCCACCCCTGTCCTTCTTCCTTCCTTCACCTTCCTTTCTCTCTCTCTCTCTGTTGCCAATTGGTATGTGTTCACCCTCCAAACTGGGTATAAGACTTACATAAAACGTGGAAATTGGTGAAATTAGCCTATGTATTGAAACTATATATATACATAAATATTAAAGCAATTTTATCATTATAGCATTACTATGACAATTAGAATTCATGGAAACAGTTTATGATAATGCATCGGCGTATGTGTAAAGCTCCACTAATGTGGCAGTGATGATTTTGCCATTCTTAGCATGCAAACATTAAAGGTTACATTTATTTCTGGCATGCAGTTATTAAAAAAATCAAAATACTAATAGTATAGACTTAAATCAATGAAAAGTGCTAGCAAAAAAAAATAATAATAATAATCCACTAATCGTCATCTGCTCCATGATGGTTTTCGGCAGCCAGATGTACGACAAGGTTAGAAACATTGGATTGTATCTACTTTAGAAATATCTGTAATTTTTCGGGGTAATTTGGTTGCAAAAAAGGGATAATAGACATGAATTACATAAACATTTTGAGATAACAAAGTAAAGTTAAACTAAATAATGAGTAAAGTAAACAATTAAGGGAATAAAGCTTTGCACATCATAAACAGTGTCGTCTGCTGCTGCTCGTAACTGTGTTTGTTGAGTGAGCGCTTAGGAACCAGGAACAGCAACATGGTTCAAGTGCAATGTGGAGTGACTTAAGACCAAAATGTGTATAATTACAATCAAATAAGCACTGTGGAGTTTCAGTTGTAATGGCAGTAAGGATAAAACCACCAATTACAAGGTAAAAATGAATTCAGTTCAAACCATGACCCCAGGAATAACAAGTTTCATACTTTCACTAATATAGGCAACAAAATGTTGTTTTATTGTGCTGATTACAACTGCAATCTTGAGTAAGATCAATAAACGTTACATATATACTCTAACATTGTTCAAATGAGTGCTGGGAAGGCTGGGAAAGATGGCAGACAGTCCGTGATTATACCGGCCAGCTACATCACCGCCGCCATATTGGATTTCAAAACTGCCTTGAAAACATATTTTACGAAGAGCGTCACATGCTTATTTTAGTTCGTATGGGGCTTTCATATATCACATTATATTGACGAAACTTCAATCTTTTGAATGGTATGCTTAGAGTTGTAAATGTATTCTTGTTTCACCAATTAAATATCGAGTAAATAAGACCCGGCCAGCGTGATGATGGTGGATTGTCCATGATTGTTTACCCTATTTTATGAAGACATCTCGTGCTTATTTTAGTTCATATGGCGCTTTCATATATCAAATTATGTTGACGAAACTTCAATCATTTGAATGGTATGCTTAAAGATGTAATTGTATTCTTGTCTCACCATTTAAATATCAAGTGAATAAAGCTGAGCCACGCGATGACGATGGCTCCACTGCGGTGTTTCCCCCTATTTATCATCCTTTATTTATATTTTCATATTTAACCCCCAAAATGGGATGGCAGGTAGCAAACATGGTGCCCATTTATCACATACAGTGGTAGTACCTAACTTAAGTAGGCTAGTAGGCTAAGTAGCTAGGGGAAACACCAGCGACTACCAACCCTTATCACAGTGGACAGGTCTTATTCACTTGATATTTAAATGGTGAAACAAGAATACAATTACAACTCCAAGCATACCATTCAAAAGATTGAAGTTTCGTCAACATAATGTGATATATGAAAGCCCCATACGAACTAAAATAAGTATGTGACGCTCTTCGTAAAATATGTTTTCAAGGCAGTTTTGAAATCCAATATGGCGGCTACCGTGGGATGTACAGGTTCTGATCAGTGACGACAATCATCTTTCCCAGCCTTCCCAGCAATCAATTGAAAAATGTTAGCGTATGTATGTAACGTTTATTGATCTTACTCAAGATTGCAGTTGTAATCAGCACAATAAAACAACATTTAGTTGCCTATATTACTGAAAGTATGAAACTTTCTATTCCCGGGGTCATGGTTTGAACTGAATTCACTCTTACCTTGTAATCGGTGGTTTTTATCCTTACTGCCATCACAACTGAAACTCCACAGTGCTTATTTGATTGTTATTATACACATTTTGGTCTCAATTCACTCCACATTGCACTTTAAACAAGTTGCTGTTCCTGGTTCCTAAGCGCGCGCCACAAACACAGTTACGAACAGCAGACAACGAAACTGCAAAGTTTTATTCCCTAAATTGTTTACTCATTATTTAGTTCAAATTTACTTTGTTATTTACAAATTTTAATTTAATAAATGTATATTATCCCTTTTTTGCAATCAAATTGCCCAAAAAATTACAGATATTTCTAAAGTAGATACAATCAAAGGTTTCTAACGTTTTCGTTCATCTGGCTGCCGAAAACCATAGAGGAACAACTACGGATAAGTGGATTATATACATTTTTTTTTTTTTTTTGCTAGCACTTTTCATTGATTTCAGTCTATATTAGTATTTTGAATTTCTTTAATAACCGTATGCCAGAAATAAATGTAACCTTTAATGTTTGCATGCTAAGAATGGCAAAATCATCGTTGCCACATTAGTGGAGGCTTCACACATACACCGATTCATTATTATGAACTGTTTCCATGAATTCTAGTTGTCATAGTAATGCAATAATGATAAAATTGCTTTAATATTTATGTATATATACTTCCAATACATAGCCTAATTTCACCAATTTCAACGTTTTGTGTGTAGTCTTATACCCAGTTTGGAGGGTGAACACATACCAATTGGCAACAGAGAGAGAGAGAGAGAGAGAGAGAGAGAGAGAGAGAGAGAGAGAGAGAGAGAGAAAGGAAGGCGAAGGAAGAAGGACAGGGGTGGCGTTGGGGGGGGGGGGGGGGTAGGTGGAGCTTTTTACTCGTGTTCGTATCCATTTCTGGATAATGAAGTTTTTGTCTCTTGATACAAGGACAAGTGTCGTTATTCTTTACGATTAGTGATTCACGATACCTTTATAAATTACGGCACTGGGTGTAATGCACTATAGCAAAATCTCGTTCTGATATGAGTTTTCGTTACAGAAATAGGTATTGCCCCAAAATGTGCTTGCACTGTCTCTGAAACCCATAGTAGGTATGCTGCTTAGTTGTCAATCAAGATTTTGTAATCAAGTATTTTTTACAAGCTAGCTATAGAATAAATTTGTATTTTTCTCAATCAAAACATATGCCCCTCAATGCAAACTTTCCTCTTTTAACGACTTTCTGGTCATTGCAAATTCGGCCCCATAATTTCTTATGGTGCGAAAACAGAGGCCCAAGGACCGAAAACCATTGTGTCACACTACGGCGATAATCCGGCAATAAAACATTTTCATATATCCAAAAAGTAAATAATAAAGATATATATGCGCATTACGATTATACCAATTACATGAAGAGCTGATAATCTGCATGAATAACTGGTAAACTGTTCTGCAAGAAAGTTGAGTAAAGTAATTATTTACAATAGGTACGAAAGTCAAGATGTCGTGACGTCATAATACAGGACTTAAAAGAACGTTCTAATTCCAAAAAATAATTACTTAAATTTGAGTCAGAATCGAGTTACTTTTTCAATAACGAATATTTTCAAATTAATCATCATAAATATGTAAAATATTGATGCTTTACTATTTACTGTATTTAAAAAATGATCGAAGTGCACTCTTCGTCGTCTTCTTCTACCAAAACAGTTGTTTAGTTACTAACAAACAAGCCGATGAGAAACCGTTTTCCGATTGTTGTGATGAAAGTGCCCCAGCGTCTGTGGGTACAAGCGGTGTGCGGATTTATCACAGGAAATGGAAAGTTTGTTGACACAAGCGACTCCGCAAACATCGAGATGGCATCAATCTTTTAAAATATTCAAGCATAAGTAAAAATTCCGTAAGCGTTTTGGTGAGATTTGCACTGCGTTGGACACCCTTTTCACTACCCTCTGTTTAATGCTTTAAATTTGGCGTTAATTTCTAACTTTGGAAAAAATACTTACTTCGAAAGGAGAGTAGAGGTCTTTAGCTCGGTTTCTCACCAACAAGTCGCGACTGATGCCCATCTCCGATGTCAGGACGCGTTATAATGTACTTTTTTTGGGATTGTTCACGTTGATCGTACATGGTCCACTTTGTACCCTGCGTTTTTTTACCCTAGCTACTAGTTACCAAACCAGGGGGGGCCCGTGGTTTTCAGGATAAGTATCTCTAATTTCCCTCTGAATCTGGCAAATCTGTTGACTTTTGGGCAAAACTATTTTTCCATACTTTATGAAGTTTAAGTGTCCTAAGCAAGCTCTCTTACCTTGCGTAAAACTCACCGGGGTAGATCTAAAGTTTCTGTGTTCTTGCTTTTCCAGTAAATTTATAATAAACGCCACATACTCACGTGGCTATTTTTATCATTAAATTATGCTGAGTCAGCTTTATAACAATTTTGTTCAAAAACTATGCGCAATCACGAAAATGAAGATATTGTCCTTGAGTGCCGATACGGTGTTCTATCGGACGTGGGGATTAAGGACGAAAGGCTAGTTGTTATTGTTTTGGTTTATCAGCTGTTTACAGATATGAAGAATTCTTAGATTGCAACATTATATTTTCTTTTCTGATTTACTTCATTACTGTTGCCTACTTCGTCTCCAGCATCAGTAATTGTAATGAAGAGAAACAGACTGGACTGAGTCTCATTAACCCTTTGAGATTCTGATGATGACAACTCATTACCCATTATTCAGCTTTTGAGATTCCGATAACAAAGATTGTCATAATTGAAAGGTGTGGTAGATCTATATTATTCCGCGAATTGCCGATTTAATAAAGTTTTCATAAGCCACAAATAAGAATCAGAGCAAACAAATAAATTAATGCATGTATGGATATATACGTATGTAAAATCTACTGGTCATTTTTACCAGATGCTAATTTGAGAAGTTAAGAGGGCATTGTGGCTTATTGTCGTGCAGTCTTGTATATATTCTGATTTTTAACAAATTTCTTACAAAAGTAGGTAACATAAGCTGTTATTCCTTTCAGCAAATGTAAGTGTATTAATTTTTGAATGCTCTTATGTGGCTCATATATTAATGTACATATTACATCATTATTATAAAGGAAATTTATCATAACCAAAAATTTATCATGAATTTTTACAAAGTAACAGATTTTTCATTATGGCTAACTTTTACTCAGAATACATATAAATTTTTATCTTAAATTTTAGGGGATGTAAATGTATGTAAATGTTGAACTCTTTAACTTTAAAATGACACGAAATTTATCAACATGCGTGAAGTGCGATGTTACTAGAGTGATCAAAGAAGATTATTGCTTAGCATTTTCTCTCAGCGAATAAAGGATGAGTGCTCTGGAGCAGACAGTTTTTGACATCCCTCCCCCCCACCCCTAAATCCTCAAAGGATTAAGAGAACTGTGATTCACATGATTATTCCTTTGTTTTTAAGATGATTTCTTTATCATTTTCCAGAAAGTGTTGAACCTCCAGCAACCTTAAGAGAGAAAGTCAGTTGATTATTTTTTAGTTGTGGACTCTCAGATAACATGACCGACAGCAGTAGATTTTACAGTATCCCGCTGTCATAATTGTTACCCTTCTTGATAATGGGGCTCTGGATTCTTCACTGTCAAGGCATTATGAGGCTCCCTTTTCAGAAATGTCGGCATAGATCTACAAGATATTTAAGACTGAAAGAATAAGGAAGCACTAGAAAAATGGATTGATTTATAGAATCTGGGACAACTCTTCAGTTCTCCTAATTTTATGCATTGAACATCTCAACTGTCGTGTGTTATCCACTTTTTCAATGCCCCACCCCACCGTAAAGACAGGAGAGCTGGACTGAGCAAAGTTTTTCTGGCAAGAATTTCTTGCCATGGCCAGCAGGGAAAAATAAGTCTTGAGTGCAGTTAGCAAGCTCTTTTCTGAGGGAGTCAAGATTCGGTGTTTCAGACTCCCATAACTCTTCATGGTCGTAACGAGTCCTTGGTGTTGGCCGCTTGTGTGTTGCACAACTTAATTTTGATTAAAAAAAATAAAAATCTTACAGACAGGAGTGAGGCAGATCGAGAGGACTTGGTGACATATGAGGTCATCTTCGAGATTACGTAAACTCCCCTGCAGGCTCCGTTCATTGGCAGGAATCAGTGATATAAGAAAACGAAAAGTGCCTTTTCATACCTCTGAAAATGATGTAAAACATGTAAGTTTCCTGGATAAAAGCAAAAGCTAAAAAATATTTATATTATTATCAAATATATTTTTTATGTTGTATTCAGTGTCATATATATCTATACTATCTGCAGTTCTCAAATTATATCAAGAATACTGAAGATCTTTAATGCAAAATGTGTTTTACTCAAAATAGAAAATGCCTTTTAATTTCTTATACTTCTAAATATTTTGATAAATTGAATTTGACTGCAATGAACTCACTAAATGTACACAGCAGTTGAAAAACTGTGTACATCTCGTGAATTAAAGTTAAACTTCATCTATATTCATATTACCAAATATATTTTCATTTAAGTTATATTCAGTGTCATACTTAGCTATATCTGAACTTCTCAAATAACATAAGCATACAGAAAATCTTGAATCTAAAATATCTATTACCCAAAATTGAAAACCGAGACAGCTGTGGGTAATTTAAGCCCTTTAAATACGGTTATAGGCTGCCGACGGACTTGTCACATTCTGACTCACTGCACATGTTGTGGGTTCGCCAAGTACATGGCGTATGTTGTACTGAATGCCGTAACTCGCCATTGCTAGTTACAACTTGCATGATCAAATGCCGTATGTCGAGAGGCAATTATGAAATTGTTGCGGTGCGCCATGGCATGGCAATTTTTGACAGTAGTCTTGGAATGACGGCGAATAGTCGCCATCACTGGCGGAAAGTCGTGGGCTTGGTTGCGATTTATGCTGATTTATACCGAATGAGAGCGTAGTGGAGTCGGAACTCGGTTTGAGCAAAATTTCGGCCGTTACGACTTGCGAGGTTTGAAATCAACAATGTGTCACCCAGGCTAATACATCCTTGACGATGTCTTAATAAAGACGAAAGCGATTGGATTTCTGCCTATCATTTTCCTGTGGCATTAACCTATACACACACACACACACACGCACACACACACACACACATATATATATATTATATATATATATATATATATATATATATATATATGTGTGTGTGTGTGTGTGTGTGTGTGTGTGTCTTAATAAAGACGAAAGCACTTGGATTTCTGCTTATCATTTTCCTGTGCATTGGCTTATTAACTATATATATATATATATATATAGATATATATATATAGATATATATATATATATATAAGTTAATGCCACAGGAAAATGATAAGCAGAAATCCAAGCGCTTTCGTCATTGTTAAGTCATCGTCAAGAATGTATTGGCCTGGGTCACACATTGGCGATTTCAAACCTCGCAAATCATAACTGCCGAAATTTTGCTCATTCCGAGTTCCGACTCCACTTAGCCACTACGCTCTCATTCGGTATAAATCAGCATAAATCGCAACCAAGCCCACGACTTTCCGCCAGTGATGGCGACTATTCGCCGTCATTCCAAGACTGCTGTCAAAAATTGCCATGCCATGGCGCACCGCAACAATTTCGTAATTGCCTCTCGACATACGGCATTTGATCATGCAAGTTGTAACTAGCAATGACGAGTTACGGCATTCAGTACAACATACGCCATGTACTTAGCGAACCCACAACATGCGCAGTGAGTCAGAATGTGACAAGTGCGTCGGCAGCCTATAACCGTATTTAAAGGGCTTAAATTACCCACAGCTGTCTTGGTTTTCAATTTTGGGTAATATTTTAGATTCAAGATTTTCTGTATGCTTATGTTATTTGAGAAGTTCAGATATAGCTAAGTATGACACTGAATACAACTTAAATGAAAATATATTTGGTAATATGAATATAGATGAAGTTTAACTTTAATTCACGAGATGTACACACACACACACACACACACACACACACACACACACACACACACACATATATATATATATATATATATATATATATATATATATATAATATATATATAGATATATATATATATATATATAGGCTACAATGAAAGTTAACAGTGCCTCTTCAGTGCTTCCATAGGTTGTGAACTGTCAAAAGGGCTCCATACTCTGAAAGATTGTTTGTATTGTATGAACGATTGTCGTTATCGACACACACACACACACACACACTTTACAGATAGAATGAACGATCTCCGCACTGAATCCACCGATTTCAGTCTGAACAAAAATTTTGTCTTTGAAAGACATGGCATATCTCTTGAAGACACGTGCCGGATAGCATTATATCGATAGACAAACATACATTCAACGACCGCTGAGATCTTTCAGACCACGAAACTCCCCCCACTCTTGTATTTAGACAAGCCCACACACACAATGTTTCTGCGAACGATACAGACAATCGTTCAGTTCCATATTATGTTGTGCTAGCAATAATTAGCTCTTGCTTATAGATCAGCCTCTAAGCTCTTGTGTCCTTGTTCATCTACAGGTAGTCTAAATATCGAGAACCGAAATAAAAAAACATAATTCTAAATTCTCAAAAAGATTTACTAATTTCTTTTTCAAGGAAGCAAATAGAATTAAAATCTTACTTGCAAAAAAGTTATTATGTTTCTCGCTGTTTTGGATAGCTTTGTTTACATCAATTGTGAGCCGGTTAAAGTGTTGAAAAGGTAGGTCTCGGGAGCCACTATCCGAATTTCTGAGTAATTTTTCAGCGATTTTTTTTTTATAAAGTGTTGAAAAGTGGTCTCGAGCACTATCCGAATTTCTGAGTAATTTTCGATTTTTTTTTATTAGTGAAGTTTAAAATATCGCCAGTGTGTGTAAGACAGACTTGTGTGGTAAAATTAAAAGCTTAGTTCCGTTTTACCAGTTAATAATTAGAATCGTAAAAAGTAAGAGGCTCTGTAGTTTTTGACTTCATCATCCATGCATGAACTGGGTAGGTAGGTCTATGCCGTTTCCTTTACGTTGAATTGTCGTTACAAATATGCCATTTTACGTTTTATATTGTAGTAATCGTATTCTTATTCGAATTGTGTATATCGCTTAAAATATGCCATTTTACGTTTTATATTATAGGTAGGTAGTAATCGTATTCTTTGGTATTGAATTGTGTAAGTCGCTTAAAATTAAGTAACAAATTTAGGAGTACTAGGGTAAAAAACCGCATGGTACAGGAATGGACCATGTACGATCAATGTGTACAACCCCAAGAAAAGTACATTATAACGCGTCCTGACACCGGAGTAGAGGTCTTTAGCTCCGTTTCTCACTAACAAGTCGCTTCTGATGCCCATCTCCGATGTCAGGACGCGTTATAATGTACTTTTTTTGGGTTGTACACATTGATCGTACATGGTCCATCCCTGTACCATGCGATTTTTTACCTACTATTTGTGTAAGCGCCGCCCAAAGAGCCTAGCTTTGCCTATATCTAGTAGTAGGTAAGTTTGTGTGTTGGTAGATCTAATGTACCTATCCGCGGCGGCCCAGAGTATGGCAGTTGCGGTTTTTCTATGCAGTTTTACCTCCTGAACAAGAATTTGAAGTAATATTTATTCGGACGACTCTAATTTACCTTTGAACTCTATCCTACGGTAAAGGGGATTCCCATTGGGAACCAGGGTTTTGGGTGGGGACAAAACCCCAACTCTATCCTACGGTAAGGGGGACCCCCAGTGGGAACCGGGGTTTTGGGTGGGGAGAAACCACTTGGGGGGAGATTTTGCCGTGTTATTGTGGTATTTCCCACATTTATCACTTAAAAACACGAAATACAGGCGGAAATAAGAAATAACAAAACTAGCGATAGTGGAGCCGTTCCACATCCATATTTGTCTACTACTACTACTACTACCACAACACTGAATCCTACTACGCATGCGCTAATGCTACTGCGCATGCGCTAACTGTAAGGGAGCTTTTGGCCTAAACTCGGACTTCTTAGTGAGGAAAGAAATGGGGGTTTACGGGAGGGATATATGTATTTAGCCAAACACGTTACAGTATGACCCCTACATTGCTACCGGACTGAGTGAAGGATTGAGTGGTAACAGGGTTCCCAGATTTGGCAGTTTCTCACCAAATTTGGGTTTTTTTCCTAATTTGGTGGGTAAAAATTCACTTTGGCTGGTTAGTGGTATTTTGGCTGGTTTTCAAACACTTTCTATTTGAGCTAAACACTGATCCCACGTTTGAGGAATCTCTCCCCAGATTGGGAATTTTTGAAGGTTTTCAGGAAAATCTGGGGAATTTGAATAGGTTTTCAGTAAAAACTTGGTAACATTTAAGCAAAATATGCAGATGGAATTAAAATAAAAATCACACACACACCAGATGACCACAAAACAGGCTGCCGGATTCTCAGAGAACGAGCCTCATTTCAAAATTTCAATTCATTCTCGTTTTTTTTCCTGTATTCTTATATTAGTTTATATTATCTAACTAAAACTATGATGCCGCTATACAAGCATATATATGATAAAAAATATGCATTTATAAAGATAAATATAACGCACATATATTTGCCGGTTATTTGGGTTGGTTTGGATTTCCATTTGGCGGGATTTTGGCTGGTTTCATGGTAGACTTTGGCTGGTTGGCAGTGGTGTCATCTGGGAACCCTGGCTGGTAACCATACGTTGAGTTACATAAAAGCATTTACCTAATTTGTTTATTAAACATGTTATGTGAATTCTAGTGTTTATTCCTTTTCCTTTTTCCATAGTATTTGTATAATAACTGTTTTGAAATATCCCCACCTAATCATTTCACCATATTTAACTTGAAATATTATGTTATAATTGAGGACAGACACCTAAAAATGCCTACGTGTTGATATAGAACTCAGTTTTAGGACGTTTCGATACCTACCTACCTACCTACCTGTTACGTGAAATTGCACATTGCGTTGCATATTACATACACACTCCCTATATCATTTATACACAAGTCAATCCCTCCCTTTCCAGTATTCACGACTGGCTCTTTACGTTACACCATTTACAATGCATTTCTCACCGATACCAATACCTAGATTAAAGTTTGCCATTATTATTATAAAACCTACATTTAAATATATTCCATCATACAGTTTTACAGACATTACAATTTACACCTCCCTTCCACTTTCCTTACTATTATGCAGTTATGTATGGTTACTTTTAACATTTTACAACACTTCCACACCCATCACAGTTAGGTTTATATGTCATTTTACCTACTGGGGCCGAATCCCCTCCCCCGGTTAGGCAACATACCCTTAGGTTTAGTTTGTTATATGTTGGTTTACCTACTAGTTTTACTTCCTTGAAGGGGGTTACCCGGTTAGGCTAGGTTGGTTAGTTCTTCAAGGGTGGATACCGGGGGGGGGCGGGGGGGGTTGGTTAGGTTACATTCCCTACTTGGTTACCTACTACGTTAGGTTTGGTTAGGTTACATTCCTTACTAGTTTAGGTTAGGCCTTTAAGGGGGGGTACAGGGGGCGAAGCCCCCATGGTCAGGCAATATTCCCTACTAGGTTAGGTTAGGTTTGATAGGTTACATTCCTTACTAGGTTAGGTTTGAGGCCTTTAAGGGGGGGTACGGGGGGGCGAACCCCCCTTGGTAGCAATATTCCCTACTAGGTTAGGTTAGGTTACTTTCCTTACTAGGTTACGTTAGGTTAGTATTCCCCTACCAGGTAGGTTAGGTTACGTTCCTTTTACTAGGTTAGGTTAGGCTTTAAGGGGGGGTACGCGAAGCCCCCTGGTCAGGCAATGTTCCCTACTAGGTTAGGTTAGGTTGGTTTAGGTTACAGTCCTTCCTAGGTTAGGTTAGGCCTTTAAGGGGGGGTACGGGGGGGCGAAGCCCCCTTGGTCAGGCAATATTCCGTACTAGGTTAGGTTAGGTTAGGTTGGTTAGGTTACATTCCTTACTAGGTTACGTTAGGCCTACTATTTCCCTACTAGGTTAGATTAGGTTACGTTCCTTACTAGGTTAGGTTTTCGCCCCCCTGGTCAGGCAATGTTCCCTACTAGGTTAGGTTAGGTTAGGTTGGTTAGGTTACATTCCTTACTAGGTTACGTTAGGCCTAGTATTTTCTTACTAGGTTAGGTTAGGTTACGTTCCTTACTAGGTTAGGTTAGGCCTTCAAGGGGGGGTACGGGGGGCGAAGCCCCCCTGGTCAGACAATGTTCCCTACTAGGTTAGGTTGGTTAGGTTACATTCCTTACTAGGTTAGGTTAGGCCTTTAAGGGGGGTACGCCCCCTGGTCAGGCAATATTCCCTACTAGGTTAGGTTAGGTTAGGTTGGTTAGGTTACATTCCTTACTAGGTTACGTTAGGCCTAGTATTTCCCTACTAGGTTAGGTTAGGTTACGTTCCTTACTAGGTTAGGTTAGGCCTGTACGGGGGGGTGAAGCCCCCCTGGTCAGGCAATGTTCCCTACTAGGTTAGGTTTGGTTAGGTTACATTCCTTACTAGGTTAGGTTAGGCCTTTAAGGGGGGGTACGGGGGGGCGAAGCCCCCCTGGTCAGGCAATATTCCCTACTAGGTTAGGTTAGGTTAGGTTGGTTAGGTTACATTCCTTACTAGGTTACGTTAGGCCTAGTATTTCCCTACTAGGTTAGGTTAGGTTATGTTCCTTACTAGGTTAGAGTAGGCCTTTAAGGGGGGGGTACGGGGGGGCGAAGCCCCCCTGGTCAGGCAATGTTCCCTACTAGGTTAGGTTACATTCCTTACTAGGTTAGGTTAGGCCTTTAAGGGGGGGTACGGGGGCGAAGCCCCCCTGGTCAGGCAATATTCCCTACTAGGTTAGGTTAGGTTAGGTTGGTTAGGTTACATTCCTTACTATACTCCGTTTTTTTTCATCTGTCCATCTGCCTGTGGTGTTTTTGTATGGTAACACTGCGTCCCGGGCTTTAGATAGTTGCATTCAGCTTACATTCAACGATTATAATAATATCCTATTTCGAATATTAACGGTGTAATTCGCATACAGTAAATTATTAAAACACTTTTCAGTTACAAATGTACACCCAGATATCCTTTTATTTACCTTAAACTTACAATTAGCGTAACTATCTAAAGCCAGGGACGCAGTGTTACCATACAAATATACCACAGGCAGATGGACAGATGAAAAAAAACAGAGTATAGGTTACGTTAGGCCTAGTATTTCCCTACTAGGTTAGGTTAGGTTACGTTCCTTACTAGGTTAGGTTAGGCCTTTAAGGGGGGGTACGGGGGGGGCGAAACCCCCCTGGTCAGGCAATATTCCCTACTAGGTTAGGTTAGGTTAGGTTGGTTTGGTTACATTCCTTACTAGGTTATGTTAGGCCTAGTATTTCCCTACTAGGTTAGGTTAGATTACGTTCCTTACTAGGTTAGGTTAGGCCTTTAGGGGGGGGTACGGGGGGGGCGAAGCCCCCCTGGTCAGACAATGTTCCCTACTAGGTTAGGTTAGGTTAGGTTACATTCCTTACTAGGTTAGGTTAGGCTTTTAAGGGGGGGTACGGGGGGGCGAAACCCCCCTGGTCAGGCAATATTCCCTACTAGGTTAGGTTAGGTTAGGTTAGGTTGGTTTGGTTACATTCCTTACTAGGTTATGTTAGGCCTAGTATTTCCCTACTAGGTTAGGTTAGATTACGTTCCTTACTAGGTTAGGTTAGGCCTTTAGGGGGGGGGGTACGGGGGGGCGAAGCCCCCCTGGTCAGACAATGTTCCCTACTAGGTTAGGTTAGGTTAGGTTACATTCCTTACTAGGTTAGGTTAGGCCTTTAAGGGGGGTACGGGGGGCGAAGCCCCCTGGTCAGGCAATATTCCCTACTAGGTTAGGTTAGGTTAGGTTACATTCCTTACTAGGTTAGGTTAGGCCTTTAAGGCGGGGTACGGGGGGCAAAGCCCCCCTGGTCAGGCAACATTGCCTACTAGGTTAAGTTCCCTACTAGGTAAGGTTACATCCCCTGCTAGGTTAGATTATGTTAGGTTGGTTTGGTTCTTTAAGGGGGGTTACAGCAGGCCCAACCCCACCCCTGGTCAGGCAACATCCCCTACAAGTTTAATTAGTTTTGTTATATAACCTATGTTTAATTTGGTCTTTTGTATTTATTAAAATAACTATAGGCCCTATTAAAATAACTATAGGCCCTATTACACATTTACCACCCAGGACTTAAATCCCACCCCCTCCTGGGCCCGTTATATATGTATTTGTATTATTTCATATTTTGAACCCATCCCACATTTACATTTAGTTCCTTAACTACCCATTTACTTTTATTACCCTTAACATTGCCAACTTATCTTGTTAAGTGCTTGTTCATTTACCTCAGCCCCACCCTGCCTCAACCAATAGCATCAAAGCATTTTTACTACTCCACCCCACCTCTCCTACCCTGTTTTCTACGGTCTGGCCTCCTGCCACCTCCTAACTGTAGAACTCCAACACTGTTGAATCTGCCGCCATGACATCCACTGCTGCATCTACTTCACGCTTGCCCCAGCCCCTCACCAGGAACTCTTTGCCAACTTCATGTAACAATTGTTACATGAATTACAAAGATTTTTCTGCCTTTTACTCAGGTAATTATGATCGACTAATCGGTTTTTGCCAGGACCACGGCCTCCTGAGAAAGCAGGTCTTTTGCCCCCATTCAGTCGACTCCAAGATACGGGAGGAGAATGTATAACTTCGTCGGGTACTTGGCTGTTGCTTATTTCAAGCTGCATTTTGAGGAACCCAAGACCGGCCTCCACGCATTCTTAAAAGCAGCTGCTGCTTTGTACCCTCCACCCCTTTAAGGTAAGGTCCAAACATTATTCTTAATTATTATGTTTTAGGAAAGTGAGTGTTAGGCTTTCGCCGAAAGTTGCGTCAAGGTATGTTACTATTCAGTGGGGTGCTGCTAAGACAACTCGTACCTTCCACCTTACCCTGCCCACCCCCTGTGCGTTACCCCCCCCCCCTTAGTGAACATATGGCTCCGTGGTGGTTGGGGAATTTAAACATGGCGGCTGTGTTTACATTTCCTTCACCGTAACGAATACTTGGTACCTTCCTATAGGACCGTTCTTCGGTGACTTAGACTATGGCAATTGACATTTTCTATTTTAGTTGCTTTACAAGGGTTGTAAGGAATATTTTTTTCGTTTGGTTGGAACTAAACTTTAATATACCTTTGAGTTTGGTGCGGCTATTATGTAACTTTCAAAGGTCAATTACTGCTTAGTTACAGCCGGCCTAATGGATATTACTTTTAATTCTTGTACAGTAACTCAAATAACATAGGAATCAGTCAATTGCCATAGTCTAAGCCACCGCGGATTGCTTCTGTAGAAATACCGGTGTGTTTCCTGTTTACCTTTCTTGAAGGTAGTTTTAGGGCTGTATACCGTACTATTAAGTCGTAAGTTTGTTAGCATTCCAAATGTCTTTTAATCTAGAAAGGCTTAGGCTATACCACTATTTAGTAACTGTTAATAACACCTACTTAGCTACTTAGGTAGTGTATCAATATATCCACATTAGGCTATTTCTATATTTTGAGATTGTAATTTATTTAGCCTTTGGTTTTTTGTGTTGAAGAAAGCAGTTCAGTTAAACAAAATATTAATCCTAGCCTAAAGTCTAACAATCTACCAATAGGCTAAATAAACGCTAAGGTTGTAGCCTAGCTAGTTGTAACATCTTTATTTTAACCAAGTGGATATTGACACTGCACAGTGAAAATGATTTCAGCTCCACTTATTTTTACCGAACTCTCTTTTCAACCTGTGGCCAACAGGTGTTGCTATTTTAACTAACTGTTTTGCTTTTAGCAAGAAAGGTGCAAATTTCTTCAAATTTGATTGATACTGCAGTGTTTGAAGAATTAAGAGTCTCTCGTATCCTGATGAAGGTTATGAAAATCCATGGCATTGTTTCAAAATCTTTGATGAATTAGGCCTAGGTGTAGAAGTCTGGAAGCTACAGCCGAGATCTGTCTGTCTGTCTATCTGCAAGTATGAAAGAGATCATGCTGATAGATCTCTAGGTAGATCTAAGCCCGTAAACCGCGGCAAACTGGACTGTGGCAGTTTATGTTTTTCTGTAGAATTTTACCTCCTAAACAAGAATTTAAAGTAATATTTTTTCGGCCGGCTGTAATTAACCTGTAATTTACCTTTGAACTTTATCCTATGGTAAGGGGGACCAATTGGAATGCGGGGTTTTGGGTCGGGTAAAACACTTGGGAGAATTATGCCTTACAACTCTATCCTAGGGGAAGGGGGACTGATGGGAAAGCAGGGTTATGGGTTGGGTAAAACACTTGGGGGAAGGTTTTGCCATGTTATTGTGTTATTTCAACTTATTTATTACGTTTGAAACATGAAATACAAGCAGAAATAAAGCGATAAATAAACTGATAATGGAGCCGTTACATAGCCAAAATACAACTATTACTACTGCTATTACCACGCTTAGTCCTACTAGGCATGCGCCAATCCTACTGCGCATGCGCCATGTTATAGGGGCACTTTTGTTTCAGATTGCTCTCCTTTAAGGGGGGTACGGGAGGGCAGAGCCCCACCCGGTCAAGTAACACATTCTACTAGGTTAGGTCGGGTAGGTTAGTATCTTAACCTAGATATAACACTTTTAAGATTACCTTTCTTTAAGGGGGCTTCCCCCCCCTCCCTAGTCAGGTAACCAATTTGTACCTGTGCCTTCCTCTCCCAGTAACCCACCCCTTCCTCCCCTTACTGGACATATGGTTCCCTGGTTGTTACGTATCCCACACCCCCTACCAGAATTCAAATACTATGGCGGTTTATGTTTCTTGGCCCCGAACCAAAACTTTGATGATTGTTCAGTCGAAGTAGACTATGGCATTTGATATTTTCCCATGTTATTTTACTTACTTTACAAGCGTTTAAGGTAATATTTTGCCAATCGACTGTAACTAATCTGTTATTTACCTTTGAACTCTGTATGTTGGTGCATCGCACCCCTTGTACCATTATGTAGTCTTCACAGGTAAATTATGGTTGAATTATAGTCGGCCAAATAAATATTACTTTAAATTCTTGTTCAGTAAGTAAAATAACATCGGAAAACATCAACTACCATAGTCTACTTTACTGCGGAATGCAGGCTTAGAATTACCGATATCTCGGTCCTCTCCACACAACTGATCAATTATTCGCTTGACAATTGCCATTAATACGAGCAACCAATATGAACCAGAAAAATGTAATGTGCATAGCAGTTATGTCATATATTAAAAAATGGCATTACAGTAACTGTAATTACTGTTTATGATAGTGATATGATAAATTACAGATAAGTGGAAACACAATATTTGGAATGTTTGAAAAGCAATATTTACTGCTACAAGTGATATTATAAATTACAGGTAAGTGGAAACACAATATTTGGAATGTTTGAAAAGCAATATTTACTGTTACAACAGTTCAACATTTTATCCCATCTTCCTCTAATAGCTGCGTTATCTTGAAATGTCCTGCCCCCAAATCTTGAAAAGTATACCATTACAAATTTCAGTATAAAATCACTGCAAAAAATGCAATGGCAAAGAAAAGCATGCAGTGAGAATAATTGACAATTTTGTCATATATAAATTCAAGAAACACTTCAGGAGGTCAACATATTTCAAATCTATTTTCACCGCGCAAATGGTGACACCTGTTGGTCAAAGGTTGAAAAGAGCATGCAGTGAGAATAAGTGCTGAAATTATTTTCATTGTGCTGTGACAATATCCATTTCCTTATTTTAAAGTAAACACTAGGGTAACTTATTTTTAAGTAAACACTAGGATAGTAGGTAGGCTAGCCTATAATTTTGTAAACCCCGGCCTAGGCTACAGAGTCTTACACAGGGCCGAAATTGAAATCCATAGCACAACATAGCCTAATAGGTGTACTATGGATTAGCCTAAAAATACAGTAATTACAACTACCTATTCTAGCATACTATAGTATTAGTAGTAGGTTAAGGCAGATTTTCTTTTCAGGTACTACTTAGCTACCTATTTACCATGAGTTTGTGCTCCGTCTAAATGTAGCTTATTGTAAATACAGTGGTACCTCGAGATACAAAATTAATCCATTCCGAGGCGGCCTTCGTATTATGAGTTTTTCGTATCTTGGAACACATTTTACATGTAAAATGGCTAATCCGTTCCAAGCCCTCCAAAAACACCCCAGTAAATTATATTTCCAGGCCTACAACACATGTTCTAGGGTTACAATGCCGATCCGACGGAAGAAATATGACTCCAAAAAGGCAAAATACTGTACATACTTGAGTAATATTCAACTGCATGTAATGTTCAACCCCATTTTTACTGCATATATTAGGACTTTAGCATATGTCCCTTAGCAATAAGCCTAGCCTATGTTAGCGGTTGCTACTGTAGCCTAGTCTATGATTCTGACATCTAAACCTAAGAGCTAAAAGCTTAGAATATGCCAATAAAATGTATAAATAATCAGTATGTACTCATTTCAAATAATTATTAATTAATCATTAACTATAATACACAAACAAACAAAAAACAAACCTTCCAATCGATTGTTTACATTCAGCTCTTACCCATCTTACGAGTATCGAACGAGCGCCAATCAATCATTTTTCCTAGGACACAGTAAGCCATAAATTGTCATTAGTATCTCTCTTCAACTAATGAAACTACCAAACAGTATAATAACCATTCATTTCTATTCTTTATTCTATCTTTACCTAATGGAGATACCGAGTTACTGACAGCTATAATGAAACATACGTATACGTAACGTAATAATAAAACAGAAGAAGAATTCTAAAAAATACGTATTTGTTGGCAGTCTGATTTATTTTATATTTTATGATATCTAATTCACAATTTTTTTTTATTAAATGTATTGCATGTACTCATTTCAAATAATTATTAAGTAACCATTAACTATAATAAACAAAAACAAAAAGCTTCCAAACGTCTGTTTACATCCAGCACTTACGAGTATCGAATGATCGACAAGCAATCACTTTACACAGTAAGCCATAAATTTTCATTATCTCTCTTCAACTACTGAAACTACCAAACAGTATAATAACCATTCATTTCTATTCTTTATTCTATCTTTACCTAAGGTTTTTTTTTTTTTATTAAATGTATTGCATGAATAAGTTTTTCAATATACAGCATCCTTTTACCAATAGAATACTTAAAGCACAAGGGGTAGATGCTGACCAATAGGAGAGCAGGACCTTATGGGGTGACTAGCATCAGGAACCAATGGGAGAGCGGGAGGATGGTGGCGAGTTTACTCAGTTGGCGGCGCGGGAGTTTTAAAATTGTTCTCGGTGGTCCGGGCGAATCTCGGGACTTTACAGCAACAACCTTTCGTATCTTGAAAACTTTTCGTATGAGAGCAGTAAAATTTTTCGCATTGGCTTTCGTATCTCGAGTTTTTCGTAAGTAGAACCTTTCGTATCTCGAGGTACTACTGTAGTTACATAAGGTTCGAGTTCAACTTCAGTCAAGAGGTGAGTGTTTGGTATTTTTCTAGGCCCAATGTTATGATTTGTTGTTAATGGTATAGTGTATTGTTTTGACCTTGTTCTATAGTACACCATTTGCAGCCTTGTTTTTTTTTACTAAGGGAAAGCCATTACAAATGCATTTTGATACATTTCAGTATTTTATTTTTAAGGGAAAGCCATTACAAATGTATTTTAATACCTATCAGTATTTTATAGTTCTCTTAGTAGGCTAAATGCCCAACCATTGCTTTAATCTTAGTATTTAGATGATATCAAGCTCATTTGGCAAAGTACGTGCAAAGTCTAAATCTTTAGATCTGAATGGAGAATCTGATTATGACAACAGACCTCTTGGTTTTATTAGGACAAAGATGTGTTGCTAATTTTAGGAAAGAGTCCAGGCTGTGGGTCCTCAGATAATGATTACTATACTAGTAGATTCACATCAACCGTGCATTTGATGTCTAGGCCGGTCCCTTACGACACTCCTGATTGGCTGTTGATAAGCCAATCACAGGGCTGGAAACTCAGTCTCTCTTGAGAGTTCACATAGGCAGGATGTATGTTCCACTTCTCCTGAGGGATACTTTTGAAAGATGTAGCCCTCAGGAGAGGTGGAACATAGATCCTACCCATGTGAACTCTCGAGAGAGACTGAGAGTTTCCAGCCCTGTGATTGGCTTATCAACAGCCAATCAGGAGTGTCATAAGGGATTGGCCTAGACGTCAAATGCATGGTTGATGTAAATCTACTATAGTATGCCCCTCAAACAATGACTACTAGCACTATTTCCCTCAGACAAGGCCTACTAGTATGTCCCTTAGACAAGGACTATTAGTATGCTGCACAATTAGGTTAGGCTGGGAAATGTTGAGTTATTGTGTATCCATGTAATTACCCATCAGGAACAGATTTTAGCAATACTAAAGGCCTGATATCTATGTGCTAGGTTTGGGTTCTCTTATTTAGTGGTACGTATCTACTGCTAATGGCATAATCCCTATGTTTCCCATAAATGGTAACTGCAGCAGTTGCTGACCTATTGTATTCATGATTTATTTTCATGTTTTAAACTTCCTGTGTTTACTAAATTTTTGCAGTCAACCACTTAAACTCCGAAACTAGTGATTTCCATGATTTATCAGGGAATGAAATTTATTGTAATTGACATAATAAAGGGGGAAACTAATATAGAATCATGCACAATCCATGTGTACTGTAGTACCATGATTTTATGCAGAGCTTGCTTATCATTAATGAACTTTTGGGATCTTTGAAACTATACACTTATGCAACACCTGCAGGAGTAAGAAGAATATGTTTTAGGCTACAGTGGGGAAAGTACAGTTTGGTTTTCGTGAGACAATAGTAGTAGTATTTATGTTTTTTATGCTATTTTTAAAGTAATGTATACTAGTTGCATTAGATTATGGTATACCAAGTTGGTGAAAAGAGAGCAGTGGAAATTACAGGCAGTCCCTGGGTTACGACGGTGTCAGCTTACGACGTTCCGAGGTTACGACGCTTGTCAATAGACGTTATTTCCAGGGTTACGACTCATGTTCCAGGGTTACGACGCATGTTCCAGGGTTACGACGCATGTTCCAGGGTTACGACGCCTACAACGCTCATCTGAGAGATGAAATATGACACCAAAAATGCAAAATAATCAATATTTGATGGTTTTTTTGATGAAAAATGCCATAAGAATGCAGTTTACATAGTTTTCAATGCACCCAAAGCATTTAGAGTAAGGTTTTCTTAGGATTTTTGATGATGTTCCGCTTACGACGATTTTTGGCTTACGACGCGTCTCAAGAACGGAACCCCCGTCGTAACCCGGGGACCGCCTGTAGTTAGGAATAGAGAAGGTAGGATGAAAGAGTATACAGGGGGTCCTCGAGTTACGACGTTGATCCGTTCTTAAGATGCGTCGTAACACGATTTTCAGCGTAAGTCGGAACAATAAAAAATACCACATGATTTAATGTAAATACGTATCAATAACAACGAGAGAACAATTCCTTACCTTTATTAATTTGGTTGGCTCGCACACTGGAGAGGAAGCTGCGGTGCTGGAGAGACTGGGGAAGGTTAGTGAAGAGAAAAAGAACCTCCAGAAGATGCTGGAGATGCTGGGGCAGGTGAGTCTTGAGGTGAGGCAGAACATACTGGAGATGCTGGGGCAGGTGAGTCTTGAGGTGAGGCAGAACCTACAGAAGGTGCTGGAGATGCTGGGGCAGGTGAGTCTGGGTTAGCAGAACATTCAGAAGGTGCTGGAGATTGTGGGGCAGGCGAGTCTGGGTTAGCAGAACATTCAGAAGGTGCTGGAGATTGTGGGGCAGGCGAGTTTGGATTTGCAGAGGCAGCTGAGGTAGAGGGTACAGGATGTCTTGCAGGCGCCTCTACCTTCTTAAAATACTGCTCCAGGTTAGTCTGAACAGAGAGCAACCTCTTTTCATCCAAGATCTCCTTGTAACACTGCATCAAATCCATGATGCCTCTGGAAACCCTAGTGAACCTGTCCAAGTTGGGATCCAGAGCCTCAAAAGTTGCCAACGCTTGCTGCAACTCTGCAAAACCTCTTACCAAGTCCTGCCTTGTGAAAGCCTTAGGCTCTGGGGTGGGTGCTTCTTCTTCTTCCTCTATCATCTGCTTCTCCAGTTGTATCAGGTCCTCAGCAGATAACTCCTCGCCATGAGACTCCAGCAGCTCTGTAACATCATCAACCTCCATCTCCAAATTGATTTCCTTAATCAGGGCACAAACGTTCTTTACAACTTGCTGAACTGTGTCCTCAAACCCATGGAAATCATTCACAAATTGAGGACAAATTTTCTTCCAGACACCATTCATGTTTGTTTGCTTAACCTCCTCCCAGGAATCAGCAATGTTCTTTACAGCATCAAGGATGTTGTAGGATTTCCAAAAGTCCTTCAGAGTCAAGTCCTTCTTGGTTTCAGTTGCCTGTAAAGCCATAGCAATTGTCCTTCGTAGGTAGTAGGCTGTAAAAGGGCCGTGGTATTAGGTCGAAGGTAAACCACCTTGACATTAGGGTTGAAGTCTCCCAGCTGGGCAGGGTGTCCAGGGGCATTGTCCAGCACTAGCAACACCTTAAAGGGGATACCCTTGGAGGCGCAATACCGCTCCGCACTTGGCACAAAATGGTTTACGAACCAGTCCTCAAACACTGCAAGTGTCACCCATGCCTTCTTGTTGGACTTCCAAATTACTGGTAGTTGACCCTTCCAAATGCCCTTGAGTGCCCTTGGATTTTCAGCCTGATACACACACCAACAAGGGCTTCAGTTTGAAGTCGCCAGCAGCATTACCCCCAAGAAGTAAAGTTAGCCTCTCCTTGCTGGCTTTATGACCGGGTGCTGACTTCTCCTCCTTGGCGATGTGAGTGCGGTTAGGCATACGCTTCCAAAACAAACCTGTCTCATCCACGTTAAACACTTCCTGAGCAGAATAACCCCCCTCCTTAATTATCTCAGACAACGCTTTAGGAAATTCACTCGCTGCTTTCTCATCCCCACTAGCAGCTTCACCTTGCACTTCAAGGTTATGGTAATTGGCCCGAGCCTTAAATCGCTTAAACCAACCCCTACTAGCCACAAACTCTTCACTTTCACTTCCCTCCCCCTTTTCTTTTTTCAACGCTTCAAACAAGCTGACTGGGTGTTACAACCCTTGGGAATTGTTACAACCTTTGGGGTTGTTATAAAAGTTCTTATTATAATAATTGTTGTCAGTAATAAATGTAACTCAGTGCTAAAGGTCAGTGGAAACAAACACTCAAGAAAACTTAACAATATTTAATACTTAACAAATACACAATTTAGATCAACCTTGTCAGATGACAAAAACCATAACTTGATAACAAGGAAGGACAAATACCAGTCCTTAGAATCACACTGGATTCCCTAAAACTAAGAAGCTAAGTCCTAACAAAGACAGGAGAAATAACAGTTATTAATAAAAGACTTGTTTGGATCCAACAATTTTGCTGGCCAGACCAAAAACTACCCTAATTCTAATTTCAAGAAAGAAGGAAGGCAGAGTAAATAAAATAGGAAAACTTATAAATCCTACCTATCAAACACAAAGCTAAACACACAAAACCTTGCCTATAATAGACTCATTGATTGACGTTATGTAGTCAAGACACAAACAGGACAGAAAATATATATATAAATATATGATTAAATAATACAAATTATATACTGTATATAGTTGTTCTCACATCAGTGGATGCATCAGAGACACAAAACTAGGGCCGTGATCCACTCGCCAAATCAGCTAACAGGGCAGGTCCTGAACGCCAGAGTAATACCATAAAGGGAAGGCGATCCCAAACGAAAATCAGAGACACACTGTCTTACCTGGCGTCAGCCTCCCTACAGGCCATCTCACGAGCTAGCAAGCTCCCAAAACCATAGGAGCTGATTGGAGACGAAAGCGACGGCAACAATTCCCAGGGAATTCCTCCTTGTCAGGGAAGGCAGGACTGGCTCAAGTCGCAGGTGACAGGAGTACCTGCGAGTACCTTATTGACGTACTCAAGCCGCAAGTCGAGGCAGGAGACACTCGAGTCGCAGGTGACTAGAGAACCTGCAGACTAAAGACCAAGGCGAGGATCCAAAGTGTAATCCAAAGAATCGTCGTCCAAAATAAACAGCCAAATAATCGTCATCCAAAATCCAAATCAGTATGCTACTCAAGGTGTGATATCAAGGGAGTGCTCAAGCCTGAACTGAACTGTCCGAGCACCAACGTCCAGACATCACCAAGACGCGTTCATAAACACTCGTATATATATATAAAAAAAACAATCGTTAAAACAATAGTTCGGTAATATAAACAAACGGGGAGGAGGCGCCTAACCACTCTGAGAAACGTTAAATTAAGCACTTTACGCTAAACACTTAAAATGACGAGACAACTGACACTTAAATTTCAAAAATAAAATAAACAAATGCTCATACAAAACAAAGGCTATTCTGCCACAAAATGATTCTTAAAAACTAGTAATTAAACCTAGAAAAACAAGGCTGATCTAAATTCATAAAAGGCAAATAAAAATAATCTAGTCTTTTTCTAATACTGGGATACACCGTTGATTTTGGTCTTCCAACCAAAGCACCAATAACCTTTCCATTTCAATTATTAGACCACTACGCTGCTTGGTTATCACTTTCGCTTTCATAGGAGCAGATCCTTTCACATGTTCAACGATGCGCTCTTTATCTTTGATAATGGTAGCAGCGGTCGAACGGCTAAGACCAAGCGAGCGGCCAATGTTTGTTGGCGTTTCTCCCTTCTCAGATCGCTTTATAATGTCCACTTTAATTTCCATGGTGATGGCCTTTCTTTTCTTCGATGCACTACCATCAGAAGAGTCCGCCTTGCACTTGGGAGCCATAACAAAGAGCAAAAAGTTACAAAAACGATACAACACGAGGGAGAGAGAGGCAGCGTAAACAACCAAAATGGCGTATGGGCGAGGAATGAGCGTAGCGAAGCGACGTCTTCCTCTCCCCCACAAAGCGTATTCTTCCGCCGTGCGCCCGGAACTAGTTCATGTTTATTTACGTCGCTTACGACGCTAAACCGCGTAAGACGGAATGACGCATAATATTATTTTTTTTATTTCTATGGGGGCGCGTTCGTAACCATGAAACTTCGTAAGTCGAGACCGGCGTAACCCGAGGACTTACTGTATCTATTTGTATCTACAGAAATATTAACAAGATGGTTAAATGGAAGTACGTAGGTGGGTGATCTTGGGGTTGTCCCCACTCACCTACTGTAAGGCAGAACTTTTTCTTCACCCACTGTTAAGGGAAGGTGTCTTACTGCACTCTTGCCAAATGTTTGGTTGTAGCTTCTCTTCATGCCCTGTGTGTTTGGTGTTGGTTTTTGTGACATCATGGATGTGAACAAAATATGTGACCAGAGGAGAGTGATTGTGTTGCTGCATCATGTACTCATTGTTGGAGGAGTCCACGGTTTTTTTTTTTTTTTTTTTTGAATAGTGCAGGGATGGGTCCTATATCCTTTGTTTGCCCTGTGAGAAGTGTGCTGGCTGGTCTTCTGTGCTGTGAAGGAGTTGTGGCAAGAAGATGGTGAAGGCCAAGAAACATTCACTATTGTCTTATGGCTGAATGTATGCTCTACCATTGGCACAACTGAATCTTTTTTATTTCATCCCACCCCTGTTGCTACTCCATCTGCTTGGTCTCTTCTGGCTCTGTGTGAGAAGGTTAGATGAGCAGGACAAGCTCTCTGACAGTTATGACTTGGCTAAGGCTGATGATTGTGGTTGGTCTCTACCTTTGCTTGCTTTTTCACCTGTTGTGGGTATATGAATTGTTGGAATATCTGCAGATTTTGCTCTCTCTTGATATTTGGGGAGACCCACTTTCCTTGCATTCTTTTTACCAATGATCCCTGACTAAGGTGTCCCTTGCTCCCACTGCAGCTGTAGTGGTAGGCCTACCTTTGGGGGATATTCCTGTGGTGTCCAGTACAGGTTGCGCTTCATCATCATCTTTTGTCTCTTCCGTGACCTGTTCTCCTGCTGTGGCTGAGGAGAGTAAAACTGAAACTTGTGCTCATAAGTACTACGGGTAAGGTGTAGAAATTCAGGCATATATCTCCATCTCCTCCTCCTCCAATTCGGATGTCAGTTATAAGTAGGGTTGACATGGAGTTTTCTGAGTAGGCTTAGACCCCAGTGGCTTCCCGTTCCTTCTCTGATTCAAGGACTAATTTTTAGTTCATGCTTCAGCAGAGCTTACAGAATGGGGATTCATATGTGACAGGTTGTAGTTACATGATACTGCTGGGTACCTATCTTTGAGCTGTGTGATTGTGCAGGTCCTTATGACATTTCTTTTTCATCCAGACCATGAAGTTTTTATATATATACACAACTTACCAAGTAATTACATAGCTATAATTTCAAACTCAAGCAGCAGCTAAAATTGAAAATTGTGGTAGTGATGCTTTTGTTTTTGGTGTAGGAGACACTCCCCCCCAGTATCAGTAAGGGTAGCCGGACCATTGGCTGATAGACAATTAGACGATAGACAATTGGCCAACAGACAATTTGCAGAACGTTTAAAATCGTTATACGTACTGGAGTAACTCGTTTTGAATTCATTTTAAGTTCAAGGTCTCCTACAGCTTTTCTTAAAGTAGTATTTTTATGAGCCGTTAGTATCATGAAGATTGTCGAGACATAATGAGATGCATAATGCTTATATTTGAAGGATATGCATAGTATATTGTTGACAAAATACGGCAATAAAAAACTTATTGGAGAAGTGCGAACTGAAAATTGTGCAACGCTAGACTGACAACAGTCAAGGACGTCATTAGTGAAACTCCATTTGGACACCTCCCCAATACCAATTGGAAATATTGCTTCAAATGTAAAAGAGAATATATATCTTCTTGCGCAGATGATGAAAGTTCAGATATTCCCTTGAGCATTACCGGAACTACCGAAAGAGGAATCTCTCAAGCGCACAGTGTGGCGAAAAAGACCTGCTATTATTGAGGATGAGGTATATAAGACTCCAAGAGGTGATGATTATTTACTTTATGAATGTGAAGACATTTTCATATTTGAAACTTTAAAAAATTTAGAAATTTTATCCAGAAAACTGGGACTTTTGACTCCACACCATTGGGTAAACAGCTATGCACTGTTCTTGCACTGATTTGAGAAAATAAAATAGTGCCACTACTTTATTATGTAACAAACAGCAAATACAAAGAAATTTATAATGCTATATTTAAATTCCTTAAAGAACGGAGAGTTTTTAAATTGGGTTGTTAATCTTTTATAAATACAGTAGACCCCCATATTTGCAGGGGATGGGTACCAGAGACCACCTCCGTGCAAATAACTAAAATCTGCGAATACTTAAAACCCCTCTAAAAACGCTTAGAAGTGCCTATTTTGATAGTTCAAACACACACACACACACACACACACACACACACAAACTAAAAATGGTTATACCCGAGTTTTTTTTATAGTTTTATTACAAAAAGTGCATTTAGTCACGAAAACTATGGGAAAATACAGTAGTAATTTGTGAATATTTCTCAGTGAAAACTTCCACAAATAGTTCAACTGTGAGGTTTCCTCCTGTTACACCTGTCAAACCTTTTCACTGTCAATTTCTATTTCAGCGCTGAATGGCCTTAGTTGCCCTAGTGCTTGGCTTGTATGCCAAATGTCTGTAAGTCGATCAGTTATTCTAGCAAGGGGAGGAAGGAGACTGGCATATGGCAAACCCTTCTCGGATCTTTGCCTTAATGCCTCCAACTCCTAATATTCTTCCCAGCTTATTTTCGTATGTGTTACGATTCCTCATTCATTTGAAAAGGCCCAGAAGTCTGACTCTTCATCTTGCAGTTCTTATACTCTGATCAATTTGTCAGAGGCAGGGCACTCCTCCTCGCTCTTTCGACCAGGAGTAGCAGCCTGGGTGTGTAGAGCTCCAGTCATTTCAGAAGACTCACTCGGATTCCTTCCTCCAACCAGTGAGTCTTCCTAATGTAAAGGACCAAGGGTTTGTATAATGTGTTGGAACAAATCACAGTTTTTAAAAGTAAATTGTATTTTTCCTAACTATACAAACCTGAGGTCCTTTACATTTTAGGCTCACCTCATGCCACCCTTCAATCTGAAACATGGGCTGAAAGCAAAGTGGAATGCTTACAGCTGGGCAGGTGGGTCTCCCCTCCTACCAGATGGTAGTTACTGCTTAACCATCTTGTTCAAGAGTTTTAACAGCTGTGTTCCAGCTGCACCATAAGCAATTCCTAATGTAGTGGACCTCAGGGTTGTATAGTTAGGAGGAAAAATACAGCTTTATAAAAAATTGTGATCTTTGATTGCAGTGTCTTACTGAACAATTATACAGCTGTAGGTTCCCTACGAATGGCAGACAATAGATTCAAAACTTCCGCGGTGGCGCCGCCATCGCTGATGTAGGTGACGTCATCTCCCTCCACTCGAGGGAGCTACAGGTACAACTGTCCAGGTAACATCAATTCGTTCTCTGCCGGCTTCTGGTGAACATCGGTGGTCGGTGCAGACTTTTTTCTTCATTTGTTGGGAAGTATTATCTCTCCAATATCGGTGAAGTATTCAACTCCGTGTTTGTAGGATTGAAGCTGAATTTATTTCTGCAATTTTGTGGTCTTACCATCATGTCGGACTCTAGTCCTTCAGTAGTTAGGTTTTGCGCTGGAGGGTGCAAAACTAGGTTAGTTAAATTAATTTATGATTCGCACACTAAATGCATTAAGTGTAGGGGTTGTGAGTGCTCTAGAGAATCTACTTGTGATGAATGCAAGGATTGGAGTGAACAACAGTGGAAAGTTTTTGTTTCACACTCGGGGAAGATAATTAAGGATAGGAAGAGGAAGGCGGCTCTCAGAGCTGAAAGTAAGACTAGTTTAGCTTCTTCTGCTTCTTCTATCGAAGCACCTGCTCCTATTCCTTCTCCTTCTCCTCTTATTATGTCTCCGATCGTGAGTCCTCCTACTCAAGATCGGATTTGAAAAGAAATTTGATGTATTAGCTAATACGGTTATGCAGTTAGGTTTATCTGTAAAGTCTTTCATAGAAAAGACTAATAGTGAAGTGAAAAGTGTCAGTGCAGTGCAATCTGAGGGGGTGGCTGTTTGTCCTGATAGTTCTCCTAGACGAAGGTCCCTGTCCAGCTCCCCCGCCTTAGGGAGAAGACATACCAGAGGTCCAAGGGAGACTGTCGGGGTTTGCCCACTGACAGTCGCTTCCTCCGTCGATCCTGTGGTGCGACAGCAGGATTCGACTAAACACCATTGGAAAGGTGTGTTGTTCAGTAACCAGTTATCGACAGAGTTGAATGATTCGCCACCGGTTAGACGTCGTAAGTGGCGTGATTCTTCAGTCTCACGTCCGTTGAAGAGACGTTCATCTGAAGAGGTGTTCTCTCCTCCCCCTGTGAAGAGGAACAGAGAAGTAGATATCTCTCGCCCGTCGTGTAGCGTAGCGTAGCTACATGGACTTCGCCTCGTATTCTTACGACAGCGACAGCCGCCTTCGACTCGGTTGTGGAGCGACCGATTCTGAGTTCGTCGAGATCTTCGACTCATCAAGCTGTCGAAACTTTACCTTCGACTTTGCATGCGACAGATAATTCGACTGGTGCGAGACCTCCAGTGGCGATCGTGTTGAAATCCACGACCCCAGTTGCTTCGACTTCAACTTAAGAAGGCGAGAATCTAGTTCCTTTATGTCGACAGTTGCAAGAGCTGATGAACTGGATGAAAGAAAACAAACAATGTACGAAGAACAATGAGTCGAATCAAGAACCGTCTCTGTCTCCTATCTCTTTGGATGACGAGGAGACTTAGAAGCGGACTCTATCCCTCTCTCGTGCTATTCGAAACTTTTACGCTACCTTCTCGACATGTACCCGGATTACTTCGTAGCAGCTGCTCCCAGGTCGCCTGCTTCCATCTTCCTGATGAGAAGGAAGAATTTCGATCCTCTTCTCCCGAAGCTCGTACTTTCCAAGGCTGCTAAACATTCGCTTCGTGATATAGAAGATTGGTTGAAGGTCAAGAGAGAGCTCGGGAAAGCAACTTTTGCCTATCCTCCGTCGAAGCTTGTTAAGAAGAGGTATAGGTTCTACGTAACTGGAGAAGCCCCCTCTATGGGAGTGTCTGCCTCCTCCCAGGGGGACTTCTCTGGCTTGGTGGATGCAAATAGGAGGTCCGCGTGTGCAGCAGCTAAAATATTCTTTACATCGCCCGAGTTGGACCATTTGGTAAAGAATATTTTCAAGATTTTAGAAATTATGAGTTTCTTGGACTGGACGATCGGAGCCCTCGCTACAAAAATAGAGGATTGCCCTACTCTCCAGGAGGACCTGGCATCGGACTGGCTTGGGGTTTTGTCATGTGCCGACAAATCATTTCGGGATGGTTGCGATGAGCTGGCCTCTCTCTTTGCATTCGGGACTCTCAAGAAAAGACAGCTCTGGTGTTCTTTTGTTTCGAGAGGAGTCGCTTCGCCTCAGAAGTCCGCCCTTTTGTTTTCTCCTCTCGACAAGGATCATCTGTTTCCCGAAGAAATAGTGGCCAAGATACTTTCTGCACTGGAAAAGAAGTCTACTAATGACTTGCTTGCTCAGTCTTCTAAGCGGGTTAAACCCTCGACTGTGACGACTACCACCTCGGAATCACCCTTGCAGAAGAAGCCCTTTCGAGGGGGTAGGTCTAGACCGTTCGTCAGGCCTCAATCGAATTTACGACACCCAACCAAGTCCTCGACCAAACCTGACACGAAATCATCCAAGTGATTCTTCAATCCTTCCTGCTCCGGTAGGGGGCAGATTGAGCCTCTTTTGGGAGGAATGGAGTCGCAGAGGGGCAGAGCCCTGGGTGACCCAAGTTTTCGGTTCGGTTACTCCATTCCTTTCAAAGACACTCCGCCTCTATCCAATGTTCCCATCACATTACCCGCCTACTCTCCAGGCTCGGAGAAGTTTGTAGCCTTAACCCGAGAAATAGAGACTCGTGCAGAAGGCTGTCATAGAGGAGATAAGCGACAGACCATCCCCGGGGTTTTACAACCCGTCTGTTCGTAGTCCCCAAGTCATCGGGGGGCTGGAGGCCTGTACTGGATGTAAGTGCACTGAATTTGTTTGTTCAGAAGACCAAATTCAATATGGAAACGACTCGTTCAGTGTTGGAATCCCTTCGTCAAGGGGACTGGATGGTATCCCTGGATATGCAGGACGCATACTTCCACATTCTAATTCACCAGGATTCCAGGAAATACCTTTGGTTTGTGTTAATGGGCAAGACCTACCAGTTTCGAGCTCTCTGCTTCGGCCTCTAGACAGCACCGCAAGTATTTACGTGAGCGTTGACTCCTCTGGGAAAGTGGTTACACCTCCTGGGCATCAGAGTGTCACTCTACCTAGACAACTGGCTTCTCCGCTCCCCTTCAGAAAGTCAGTGCATGAAGTATCTCAAGAGGACTCTTTCATTAACTCACTCGTTAGGTCTTCTTATAAACGAGGAGAAATCTCGGCTAATTCCGACTTGGAACGTTCTCTATTTGGGGATGACTCTGAACTCTTGAGTTTTTCGGGCTTTTCTTCCACCAAAGAGAGTCCAGTTGTGTCTGGAAGTAGTACAGGACTTCCTGGACCGCAAGTCCTGTTCCGCCAACCATTGGACCAGTCTGTTAGGAACACTAGCTTCGGTGGAACAGTTTGTCAAACTCGGAAGGCTGCACATGAGGCCCCTGCAATTCTTCCTGAAGGCTTCATGGTGCAGAAAGACTCAACCGGACTCGACAGTATTCTCGATTTCAGACGAAATCAAGGAGGACTTAGAGTGGTGGCTTTCAAAACCAAGACTGGTAGAGGGTCTTTCAGTTTGTCCGCTCCACCCAACCCTTCAGTTCTTTTCAGACGCCTCCAACGCAGGTTGTGGAGCCCTGTTGGGGAAGAACGAAACGTCAGGGGGGAATGGTCGGAAACGCAGCGCTCTCTTCATATCAACGTGAGGGAGCTATTAGCAGTGTTCCTGGGACTACAGGCATTCTCTCATCTCATGATGGGACAGGTGGTAGCAGTTCACGGAGACAACTCCACAGCACTTTCCTACATCAGAAAACAAGGTGGAACGCGCTCCTTCACCCTCTACAACCTTGCAAAAGATCTGCTTCTATGGGCAGAAAAATTTCAGGTTACGCTGATCCCTCGATTTGTTCAAGGGAAAATGAACGTGTTAGCAGACAGACTAAGTCGCCGTCATCAAGTACTGCCGTTAGAATGGACTCTCGATGCGAAGGTCTGCCTAGACCTATGGAAACTTTGGGGAAGCCGATGATAGATCTCTTTGCAACCTCGAGGAACAACCGCCTTCCGCTGTTTTGCTCTCCAGTCCCAGACCCTCTTGCATGGTCAGTCGATGCAATGTTACTAGACTGGTCAGGCCTGGAAGCGTACGCTTTTCCCCCGTTCGGCCTTACAAGACAGGTGCTGAACAAACTGTTATTCCACAAAAATGTTTCTCTGACACTAGTCGCTCCATTCTGGCCAAGGAAAGGATGGTTCCCAGATCTCCTCAACTTGCTCGTAGACTTCCCAAACTTCTTCCGTTAAAGAAATGTCTACTCAGACAACCACACTTCGAAAGATTCCACCAAGGATTATCCGCTCTGGCACTGACAGGATACAGACTGTCAGGAGTCTCATCAGAGCGAAAGGTTTTTTGAGATGAGCTGCAGAAGCTATCGCGAACTGCAGAAGAGATTCTTCTAACAGACTATACCAGTCTAAATGGGAAGTGTTTCGAAGATGGTGTAGACAGCCTAAAGTCTCTTCTTCTAAAATATCTGTGAACGAAATAGCTGATTTCCTTCTTTTCTTAAGGGATGTTAAGCGTTTAGCGCCTTCAACTATTAAGGGATACAGACCGATGCTGGCTTCAGTCTTTAAACACAGAGGACTAGACCTATCCACGAATAGTGATCTTTCCGATCTAATTAAATCGTTCGAGACTTCCAAATCGTCAAAGAGGTCGATAGCATGGAATCTCGATATAGTTCTTAAACGGCTTTCGGGTCCTCCCTTTGAACCGTTACTTTCTTCGTCTATGAGGAATCTCTCCAAGAAGACGTTATTTTTAGTTGCATTGGCATCAGCTAGACGAGTTAGCGAGCTACACGCGATGGACAAAAAATGGGATTTTCTCAAGGTGACACAGTTTGCTCTGTGGAACTCAATTTTCTCGCGAAAAACGAAAACCCTTCTAATCCGTGGCCACGTAACTTTGTTCTCAAAAACCTGACAGACTTGATAGGCCAGGAAGAAGAAGAACGACTCCTATGTCCCGTGCATGCATTAAGATATTACCTCCGCAGAACAGAGAAGATTAGAGGTCAGTCGAATCGTTTGTGGTGCTCTGTTAAAAATCCCTCTCGTCCCCTCTCAAAAAACGCTATTTCCTTTTTTCTGAGAGAGTTAATTGTAGAAGCACATTCTCAAGCTAACGACGCAGTGTTTCCTTTACTGAGAGTGAAAGCGCATGAAGTTCGAGCAGTAGCAACTTCTCTCGCTTTTCAACACAACTTGTCGCTATCCGCTATCCTGCAAAGTACCTTTTGGAGGTCTAAATCTGTGTTTGCTACGCATTATTTGAAAGAAATTGAGACAGTGTTTGAAGATTGTAAGTCTCTCTGTCCACTTTCGGTAGCTGGCATGGTGTTGGGAGAAATGACATGGGGTTGCTCCCTCTGTTAGCCTATGTTTCGCCTTGTACCAAGGTTGACGAGTTTAAGGGAAGTCTGGGGGTACAATGTACCTGGAGTACTCTCCAGTCATTTTAGTGTTAGTTTTGGTGGGTAAAGGTTTTTATTTCGGTGTAGGTGACAGTTTTTTCATGTTGGTTATTTCTGGTCTTAGCCCAGGGCAAGGGCAATATTTTATTGTATCTTAGTTGAGTCGGCGGTGAACACCATGACTACGAGGATCTTCCACTCCCTGTAGAGGCACCCATTGGTCATATTCCAAGCCTTCTACTATGTAAGATGAGCACCGACCAGAGGCAGTAATCTCTTGCAGTAGCTCTCTTACAAGGTAAGGTACAACAGGCACTAACAGTGCTTTTGGGTATACTTTATTTTCAAGAATCGTATGTTATTGTTGAAGTGATATGTTAGGAATTTTTGCAATACATTGCTTTCAACTATATATTTATTGTTTAAAATTTTATGGCTTTTGCCTGTTGTTAATTGTAAAAAAAGTAAAAATATACTAAAACAAGGAATTTACTGGAGAGTAATCTCAGCTTAAGTATTCCTTCAGTGTTTTGGTTGTTAACCATATTCTTTCAAGGTCCCTTCATCAAAGAGAATGGTGTACGTGTGGTGTTCCCATGGTTAATTTTAAGGGGAACAAAGTTATTTTCTCTGCAGTACTTCTTCCGTGGTTCTTTGAATTTGAATGCATGTTAATAGATCTGGTGTTTATTAGAACACTGGAAACGAACTATGAAAAAGATTTATCTGAATATTTTTACCATGCTATCTTCTTTAGTCTTTTCCGACTGAGATCTTTCGATTCATTGCAGTTTTGATGCACGCACTTTCGATATACATGCATTATAGTTTCTATACAAACTCAGTGTCGATTCATTAAAACTAACGTCTACACATTCTTTGGTATCCTGAAATTGTGATGTACATATACGTAAATCTGCGCTAGTTTTGTGTTGACACCATTCTTTGGCTTGATAAGCGCAGCAAATCCTTGGAACATTTTTATACTTTAGGTATCCGACCTTTATAGCCTGATGAGTCATAAACATTAAAATATTATTCTTGAATTGATAGACAACCAAAGCAACTGTGTTAAAACGGGTTATTCTGACCTGAGGCGCAACACCTTTTGATAATAGCCTCTCTGTTTGGTTTGTTTTGCAGCTTCCCAGGTTGTATTCTCGACTCCTAGCTGCATACCCTTTCAATCTTTTTACTGTACCTCCATTCGTATTCTTTCTTCCGTCTTACTTGACACCATCTCCCAATAATTGACTCAAGTTGCAAGTGCGAGGTTTTCCTCCTGTTACACCTTTCCAACCTTTTTACTCTTAATTTCCGTTTCAGCGCTGAATGACCTCATAGGTGCCAGCGCCTGGCCTTGGCCTAAGTTCTATATTCTATTCTGTTCTTAGGTTGACTTTGATAGATGGAGACTCATTATTACCCTCTTAATTGATTCCTGATAGAACATTTATCAAGAAATATTTGTAACACAGGCAATATTTTTGAAATTATAGGCAGAATAATCTTTAAAGTTAATTGAGCTCTCGAAGACAAATTATAGTTCAGTAGCACACCTGAGTCATGGACTTTCGCAGTAATCTTGCCTGTATTACAGTGTTTATATACAACTGAATGTCGTGTAAGCTCTGTAGTTTATTTTTCTTCTCACTGACGTAAATTTGGTTTGATTTTCTTGTAGTTTTGGTTGCTTATATGTCATCCGTTCTTTAACACTGGTTACATCATTATATTATTCGGTTTATTACTTGTGTCCATATTTCATTTTTAGAGAGATAAAGTTAGGGCGTCATCTGTAAATAGCTTGAACATCATCACTAATGTTTTCTATGTGAAATTCCAGTTTGTACACAGCATCCAGTAGATCATAAATCATATAGAAGCAGTTTATGCTCAACTGTATCAAGAGACCTCAGAACGACCAAGAAAAATCTTGATATCATATTTGCTCTCATTTCCAGTAGATCACTTACAAGATAGCTCACAGTAATCTCGCTAGAAAATACGTGTCTATATGCTCAATAGATATTAACCCTCTCCCGGTGAATAATCTGTTCAAGATATATATATTCTAGCACTTTGGACGCTAACGATAGATTCGTACGAGTTCGGGGTAAACTTAAAGTTCTGGTAACTGTAGACACTCCAAAACTGGTGTAACAATACAGGAGCTCAGATAGAGTAAACTTCCGATACTAGAAATTGGTGTTTGTAACCTTCAACATTATCGAAAAATGATCCATCCAGCAAATTCAAAAATTGGAATCGAATAATTGCACCAGGTAGTTTTCTTTGACGTTCTAACAATCCGAAGGACTATTAAATCTCTGTCGTCTTATTCCCTTATTACAAACTTGATTCAGCGTTGCATCAAGAATCCGTTTATATTCTTGATTTTGTTTCTAAAGCATTGAAGAGAATTACGAACCAGCTCTTGGTCAGTGAAACCACAAGGAGGCAGTTTTTCTTATTACCTGTTTAACTATTAAGAAGTCGATGAAGTTTATTCATAGCCTTGTCGCTTCGCGGATTTTTTTATTGTAGTGTTCAGTTTTCCCCTTGGTCAAGTAATTGCAATGGTTCTTCCCTTGCAGTCTCCAATCTTGACTCGCGCCATTTACTCTAGCCTTCTGACGTCTATTTCCGTCTTTAATTCCATTCCCTCCATTGACCCAAGATAGACTGTCTTTAACCGTTACAGTGCATAGTTTTCCATCAACCGGCACCTACATTCATCTTTATTGCCTCGATTATAAACTTTCTGAAAACGTTCAACACAGTTCGCACAAGTCTGAGTTACTCTGCACACAAGGAGTTTTTGTATCTGCATTTATTTTCAGTCTCTTCATTCATGAAAACGTGTGGAGAGAAATTCCATGTATTCGTACAAATTGTTTCCTATATATCATATTGCTTTTCAGCATCGATATTCTAAGTTATAAGCTTATGCAACGGAGGGGTGTTTCACGTCTCTTCAGCACTTATATAGGATAAAGTATTTTAAAAGTCACGTAAAGCAGTTGAAATTGTTCAGTAATCCCAATTACTCATTAAAGGTGACTACTGCATTTACAGTTTTCCAGACCACCCATCCATAGATTAAATCCCAACAGATTTAAAGTTCTATGGCTACACTGTTGGTCATTTTCTTTCGTATAGCACATTTCTAAAAATAATAACAATAATGCTTGACCATGGAGTTATATAAAGAGGAATACAAGAGATTCTCTCATCTAAACACAGGGAATCTATCTTAATACTTTACTACCTATATATATTAGAGGAGTTATTTCAGATATGTTAACTGTTTTAGAATCAGCAACCGCTAGTTAGTGAAAAGGTTTATAGAGTTGTATGTTTATCTTCTGACGAACAGCTTTTGAAGCTTCTGTCCACCCACATAGGGGGTTAGTGCCGTCACTGCACCTCATGCGGTGCACTGTAAGCATTTCTTAAGGTTCTTGGCAGAGTCCCATGGGCCCCTAGCTGAAACCCCTTTCATTCCTGTTATTGTATCTCTCTTCGTATTCTCTTTCTTCCATCTTATTTTCTCAAACCCTTTCCCAGCAACTGATTCTAGTGCAACTACGAGGTTTCCCTCCTGTTACACCTTTCAAACTTTTTACTGTATATCCGTTTCGGCGCTGAATGACCTCGTAGGTCCCAGCGCTGGGACTTTAGCTTAAACTCTGTATTTTGTTATATTAAAGCTTCTGTGGAAGTTTTGAAGTGATAATGAAGTGTTGCGAATGCTGCCATCTACTACGAGGGATTTGCTTTGCCGTCTTCTGAAATTGTTTGTTAATCAGGAAAACTGCCCCAGAAGGAGTTACGCTGAAGTGATCTAATTCCGATATTATCAGAAATAGAAATGGTTGGCCATTCAGTGCTGTTATTCTGATCACTGCTACGCAGCCTTTGTCATGAATTTTGCAATGGGTTACTTTCTTCTTCGAAGCAACGATTTTGTTGAACTGTTATGCAAGAACGTTGTAACTAGTCTGGTGTAGGATACAGTAGGAGATGGGGTATTCATCAGCGTTGATAAAACATATGAAGGCAGATTAATATGAATATTGAGCATTAAAGCGATACTAAGAGAACGTCTTTTCAACAGATGGAGACAGAGGTGATGGAGAGAGAGAGAGAGAGAGAGAGAGAGAGAGAGAGAGAGAGAGAGAGAGAAAAGAAGCACAGAAGCTTAAAAGATTGACATAGATCCAACTGCACTTGTGTAGTAAGTGGCATTGGCCGATAAGGTATTACGTGTCAGGCTGTTATCATTTGATAGTAAGATACGGTCTTCTTTTGATACACGCCACTCTTGTTTTCTTGTAATACATATTTCTGTTTTTATTCTGTGTAATTCCTTTTTAATGTATTTACTATGAAATTAGTTTAATTTTATTTTGAGGTAATTATATTATTATTAAGTTGTAATGATTTTCCAGTCATGGTGCTTCTGAAATTACAAATGATGCTGTTCTATACCAGTAATGGACTGGACTTTCATCCTCGTCTCTGTTGTTATATTCTCTAGGCTTTTCAGGGGGAACTCTAAAATTCCTCTATGATCTGCTGCTGTTTGATGAAGTCTTTAGTTTATTGCGTCTGCATTCGCCCCGTAGAGTTGGGTTAGTTCCGTCAGTGCATCTTACGGGGTGCAATGTAGGTGTTACTAAGGTTCTTTGCTGCGTCCCTTCGGCCCCTAGCTGCAGCCCCACTCATTCCTTTTACTATACCTCCATTCATATTATCTTTCTTTCCATTTCATCTTGCTGTCCACCCTCCCTTAACAAATATTTCATAGTGTAACAGGTCCAAAAGCGAAGTTATCCACCTGTTATCCTTTCAGACCTACTTACTCTCAATTTCCTTTCCAGCACTGAATGACCTCATAGGTCCCAGTGCTTGGCCTTTGGCCTAAACTCTTATATTCAATGGAATTCGGTTCATTGCGTCTGCATTCGATGGAATTTCTGGCAAATAGAATTTTTCAACGCTGTCACTTTCGAAGTGCCGGCAGGAACTCCAACGCACTTTTGCGATTTTTTCAAATAGTATTTGGCTTAACGTCAGTTATTGACCTTTGATTGTTTGATGCAACACTGAGATCTGCCGGGGTTTTGAGGCAGTATCTGATCGCCATCTTTTGAGTGGTTTTGTGTTGTATCCCTTTGAAAGAATGGGATTTAAGAAGACTTAAATAGTCACATTACAATTATGGGCAGTTGCGCTATCAATTCAGTTACACTCCATTTTCCTGGCGCGTCATTGTTAAAGATTTGATTGCATTCTTTATGACCTACTTTGGAATATCTCCGGGTAGGTATTATATACATACATGTATATATATATATATATATATATATATATATATATATATATATATATATATACGTATGTATGTATGTATGTATCTATCTCTATATTTATATATATATATATATAACCTTTTTTTCTTGGACTGCTAGTCATTCCTTTGGCATGAAGTGTCATGATTAGGTTTAAAATCAAGCTAAAAATTTGAGTACTATACTTCATTTATAGAAGGATGAGAGTCATAATGTTTTTAGCGGTAAGGTTCATGAATCGGTCCATCGCAGTTTCATACACATGATTCTGTGCCCTCTCTCCATTCATCAGTGTAAGTAGTCAAGCGTTTTTTGGGTTACATAACATTTTTGTCCTAAAAAATCTTAAAACTGACGTAAGGTAAGAGTTCACAATGAAACGAATTAGATTTATGTAATACCTAGGAAAAACATTGTCCAGGTATTAACTATTAATATATATATATATATATATATATATATATATATATATACATACACATATATATATATATATATATATATATATATATATATATATATATATTATATATATATATATATACATATACTATATATATATATATATATATATATATATATATATATATATGTTAACTGTAACTGCTCTCTCTCTCTGTCTCATTAGTTCATTACCGCTGTTGAACGAGCATGTGCAGAAATAGAATTCTTGATATAATCATTCAATTGTGCCTTTCGCAAATCTGAAATTTCGGTCATCGGAAAAAAAATGCCTCGAAGAGATATACATCATCGCAATCACGACCAGAAATACTGCACAATACGTATTTTGATATGTGTATAACCCCCCCAAACCTTGACCCAGCATATAAATTGGAAGAGAGCGCCAGAGTGCACAGACCCCACCCACAGTGTGTGCCTGTCACGCCCATCACACCGGCTGTGGTCAAGAATCATGTTCTGATTATCTTGAAGTATCCATAGACAGAAGGCGTGATAATAATCTGCAGGTTAAATTACCTTTACGCACACATTAGTCGTGCAGTTGATGTTGTACGTTTGTTTATACGTGTTCAGTTAATATTGTACATTTCTTTATTCATGTTCAGTTAATATTGTACATTTCCTTCTTCATAAAGTCTGTTGATGCAAGTTGCGACTGATAAACCGCATGCATACAGTGCTTGCACGTCTGTTTGGTTCATATTGAATATGTCACGAAATACACACACGCATATACTATATCAAGGGCGGTAGGTTTGTATCGATTACAAGTACAAAACTCGAATTTGAAAGGCGCTTATATACTGCGGAATCGATTTCACCTTACCATACCTCTCTTGATGGCTCAGTGATTAGTTACTGTCTGTAGTTGTTTCTAAATCAGGCAGCCGTTCGAATCCTGCCGATGATGAAGCGGTAGATATTTGTAATTCACCATTGGTGCAAGTGATTCCCAAGGTATATATCGTCAATGGGATATTGAACGCTATATGTGGGTTGATATTAGTGAATCTAAAATAAATCGTGTGGAAAAGTGACAAATTATATATATATATATATATATATATATATATATATATATATATATATATATATATATATATATATATATATATATATATATATATAATATATTATATATATAGTATTGTAGACTGAAAACACTTTGAATTTAATTTTGAAGTTTAGTATTGTTTCCTGAATATTTTTTTCTGTACTATTTGTTTTTTCTTGAGGAACTAGTATCATACTGTTTGAGGCTCATGCAGTTGCCACTGCATTCATGTGACTTTCTTTGGCTTCGCGTTGACTGCTAATTCATCCTTAGATGATTTCCTACTAGATTTTTTATTCAAAGGCAAAAAAAGAAAAAAAAAAGTGCTGCCTAGTATTATTTTCAAGCCTTGGCCTTACAGAAACTCGAAAATCTGTGGGAGTAAAAAAAGAAATAGATAAATAGAAAAGACTCTTGAAAGAAGTAGGCACAATGGAAATTGAGATAGAATTCTGAGGATCAGTGTTTGAAGTCCCATAGGGGGTTAGTGCTGTCAGTGAACCTCAAGCGGTGCACTGTAGGCGTTCCTTAAGGTTCTTTGCAGCGCTCCTGCGGACCCTAGCTGCAACCACTTCCACCCTTACTGCACCTCCGTCATTCATATTCTTTTTCTTCCATCTTGCTGTCTACCACCCTCTCCTAACAATTGTTTCATTGTGCATTTGCCAGGTTTTCCTCCTGTTACGCCTTTCAAACCTTTCTACTGTCAATTTCTGTTTCGGAGCGCTGAGTGACCTCATAGGTCCCCAGCGCTAGTCCTTTAGCCTCAGGTCGATATTCCGTATATTCTGTGTTTGAAAGTGAGTGAAGTGAGTCTTTCAGTGCAGTTTGTACAAAAGTATCTCTACTTTAGTACGTTGCCGAGTGTGCGTCCTGGCCGCATATTTCCCAAGTCTGGAAGAGAATAGGGATGGGGAAAATTAGGACCAATCAAAGCGCGTGAGCTGATCCATGACGTCACAAGCCACGTCTTTTAGCTCCTACGTCGCATATCCATTACTGCCAGTCACGATGATGAAGAAAAACTTCCTAATTTCACAGTTTACAGGTTGAATGACATATGGATTTTAGTCAGATATATCTAAACATAATGCAACACTAATTTAACAACAATATATTCTTTAAATGAGATACATCATGAAATATAGTATGCGTTACCCTCCCTCATAGTAAATAATATTTTCACATCTCGAATTTCTATTTTATATACCTGAAAATGCATGTTTAAAGCCATTTATAAACAGTTGCAATAACTCATGGGATGAGTCAAACAATATACAAGATGGTAAAAATGATGGTATCTGACCTGTTTGTAGGAGAAAATAGAGAGAGGGAGTAGGCTTACAACTACGGATTTCTATGGACATTTGCTATTTCGTAGTAATGCTCATTACTGGGCATTGTATAAAAGCAATATACTGGTCATTATTAGGTCATGAACAGGAATCAGGTCAGACTGATATAGTCCATACTATTTACAGAACACAGTATCAGCTTCATTTATTAAATTATTTCAAGAGCTAATGTGCCCTTCTTAAGGTTAAGGAAACCTACGTTATTGTGTGTTTTGGTGATCTAAGTTAGCCTACTGTAACCAATACATGTAGTTACTTGACAAACTCATCCTGATAAAAATGATGGTATCTGATCTGTGTATGGGAGAAAATAGAGAGAGGGAGCAGGCTAACACTACGGATTTCTATGGATATTTGCTATTTCGAAGTAATGCTCATTACTGAGCATTGTATAAAAGCAATATACTGGTCATTATTAGGTCATGAACAGGAATCAGCTCAGAATGATATAGTCCCTACTATTTACAGGGACACAGTACCAGCTTCATTTGTTAAATTATTTCAAGAGCTAATGTGCCCTTCTTAAGGTTAAGGAAACCTACGTTATTGTTAGTTTTAGTGATCTAAGTTAGCATACTGTAACCAATACATATAGTTACTTGACAAACTCATCCTGTCAGTAGCTAGCTAATCTCAATAAATAAGGTTGTTATTAAAGGTGTATATACTTGATAGATAAGCCGTAGTAAAAATATTGCTTTTTTGAAGTGGATTCCATTTGATGAACTTCCAGATGCCCTTATTGTTTGGTACATGTCATTCATTGTGTACAAATATATATATATATATATATATATATATATATATATATATATATATATATATATATTTTTTTTTTATAAAAAATTTTGCGCTTTTGATTTAAAGGGGGGTCGCAGGCCCCCCTGCTAGGCCTAGGTAAGGGTACATGGCTGTAGGTTAGGTTAGGTGGTTGTGTTAGGTTTGGTAGTGCCCCAAAAATCACTGTGGCCTTAAGGGGGGGGGGGGGTTGCAGGCCCACCTGCTAGGCCTAGGTAGGGGTACAGGGCTGTAGGTTAGGTTAGGTGGTTGTGTTAGGTTTGGTAGTGTCCCAAAAATCACTGTGGCCTTAAGGGGGGGGGTGGGTTGCAGGCAACCCTGCTAGGCCTAGGTAGGGGTACAGGCCCCTGGGTTAGGTTAGGTTAGGTGGTTGTGTTGGGTTCGGTAGTTTCCCGAAAAACACTGTGGCCTAAAGAGGGGGGGTTGCAGCCCCCCCGCTAGGCCTAGGTAGGGGTACAGGCCCCTGGGTTAGGTTAGGTGGTTGTGTTAGGTTCGGTAGTGTCTCGAAAATCACTGTGGCCCTAAGGGGGTGGGTCGCAGGCCCCCCGCTGGCCTATGTAGGGGTACAGGGCCCTAGGTTAGTTTAGGTGGTTGTGTTAGGTTCGGTAGTGCCCCTGAAAATCACTGTGGCCTTAAGGGGGGGTTGCTGGGGGTGCAAAGCCCCCCACTAGGCTTAGGTAGGGGGTACAGGGCCCTAGGTTAGGTTAGGTAGTTTTGTTAGGTTCGGTAGTGCCCCGCAAATCACTTTTCTCCTCCCCCCACCCAAAAACCCCGCTTCCCACTGGGGTCCCCCATAATTGTAGTAATAGGTTTATGCTTACATTTTGTGTGTAAGAGTGAGTCATACTTTCTTTTTTTATTCATTTCCTCATGTTTCCATGCGATGTGTAATACCAATCTGGTCGTTTTTTGCCGTTTTTCGTCGTTAATACTTGAAAAATGGGTGCGGCCTTACTCCTGGACATTTACCCAATGTGGAGATATCACATAGGCTATGTGCTCAAACCCTAACATGATTTACCTACATACCTAGTACTACCTAGTATTAAACTGTAGTGCAAATAAAGGGAGGCTCATTAATATTATCAAATGATAGTTCCTTCTTGAATTAGATCAACCACATCAATTTTTGCCCCACGCACCATGACTGTATTAGGATATGGAAGCCCATGGGTTTCCATTGGAGTCCAAGTACCTGGGTAGTATAGCCTACATAAGACTTAGGAATCCCTCCAGGCCTATATGCTGTAGTTATAAATACTACTAGGTATATATTTAATACAAAATATAAATATTTACCCTGTTGCAAATTTCTTTAATCCTTCGTGTTTTACACCGTGATGGCACAGCAAACTTTGGTGAAATAGTTTTTTTTTCGCCTCCAACTGGGTACAATTGATAAGAATTAAAACACTGATTATTTTTTACACAAAAAATGTCTTTCCACTGCTTGAACTCTTCTCTGCACTTGACATTGGTTCTAAGTTTTACACTGTCTTGTTCGTATTTAATGTCAACATTTTTAAAGCCGTTACTTTCAAAATCCAAAATTAAATTAATCTTGATAGCAGTTCGAACTGTGGAGCAAAGTTTTTGGCCTCCTGTTTGTAGTCTGTAATGCGAATTACATGTCATATATCATCATTTTTACCATACCATCATTTTTACTATATTGTATATGGTTTGTTTCATCTCATGAGTTATCATAACTTTGTATAAGTAGCTTTAAACATGCATTTTCAAGTACATAATTTGGAAAATCGCGATGAAAATATTATTTATGCAGTAAATCTCGAGTTCGCAAGCAGGAATTAACAGGCTTTGACCACTATTACCAAGTAGAGGGAAGACAATAACACATAATTTATTTCACGGTGTATCTCATTTAAAGAATATATTGTTGTTAAATTAGTGTTGCATTATATTTATATATATCTGACTAAAATGCATATGTCATACAACCTCCTGTAAACTGTGAAATTAGGAAGTTTTTCTTCGTCATTGCGACTGGTAGTAATGGATATGCGACGTAGGAGCTAAAAGGCGTGGCTTGTGACGTCATGGATCAGCTCCACGCACTTTGATTGGTCCTAATTTTCCCCATCCCCATTCTCTTCCAGACTTGGGAAATATGCGTCCGGGCCAAGGGGGATGGGTGGGGGTGGGGATGGGGGTGGGAATGTGAATGTACATTAACTGGGTTTTACTCCCTCCCATCTTCCTCCTAGAGAAAGGATACAGGTACAGGTAATTTCACTTCGAGCATGCGGCTAACGCTATCTATCCCCTCTTAGTTTATAAGTAGTTATCATTCCGTATTAACAATGGCTAATGGTATGTACTACATTATTTATTTTTCTTTTGCTATTATCAAGGCTGTTGACTGGGTCGCGAATAAGCCTCGTTGACTTTGGTTATTAATCAATGTAACTATCACATTTGATTTTCCCCCTCATTTTGTAGGTGTCCTTCATTAACTTTGCTATCCTTTTACTCCACTCATCACTGATGGCACTGGTGCCCCGTTTTTACTGTCATACTTTGTAATTATTGATGAAGCTGTTGAGTATTTCGAAGATTAAATGCATAACAGAAAGTACTATGTACTTGTTGGAACAAATATTCTTAATAAGAAATAGTAAGAATAACCCAAGGAAGTAGATTAGGTCCAATCCTAGTTTGTTGCATACTGAATACGAATTAAATATCGATGTACCACAGAGACATTTGGTAATGCTCAACGCAGTTGGGGATAGAACATAAACAACATCAGCAATACAAATAAGAAGCTGAATAATTTTATTACCAGTGTTAAGGAGTGGATAACATTCGAGCAGCTAAAAGTAAATGAAAATAAAGCTGAATTTGTGTTGGTGGAAGAAAAATAAGTTCCTGAGCCTCAGTGACAATCAGGTGAATATAAATTGTAATGTAGTAAAGATACCGATAAAGTCGATGATTCAGGTGTGCTAATGGCCCGTAATTTGCCTCTCGGTGCTCAAATCGGTTTTCAGAATTACTGCATATCATTTTAGAAATACTGCTTTTGTTGAAATATATCTTGATATGTGATGTTTCAAATGCTTAAGATTGATAATGTTAGAGAAGAGTAATGGAATTCATAACCCGTAATCTACTTAAGATACATCCTAAGAAACTGTAAAATATACCGTCACTGACGTGTGCTACTAGACTATATTTCTGTGTGTTCAAATCATTTGGCTAATATTGCCGTTGTTAAGGCATGGTTTTTTGTGTTTTGAAGAAACTTGTTATTGAATAATTGTTAAAAGAGTTGAATACTGCAACTCTATCATATTTCAAAGATAAAACTTAGTTTGATGCAGAATATACTTAATATAGCGTTAATATTAATGTACCGTTGGATAGGATTGCCCCTGTATTGTTTTGAGTTGAATTAGCTGTCTATCAAAGCAGGACTACAATTTTAGGATATGGTTCCTCAAGCTTATAATACTGGAGGTCCGGGCATTTCACAGATTTTTTTTTTTTAAAACAAAAGATTAGCTCAGATAGTATCAAGTTATATGAGCCAAAATCCACATTGACTTTTGATTGTTGATTTGTAGCCACAATATTACAAAATAAGTTCCCCTTGATATTATAAAGACTGAAAATATGAAACCTTTCAAGAGTAATTGAAAGGCTCTTATTTTTTCACTGTTATCAGTGCGGATCAAACGTGAAGTATACGATAGTATTCCTCCAGTGTCTCTTCAGATATGTGTTTTTGGGTCCCAATAAGCCTACTACATCTGCGACGCTATCGTTAATGATGATAGGCATATCTTGGGAGTACTACATTGCTTCTGACCATATGACGAGATTCCAGAAAAATCTGTAAATTTTGTAGTAGACTTCCTAACAGTACACGAGAATTCAGTCACTCAAATTCAGAAGCATTTAGAGCTGGCAACGTAGCGTAGTAATTAGAGTTGGATTAGTGCTGAGTATATTCTGGGTGTTAAAGTTGGATGTGATCTATCTGTAGATGCATCTTTTCTGAGCAGTGCTTTTACATAGCTCAACTATTTTATAGTTTTTCTTTGTGTCTAGGGCGACTCTCCTTTCAGTGCTTGACAGAGTCGGATTGAACCACAGAACTTTTATCATACAAGTGGCGTTTTGACTCCATCTCAATTCATTATACCCACCTTGTAAGATTTAACTCTCTGAAAGTGCTAAAGATTGTACTTACAGCATTGCTTCCATGAACAGAATCTAGTTCCTCGCCAAGTTTTACATAGCCACGTGGTTTATCTCTGGACTTTGATAAATCAAAATCTGAGAAAGAAATTAGAAACGCAGCCGATGTATTCACTCTCTCATTTTCTCACCTTTGAGACGTGAAACAGCTTTTTTTTTTCCTGTTACTCTGATTCTCGAAAACCTTTTTGTCCGAGTTATTATCCAGTAGTTAGGATGTCTAAGATTTACACAAGGGATGCTAATGCTAAGTTCATGCCTTTGTCACTTTTCTGTCCCAAATAGGAAGAGTAATGTTCGTTCGTAAATATATTGTAAATTTTCCTTATGTTTAGTTGAAGGAGGAAGTACATAAGAATTTGGCGGCGGTCCTCATTATAAGGCTTAGTTCTAGTACAGTATCTGTTCTGGGATTATTCGTCTTCTATGATTATTACTAGCAGCAGAAGTGGTGCTAAGATGTTATAGAATTTTGAAGTAAAACAGTAACGTTTATCTTTATATGTCTCTGAATACAGCAGAAAATTAGGACAAAACTTAAAATATTTTTACATCATTATTGCAAAACCAGAACTAATCTCTGTACCCAACTTACCTTTGAAATGACGAGGATTTCATTTTAACAAAACGTCGTCTCGCATTTTTATAGAGGGAGTTAATGACTCATTAAGAGGTCATAATCTTTTTGCGTTCTTAGTGAAGCTAAAATTTACCTTCTCTAAATTTTAGGAAAGTCGTGCAGACAGAGTCACAAATAAAGTTCTAATTTTGGGGATATTTTTCGATCGTCGTGATACCGTTTCCCACGTTACGAGAATAAAATATCTTTTCCGTGTAAAAGTGACGCTAATTATATATGGCAAGATTTGTCACCCACGAATCTCCGCCACTTGGATAGCAACTACCAGGAATCATTGCCTCTGAAATACCATACCCGGAAGAAAAAGAAGACTCAATAGAGGGCTCCGACCACTGCACTCATTTATCACATGATTTGAAAAAGGCTGTCATTGACAGTGATCAAGTTGTTGCTTTGTGTATTGCATCATAGAGCGACATTAGCACTACGTGAAAAGTTGGCGGCGATGCAGATCCCGTAGGTGCGCAAAATCACAGTATAAAATATCACCGTGATTTGTATTTTAAAATGCTGTGACTGGTTGCGAGGTTATGGAAATGAAAATCGCCACTCTGTCGCTCTCGGAAAATATACCTCCGTTGCTGTCATGCTTCGGACTGCTGTGACGTAATGGGAAATGTTACCATGTTACGGACGCGCCTCGTTTCGTCTGGGCCAGACGAAGCAAGTTTTACTCGAAGTATTTCCGACTCTGGTGTTGGAAATTGAACTACTATGAAAGTAGAATTGTTTTCACGATTAGGTGTTGATGAATTTTTACCTCCTTTTGATGTCCGGATTTGTGCACGAAATTTGTTTTTCTTAATAACAGGCACATGGAAAGGTAATTCATTCAGTCTCCGGGCAAGCCTTCCGGTTACTCTTCCAAATTGTGACCATGGAGTCGCAGTCATGCGATATTGTTATCATCAGTATTACCACAAATTGCAAGTTTTTTTTTTTTTAGGTCTTAATGATTATCATACGAGGTCTTTCGTCACATGCGCATGAACTGCGTTTCAGGCTCGGTCGTTTTGTATCCGGCTTTCTTCTTGCCATAGTAGATACCTCGTTTGAACCAGATTGTTCATTTCTCTTCCGTTTTCTGTAAGTACACGCACGACTTGAACACAGTGAATGGCCTGAAATTCAAAGGTTGAACCTTCCGAGTTTGACGAAACTGGCACCAGCTGCATTATCAAAGCCTCGTGTAGTCCGATCATTTTCTGGTTCGTAAACTGTTGTACGTATAAATCTGTTGTCATTGTCAAAGAACGGTGTGTTCGAGCACGGCCTCTTGAGACAGTCAGGATCTGTTCACTATTGTATCGTACTGGTGTGTGTGGACACATGTCTAGGGTTGTAGGCTTAGCACAGACAGGTCTTACATACCTTCCCATCCCCTTTGTTGGAATTCAGATGTATTTGGGTTGTCGCTTTCTTGAAACTTGCGCAGCTTTTGTCCGTCGACTCTCAAGTTCACAGTCCATTAGATATCATAAATGACTAAATTAAGGAATGGGTAATAAATGAAGTTATTGGTATACAGGTATTACACCAATTTAGTTCTTATCTCTCTTGACGGATGAATGCGTTGACCATAGTCACTTATGTTTAGCTTGGAAAAACAAAGGTTCGAAGTCTGTTAAGGTCTGTCTACACGAGCGGGCCTGATCGGCTTGCTCCGGGGTTGACGGGCAAATTCTGGCGGGCTTATCCGTGAATGTTGTCCACACGGGTGAGGCGATGGAGAGGTGGGCGTGCCCGACGATGCCAGTAGTGTGTTCAATGCGGTACGATAAACACGGCGCCTACCGCAAAGAAGAAGATATTGTGTAGCATGATATTTGTTTTGTGTGTGATGATAAAGAAGTAAAAGAAGAGAATGTGGTGCAAAGAATGGCTCAGTAAAAGAAATGTATTTGGTTAACGTACGTCTGCCAGGGTCGTAGCTCAAGCCATCGGGCACCACCATGGTGATTTTGCTACAAGACCCATCGGGCAATTTGACGGTTTGCCCGTCAAGTGTACCCGTTAGAGGGGAGGTCCGCCGATCAGGCCCGATCGTGTGGACAGGCCTTTAGGAGTATGTGCACCTGTCATACTTATAGTCAATTTTTGTTTTACGTTTTTCCTCAGCCACACGTTGCGTATGAGATACTAATTGGTTATTTGTACCCTAATATTGAAAATATAAATAAAAAAAATTGTGTAGTGGCGCGCGCGCGCGCGCCCCACACACACACACACACACACACACACACACACACACACACACACACTCACTGTGTGTGAAACAATGATAAATGATATTGCCAAGGTTAGGCTGAACATTTTATTACTTAAAAATAATTGAAAATACAATTAAATTTATTGTATTACCAAAAGTTGATATGATGGGTAAAATAAATGCAAAAATTAAGATTGCAAATGGAACGTATGTTTAAAACGTTACTAAAACATAAAGTAAATACGAACAAAAATAAATACGAACAAAATTATATACAAAACTAAAACTAGTAAAGTAGCGTTAAAATGACAGTTAATCTGTTGCGTACCTTAGGAGATACAAGTACAGTTCTTAATTGTACTTCAAACAAATAATTCAGATGCTGTTTTAGCCTAATAAACAAAGACTCGGAAATTAGAGGTCAAATCTGT
>NC_061100.1:117534514-117547014 GCF_015104395.2 Macrobrachium nipponense
CATCCACGCACGCAATCTCGAGCTTAAGACATTAAAATTCCGCAAACTATAGAGAGAGGAAAAAGAAAACAGGAATAAAAGGGTCAGACCTATTTTCCCGAACACAAAGTAATAAAATTTTTAAAACTTTTTGCTTCGGACGGCGCTGAAACATTGACACTAGTTATCAACTAGTACCTACCGCGAATTGTACTCAAGAAGTTAACGTTTGGTATACAAAGCTTACCATACCTCCGGTGTTAGCCTCTCTCACCTCTAGTCCTGTGTTAGTATGAAGAAGGAAGGTACATACCTTGTAGGAACATCGGTAGGGCAAGTAACGTCCTTAATGTCGGGGAGAGGCATGTAAGGAGGTTGAATCACAACCAAGGTCTCAGCCGTCTCTTTGACCGTGTTACCGTCATAAAAAACAAGGGAACTCAAACCCAGGTTTGGAATGATGAAGACTTTTAAGCTTGAATTATTTGGCTTTACAATGACTGTATTTATAGTCACTTACTCCGAGGTGGATGGAAAAGGGACTGATAGATCAGTAGCAGTTATTACATCACTTCCGGGAGTAAGACGCCCTTAGGTGATACCCCTTTCAACCCAAAATTACGTCACATATTTTGTAAATACTACAGTGAGCACGTCACAGAGGGCTTTTCCTTTTATTCCAAGTAGTCCTTGATAAATTGGTTTATCAGAGAGAAATGATTGAGTAAACCATACGCGCTGTCATTTATATTGCTCCGTCCTCTTGGTCGTAAATGTTAAAAGGCGTCATCTTCAAAAATGAGGGGGCCAGGGACAAGAAAAGATGGCGCAGCTTGAAAACCAACGATTGTCTCTCTTACTTTTGGTTCCTTGGTGATCTGTCATCTATAAATAGTGCACAGTTTCCTAGGCAGTGTTGCCGGTCTATTGACTACTCTTAAAAATTCACTCGATAAATATAGTTTCGAGATGGCCGGCCCTTTGAGGACCTTTATGACTGCTTAACATTTTGAAGGTGAGCTTCTCTCCAAGGGTAGGGAGGGGGCGGGGAGGGGGGAGGGATTTGAAGGTCTGAGTCTGAGTTTTGCAATTTAAACAGACTGTGTTTTTTTAAAAGGATCTGATCGAGGTAAAGACGAAGGAAAATCCCGGGTTCATGAAACTTTGACATGTATTTAAAAGTGATATATTTATTAAATAGTACATATGACATACAATTGCGCCATAAACATTAGGAGGCCAAGCTTGAAAACTGCTACTGCAAGGCAAACGAAAGCAATTGATTCTTTCATTTCTTTCATTGATTCTTTACTTGAGTTTTTCTCTTCGTCTTTAATGACATGTCCCGTCCAAAATTCGCGAACCCAGCCGGCTTCAGCGGCGGGAACCAAGGCCATCCGCTCTAAAACTTGTTTACAGCAACAACCAGTTGTGGTGCTCATCGGCAAAACAACATTTTTAAAATGGAGAAAAGAATAGTCAAAGTTTTGCACACTTTAAGTAGCATAATTTATTTTTAGACTAGAAGAACCACGTTTTGGTATGACATAGCAGTTAAAAAAAATGCTTTTTTCGAGGCAGTCAAGAAGTGCTTCAAAGCATTGCCAAATGTGAAACGTAATAACCGTCTTATTCTTTAAGTTAAATTTGTTTTTAATTCCAAATGAAGGACTACTTAAAGATGCTCATGCAGTGAACAGAAACGATTTGAAAACATAAATCGAATGAAATTTTAAGTAAATTTTATTTGTGTGGAATTTTGTTTTCCGTGTTATTTGCAGTCGACATTTCTAAATGACAAGATGAAAATGTTGGAGGAATAGTATAAATGTTGATGTATACAAACCACAGAAACCGCCCAGGAGCGCCCTGCAACTATGCCTGAAGTCACTTCTGTGGGTAACAAACAAAGGCCTCTTGGCCGAGATGACAACCAAATAAGTTATTATAGTATATAAAAAAAAGGATCCTCGCAATTAATATGATGTACAATCGGGTCCAACGGGGTTGCAACTTTATTCCTCTTACATCAGCCTTCATGCGAAATACATTTATAAATTAAGGTTTCATTTGTTGCAGGTACAATATTGTAATTGTGCATTCAAGAAATATGAATTGCATCCGAAATCTGAATCATATATTCAGGTCTGCCTTCCAAAGGTGCGTTCTTGTCTTTTATTGTAGCAGACATTCGCATCTGCTTGTATACGCTTGCACTCGCATATTTATTAGTATGTTATATATAATTATATATTTATTTCACCATATATATATATATTAAATATATATATATATGAAATATATAAATAAATATATAATAATATAATAAGTATATATATATTTATAATATAGATATATATATATATCATATATATATATATATAATATATATATATATATATGAATATATATATAGTATATATATATATATTGAATATATAGGAATATATAGGATATAATATAGTATATATATATATGAATATATATTTATATAGTATATATATTAATCTTATATAGAAAATATATATTATATATATTATATATATATATATTAAATATATATTATAATATATGAATATATATATAGATATATATAATCATATACTATATATAGCTATCTATATATTATATATATATATATAACGAATATATATATATATGTTAAATATATATCTATATGTATATAATATATATGATATAATATATATATATATATATATATATATATATATGAATATATATATATATATATATATATATATATATATATATGAATTATATATCGATATAACTTATATATACTATAATAATATAGTATATATACTACTATGAATTATACATTTATATATATAAAATCTATATAATAAAAAATAGTATACTTATATACTATATATAATCAGGAATATATAGTAATAGTATATATATATATGTAAATCTATATATATATATACTATAATAGTATATATAGATTATATAGTAATATATATATATATGTATATATATATAGGACTGAATTTAATATATATATATATATATATATAATGAATATAGATATATATAGAGATATATATATATATTTAAGATAGATATATATATATATGAATATATACTTATATATATACGAATATATATATATAAAATATATATATACTATATAGTATATATAATGAATATATATATATATACTATATATATATGAATATATATATATAATATATAGAGATATATATATATATATATATATATATATATGAAGTTATATATATATATATATAATATATATACTATATATATATAGATGATATATATATATATATATATATATATATATATATATATAAGTGAGGTATATATTTATATATACCTCACTTAAGGAGAATTTTGATCAATCATTTTCCAGCTGTTGATGTTAAGTTTATCTTAATGAACCCTAGAACTATCAGTAATATGTTGCGTCATAAAGAGAGATTACCTCCTTTAATGCAATCCGGCGTTGTCTACATTTATACTGCTGCCGATGCAATAGGCAGACTTACGTTGGAAACACGCGCCGCTTGCTTAAGGTGAGATGTGATGCACATTTGGGCATTAGTTTCCGTACAGGGTGTAAACTGTCCAACCCAGAACTATCTAACATTAGAAATCATGGGAAATGTTGTAAAAATAGTATAAACTATAAGGATTTTAAGATATTGTTATCAAGTCCATACGCACATCACCTTCCAATTTTAGAATCTGTAGCTATAAAGACTAGTTCCAACCTTGAACAACCACTCTTCATCTGTTCCCTTGTACATAGCTAAACCAGGCCCTTCTTCTTGTTTACTTTCGATGCGTTTCCCATACAGCAACCGAACGTCGTTGAGACAAGGTGTCTTTTTTTAACTATTCCTAATTTTAATAATGCCTTTTTATTTTTATTTTTGTTTATATATATCGCTTTATTTTATTTCATTTTTTAGAGTAACTTGTATTTCAATGTTGTGAATTTCCTTGTATTACTTTTTTCAATGTGTTTTTTTTTATGTCAACAAAAATAATTTAATGCTGTATTGTATATCAGTTTTTATCTTTTATTTTAGCCTGGATGATGAGACATTGGTCTCGAAACGTCGCAATGTGAAGAAAGTGACATATGTTTAATGCTGTCTTCTTCAACGCCTTTGATATATATATATATATATTATATATATATATATATATATATATATATATATATATATATATAATATATATATATATATATATATGAATACGCTCAAAAATAAATACATTTCGGAAAAAATTCCGACGTAATAAAGATTCCCGAAAGAAACTCACTGATGCCACTAAAGCAATTGCTTTCGAAGAAAATTGTTTAAGAGGAAAACTATGCCATAAAAGTGTATGTATGTATGTGTGTATATATATATGTGTGTGCGTGCTTGTGTGTTGGTAAGGTTTTTATCAGTATTATTATAACAGAAATAAAAATTGGGATAATCACCATTTTGTTAATTTCAGCTGTTAGAATTCGGTTGAATTCTCCGTATGTGTTTGAGTGTGTATGCGGGTGGAATATAGTATTGCGTTTGCCAAATAACTAAACAGTGTGGGCATTGATGAAACTGGAAGGTATGTACATACAAATGTGCAATACTATTTTGTATTGTATTTTATATTCTCGTAAGTCTTAACTCTCTTACTTCATGAAGTATTGCAAATCAAAGTTGCTCACTGTGTGATCATGCAAAATTGTGGTATTAAAGGTGGCTGTTATGAACTCCGTGATTATAAGGTTTATAATGAAAATCAGAAACGTCTTGAGGACAGCAGTCGCATTGTTGCCAAGAAAGAGACCAAAGACCTTCGAGTTTTGTGTAGGCCGTCTGAGATATTGAAGGAAGATCCAATTTCTCCGTCTCCGTGGCTGCTTCTCTGAATCTTGAGGCATGATTGTTTTGTTTGTATTTCTTCATTTACTGTGTTTCCATCACTCTGTAAGGGGGTAGTGCCATCAGTGCGCCTCATAGGGTACACTTTCATTCCTTTTACTGTACCACCATTCGATTGTCGGTCATTCCATTGAGGTGTGAGAGATGTGTAATTCTGGTGATATTAGTTCACTATCAAAGTGGTTCGGAAGTCACGTAAAACCCTTTTGCGACACCTTGCAAATCTACTTGCATTCAGTTTCCGTCAAGCACTGAGTGATCTCGTAGGTCCCAGTGCTTGACCTTCGGTCTAAACTCTGTATTCCATTCCATTTGTTTCCCTCTAACGTTTATGTACTCGTATTGAAACTTTTGCCCCCCACTGTTGAGGGGGAACATAAATTTCAAAAGGTATTTAACTGCTTTTAACTTATGGCATCCTTCTAATTGCGAAATGAAACGTAGACGGGACCGAATATTTGGGTAGTTGTGCTAATCACAGTGTCAGAAGTTTGTCTTCACTGAATAGTTGTCCTGTTTTGAATATGCATGATTAACCCCTCTAGTTACGTTCAGGACTCCTCACCATTGAGGTGATTATATATATTTGAATAAAATGTAAGAAAGGGTGTTGGGGGTGGGGGGATGGGGCAAGGTTCGTGATAAAGAAGTAGTACATTTTAACCTTATTAGCTCAGGTTCGTGTGAGGGTCAACCCTAGATATTGGATTTTTTCGTGATTTTTCCGGTTTTATTTTTGCTTTCGTTTATTTTCAGATTTATCTTTTCTAGATTTTTCAGTCGCTAAAGTCATCCTACTTTATCAGGACAGACAGATAGATACAAATATGTACATCCGGCCAAGATGATGTAGATCTTGCCCTTTTATCCGACTGAAAAAGGCAACCTCCTCAAGCATCATTAACAAAATGACACAAGTAAAACATGTGCTGAAGTATATTAGAAGCAATCGAGTTTTCTGTACAGCGTATAATCAAGGCCACCGAAAATAGATCTGTCTTTCGTTGCTCTTGGAAAAATGCTGTATTTGCTGCTGCCCATGAAACTTTACCTTTGCCAAACGCCAGATCATGGCTAACTTTAAACTTAGATTAAATAAAAACTACAGAGTCTAGAGGGGTGCAGTTTGGTATGTTGGATGATTGGAGGGTGGACAATCAACAAACCAATTTGCAATTCTCTAGTCTCCGTAGTTTTTAAGATCTGAGGACGGACAGAAAAAGGGCGGACGGACAGACAGCATCTAAAGATATCTGAAATTCTTTATAACGAGTTTAAAATTGCTTGAGAATGATCAAAGTCGATGACATCAGAAATGCAGGCACAGATGCTTAGGCTAGCCATTGTAACGACGTGAAATGTCCATGTTTTTCGTCTTGAAACAGCAATCAGAGTTAACCTGTATAATTGCGTAATTAATAACCTTCGTACCTGAGGACACAGATTCCACCTGTTTTTACTCTTGGTTGTTATGGAAAAATATCTAGACAGCACTTTTTGAATTTGGTCGATTTCATTCCTTTCTGTCCCAACATGGTATCTTTCTTTTGTAAGAACCTTTTTTTCCCCTCCCCCCTTTCTTTATGGGAAAAATAACTTCGTTTTAGTCTTTACTGCAGAAGTACCAACTCACGGACTTACCTTCACAAATTTTATTTTCATTTCACCCATATTGAAACCGCCTCAGTGGCGTGGTCAGTATGATTTTGGCGTACCACCTCGGAGGCCGCGAGTTTGATTCTTGGACATTCTACTGAGGTGTGAGAGATGTGTATTTCTGGTGATAGAAGTTCACTCTCGACGTGGATCGGAAATCACGTAAAGCCGTTGGTCCCATTGCTGAATAACCACTGGTTCCATGCAACGTCAAAAACACCATACAAACAAACAAACAAAACACCCGTATAGGTAAAATGTAATGTGACCAAAAGTAGATCACAGCAGAAATTAAATACCTCCGAAATCTTTTCAAAATAAAGACAGCCGAAATTTTCAAAATAATCGGCACTTCGTCCAGGGAGAATAAGATTTTATTCTCCCTTGGCAAAAATAGAGAAAGATGGGAACATTGTTTTTATTCATAGAAAATGGAGGTGACAGCAACACAACGGAATATTGTATATATAAAATTCCATCTTGTTTTGTGAAAAGAGGTAACGACGGGCAAACTGGTGGGAATTTGCAAGTATTCTGACGATCACTGGAACATGGAAGAACTTGCTCTTTAGGCCCCCAAGATAGCTTTCTAGCGAGCCATGCTTGAGATCTCGATCACCGAGTTTATTTCAGTGATGCCAAAATAGTGTAGTATGTAAAGACTTGTCTGTTAGCTTTAACAGGGTGGTTGAAGAGGCATTCATCCACACAGTTGGCACATTAGATGTACTATTTTTTTTTTTTTGCCACGGGAGAATAAAATCTTATTCAACCTGGACAAATTGCCAATTGTTTCGAAAAGGTTTTAAAGAGGTGTATAATTTCTGCATGAATCTACCCTTGTGCAAATTACATTGCCTACACGGGTGAAATTAAAATAAAAGTTGTAAAGTTAATTCTTAAAGTTGGTACTTTTACAGTAAATATTTTGTAGATCTGTTTGTAGAATCCTGAAAGCTGCTTGTACTCCTTGTGGATCCTCTCCTGTCTCCTGCATTGGTTTGTGGTGTAGTTGCAAGAGATCGCAGCCGACACCGAAGGTGAACATTACGTGCAACAAGTCAGGTTGGTCATTCAGCTGCCTAACGATTAGGCATCCGAACTTCAAGGCGCTGCTCACTTGTTGGCAACTGCCTTGTTATGTTAATCCTTCATTTTAGCTTTGATTCAGCTCTAAGCTCTTACGTCATTTTTATCCCTTGTTCTTTTGCCAATTTTCAGTCCTTTGGTTAAACTTTCAGCATACTTCAACATTTTTGATCACATTTAAGTGAAAGGTACAGTATGTGACAAATACGACAGATTGCAGTCATTCAGAAAAAAGTTAGGAGGTCCGTTTACAGATTCAAGTTACATTTTTTTTCCCATGTGTATTATTAATATTAATCAAGAGTATCAGGCCATCATTCTTGTTGTTTGACTGCGATTTTATTAATTATTAAGGTTTGTTGTTTTGTTTTCAAGGCATAGACACTTGATGTCCTTCATATTTAATTAAAAAGTTGATGTTTGCTCTTGTTGCATCTCTGAGCCTTATTGTTAGGTGTTCTTCGGGAAGAATTTTCAGGTCCATGTCAGCTTAGTTTCCGTAAGTTGGTGCTTGCTGTGATTGCACCCCACACGAAAACCGTTTTAGGCCGATTTCAGCTTTGCTTCTGTAAGTGCATGATGTTAGACCGTGAAAATGCAATACGGGAGGATGCTAATGAAAAGTTACCAGAAGTATTATTCATCTCAGACAATACTGGAGCAAAGTCATTGATCTTTCGTGCACAGTCCTTGAGACCATGAGCAGTACAGTTGTCGAGTTGTCAGGGTCACTTAAAAAGAAGAATGATTTCAAAATAGTAACTTGTATGATTTACATTCAAACTGTGCTTTGTTGATCACTGACGACTCTTCATTTGAAGATTAACCACCTTAGATTATTAAATAGTCATAGACTGGTCGCAGTTTTTTCCTTGTATTGGCGACTATGGATATTTGTCTTCCAACTAAGGCTTCTCATAATGGTACACGTTTTGCTTACGAACAAAATTCCTCGTACTGGTGACTTTTTTGTAAAAAAAAAAAAAGTTTTTCCATAATCTTATTCTTTTTTTGGCGTACACATTCAAATTCCGCACCGTACTTTTCCATATATTAAGAATCAAATTTTTTAAATTTGGTTTTCGTGTGAGATTCGTTTTGCGGACCACCAAAAAAGGAAAAAAAAAAATTAAAAAAATTGTTTTCTTGAAGAGCTGAAGTTCCATGGTGCCATACTTCTGTGATTTGCCTCATCAGGCCTTGCATAGCGATGCGCCCTCAGTTCAAGAGACAACATTATGTTTTAGCTTTTAGTTTTCTGTAAAGGAAAACTATTGTTCCGGTTTTGTCTGTCCGTCCGCACTTGTTTTGTCCGCCCTCAGACCTTAAAAGCTACTGAGGCTGGATGGCTTCAAAGTGGTACGTTGATCATCCACCCTCCAATCATCAAACATTACCAAATTGCAACCCTCTGACCGCAGTCATTTTTATTTTATTTAAGGTTAACGGTAGCCATGCTCGTGTGTCTGCAACGCTATAGGACAGGCCACCACCGGGCTATGGCTGAAAGCCTCATGGGCCGCGCTCATGCGGAAAACTATTGCGCCGAAGAAACGGCTCGTTTTTTTACTTGTTTGTTTTATGAAGTGGCAAAGATGTTTTGCATTTACCTACCCACGCTTACTTGGTTTATTAACTTCTTATTTCGGTGCTTATTTCGGTCAATATTCAAATTTCTAGCTTACGTGCTTCAATTCTTTTCAACTTTTTCTTAAAGTTCCCCCCCCGCGTATGAACTTGTCAGTCAAGTCTGATAATAATAATGAAAACATAAGTACCTAAATTTTTTTTTAAGTCGGTTCTCAGCTGAAATATATGCTTAGCACGATAAACGGAAGTTTATCGTGGACCATGGTAACTTTTAAGTTTAAGCAACCGCTCAGGTTTAGCAACTGAGGAAAGTGACGTCATGTCTTCAGAGACAAAAAGAAAAGCGATTGTGGTACGTGCGTTGAAAAGGCCACCCAGGTGGGAGAAAAGTGAAGAAAATAATAAAAACTCAAAGAAAGAATTTGACAGTGATTTCGAATAGAATGTGAAGAGATCAGATTGAAGATAGCGTATTGGTTCGTTACGCACATGCTCTCTCTCTCTCTCTCTCTCTCTCTCTCTCTCTCTCTCTCTCTCTCTCTCTCTCTCGTGGATCCAGAGAAAAACCATCGGCCTGCCACATTCATACTCTTAACTGCTGAATCGTGGATGAGTCTCCAGTGCAGAAAACTTCTGAACATTAGCTACTTCAGTAGACAAATGAGAGAAGACTGCGTATCATGCCGATTTTGATTCAACTTGTCAAGATCATCAGCTGAACGCAAGTAGCGAATGTACTGATAGATTGAGGCCAGTTTATTTATTTGTTTACGAAAGCTAAAAATTTTCACAAACTTTGTATGGCGTCCAAAACGATGTAAAATACATAAAGCAAATGTTTTTGATTAATGACTCCACTTCGAAAATGGACTCTGTAACCAAACAGTTCATTCCCCTTAGGAGGGTAGTGACGTCTGTGCACCTCACGCGGCGCACTGTTGGCATTACTTGAGGTTCTTAGTTTGTACTTAGCCTTCCTTCGGTCCCTAGCCGCAACTCCTTTGCCTCTTGTATTGTGCCTCCGTTCATATTCTCTGTCTCTCATCATATTTCCACCTTCCTCTGTAAATGATAGTTCAACTGCGAGGTTTTCCTCCTGTTAAAGCTTGAAAACAATTTAACTCTTAATTTCCCCTTCGGCGCTGAATGACCTCATAGGTTCCAGCGCTTGGCCTTCGGCCTAAAATTTGTATTCCATAACATAACACCAAACAGTTCGTTGGGAAAACTATGTTTTAAAAAATAAGACCCATTCTAAATACGAAAAGTATCCTATGAATGGTAGTGGGAATAGAAAGATGAGGTACTTAGATGGTATCAGTTTGGTTCCGAGCTGATATGTACTTTTCACGATACACGGAATGAAGGGAGAGAGAGAGAGAAATGTTTATGATATTAGTGATAGATTTGATGCGATAACATTAACATAATTGGGTTTACGCTGATCAGCATACGTGCTTACGGCATTGCGAATTTTGTTTTTGATTATTGAACCATTGCAATTTTGCCGTTTTATCATGGAACCATTAAAATGATGATGATGATCGTGGAACCATTAAAATTGTGTTGTTTTATCATGGCACCGTTAAAATGTTGTTGATCACGGAACCATTAAGTGTAGTAACATTGAAAGCAGCAAAGGAAAGCAAAGTCACGTCTTGAGAGATAAGAACAATAGTAGCTATCATGATGCGGCGTTTAAGAGGCCACATAGGAGGAAATAAGAATTAAGAATGAGAACTACAAAAACCAAAGAAAAAATGATAAAAATGATTTCGAGCGGAATGTGAAAAGCGAGAGAGAGAGAGCGGGGATAACACATACGTTTGGTACGTGCTGTCGTGCGCGCGCACACGCTACATGCATGAATCTCTAAAAAAATAAGAATCGCTTGAGTTAAAAGATACATTTAAGAAAAATTCTAGGTAGGATCGACACACGAATTAAATGTTAATAAAAGGAGATCCAGCTTTTTAGAGGTACTGATAGCTTTCAGTAGATAAATATAAGAAAACTCTATCATAAGTCAACTTCAGCTTACCCGTCGTCGTCAGATTTAATTTCATCCGAACAGAGAATAAAAGGTTTTACAAACCTCGTGTGACTTATTTACATAAAGCAAATATTAGTGATTAATTATTACTTCAGTTTGAAAAGACTTTGTAACCAAACATTTCCTTGGGAAAACATCCTTCAAAATCCTAAACTTGTACGAAAGGCGAAAAGCAGTTTGCAAGAATTTTAACCAGATGCACCGTAAATCTAAAAAAAAGTTTGACGGAATTCGTAACTAGCAACGTGAAAAGTGCTGACAACAATGAAAGACTTTGATAGGATTTTTTTGTGACGAGAACTTAAGAACTTTTCGGTGTTGAGTAATAACATGGCGATTCAATGGTTATATTCATGAGATCCCTTTTAGTAAGTGCAACAAAAGATATGTGGGACAAACTGGGGAAATCTCGCGATATGGTTCAAATGACATAACTCTTAAAGTTCGAAAAGGGGATGCAGCCTATAGTTTATTTCAGCACAGGAATGAATGTTATCATACAGTGATCTGGAAAAATATAGATGATAGAGACATTTATAGTAATATATTATAAAACGGAACATTGTTGTGTTATGTGTTGCAGTGAAAAATCTTGTAGAATTGATTAACAATGGCTCAGGACAGCACATTATGAATAGTGTATTTAGAAAATTAGCTTTGATAGTTATGCATAGAGTAGTTCTCACATGTATATATCAATGCCACAAATGAACTTTATAATTGCGTTGGAGTGCTTGTATCTCTTGAGCCTGAGGAAGTGTAGGGACACGGAAGCGATTGGTCAGCATCTTGTTGCAATCCTTCATGCAACTCAGTGACCCTGTAGTGGGGTAGTTTCGTCGGTGGACTTTCCCGGTGCACTGTAGGCATGACGAAAGGGTATTTGCTGCGTCCTTTCGTCCCAAAGCTGCAGCCATTGTTTATCCTTGTACTTGACATCAATTCCCTCTATCTTTGTAAAGTTCTTGATGTGAAACCATCTCTTAAGTATATATTTCCTCGTAGTGCAACTCTGGGTTTTTTCCATCCTCATCTATAGATCCTCGTACTGCATAGCATTTATTTTCTGGATTTCTTAACTTGCGTCCAATCACTCCAATTCCCTATTTTCACTCGGGCGCCTAATCGCAGAACATGCCCCTATGCCAAGCTTTATGGCAGAAATTGAAAATTCATTTATTCCTGCAATAAAATTATAT
>NC_061100.1:117549514-117579514 GCF_015104395.2 Macrobrachium nipponense
CTCTGTTATCCTTACATTAACGGGTCGGTTGCCTGTGCGCCTTCTCCACTGCTTCTATCAAAGGTATCATCCCCCACCAAATCTCTTCTCTCCATATCTTCTTCTTGCCTTCTAATTATCTGTCTCCCTCTTGATCTTCTTCCTGTAACAGGTTCCTCCCAAGCCCTCTTCACTCCCTCCTCGTCTTCCATCCTATACACATGCCCATACCATCTCAATCGTGACTCTCTTATCACCTCTGTAATCTTTACTAAGCCTGCCTGCCCTTCTTATTTCACCATTTTCCAATCTCAAGCAGCGATATTCCCATAATCCACCTCAACATTCTCATCTCTGTAATCTCCAGCTTTACTTCCTCTTTTCTTCTTAGAGCTCATGTTTCTGCTCCATACATTAACGCTGGTCTTATCACTGTGTTAAATATCTTGACCTTTAGCTTGATTGGCATTTTCTTATCACATACCACTCCAGCTACCTCTCTCCACTTCCTCCATGCAGCTTTTATCCTACTGTCAACTTCAGCCTCACATCCTCCTTCTTGGCTTAAAGTAGATCCTAGATATTTAAACTTTTCTGCCTGTATTATAGTCGAGCCTCTTCTTTCTTGCATTACTATTCTGTCTCTATCTTTCCTACTGCTCAGCAAAACCTGTTTTATTTACATTCACCTTTGAGCCACCTCTCTCTAAAGATTCCTGCCACTCTGCAACCCTTCTCTGTAGGTCCTCCTCATTTTCAGCAGTAATCACCAGATCATCAGCGTTCAACAATTCCCATAGCTCTTCATTCCTGATTGATTCACTCAACACATCCATGACCAGCACAAACAAAAATGGGCTTAATTCTGACCCCTGGTGTAATTCAACACTAACTTCAAAGTTGTCTGTTTCCCCAAATGTTATCACTTGTGCGCGTTCTTTTATATATCATCTCGACCAGCCTGTACTTCGTATAGGTCATTTAGTTACAAATACTGACTTGCATTTGCTACCTTAATTCTAAAATTTTAAGTCTGATTGATATTTGCACTGGCTCTTGCAACGATTCTGATTCACATTTACGGCACTGTGTTCGTTGGAAAGGTAACTGCACCAAATTAACTGTTCGGTTTAAAAGTTCATCTTCACCTTGGAGGAATAATGGGAGGAGACGCCTTGCTGCGGGATAAGTGAAGCCACTCAGGTCGCTGGCTGCCATATTGGGACTGGCAACTGAATCCCTGGGTCGACCATAGGTACGCGACCTTGCGATGACTAAGGTGTCATACTTTTTATTTTTGATACGCAATGTTATTTTAATTCGTTCTTTTAGTTTTCTTGTGTGCGTCCTCTTCTGTTTACGGTGCACATAATTTCGTACTCTATTTTATCCGCAGACAGTTAACACGTTTACTGAAACTATAAAGCCTTGATGAAAAAATAAGTGAATATGAGGGAAGTGAAGCTACTATTGAATTCATTATGGTATTCAACACCTTATTTGACATATCAAATTCTCGAAATCTAAATACTAAAGGATTTGAAAGACCAATTCAGAAGAATAATGCAAGTGATATTAAAGATTTTCTAATAAAAGCAGAAACATATATCAGATCTTTGAAACTTCAGGATGGTAAAGAACATCTTAGAATACGATCGCAAAAACTGGTTAATTGGCTTTCTCTATTGCATACCAAGTCTTCAGATTCTGTACGAAACCTGTATTGCATCAGATGGTGGGCCTTTACAATTTTTGATGACCTACAAATTCAGTCAGGATCATATTGAACTATTATTTGGTCAAGTAAGAAGTATGGGAGGCCATAATGATAATCCAACAGCGAGACAATTCTCTGCTGCTTAAAAAAGGCTACTTGTACATAATGATTTAATGCCATCAGAGTCGGTGCCCATATTAACTGCTTCTAGCAGAATAAAATAGCAGGTTGCAGTAAGGAATATAAATGCTTTTGTTTCAAGACATTGAGTTTTAGAAGTTCAAGAAGCATATTCAGATGGCAAGGAAGATGACCATGATTATATTCCAAACCATTACCACTTGTCAAATTGTTCATTTAAAATAGTAGCTTATATTGCATGCTTTGTTGTTTTTAAGTTAAAAAAAAAATTCTTTACAGTGTGAGGTCTGCATTGATGCATTACCGTTAACAGACGCTCATTTTCGTCACACCTCATCAAATTAAAAACCAAAGGAAAATTGGCGTATCCATCAAATGATGTTATTTATATATGCAATACATGCGGAAAAATATGAGGGAAATTTTGTCCTGCAACAAAACACTGGGGAGAGTTAACTTCCATAAATTAGTTAGTTCAGTATTGGCAGCTTACAGAGGCAAAACAATATTTTCAGAGTTCGATTATCACTTGTATGATACTCAACCATTGGACAATCGCTTGCACTTACTGATTAAAACAATGACTGAAAAATATTTGCAAGTGAGATATAATTATGCTGGTAAGCAGATTACTGCTAAACTTCAATCGCAGGTCGCAGGAAAGAGTCGCCAGATACATACTAAGTTAATTCATTTAGTGGTCAATAATTCCCAATAGTAGGCGATAACAAACAGCAAGGACTAAGGAATTAGCAGACATAAAGAGAATAGCTTTAAATTTGTGCCAGTAATAGGTTATATGTATATAAGATTATGAAAATTTGTATTGTATTTTCTGGGTAATAATTAAGGTATTATGTATGATGAAATAATTAACTATGTTCTTTAAAAGAACGATAAAATGTCTAACACTTTTCGCCTCCATTTATGCCATGAAAAGACGCATTATGAAAATAAAAGATGGGAAAAGTAACTGAAGCGTTTCTATTAATCCTTATGGTAAGGTCTCTCTTTTGCCAGTCATAGGCGTGGCTGCCACGCGGTCAACTGGCTTCACTTTACTGAACGGTCTGACCCATGGGCGGGCGTCTCCTCCCATTATTCCTCCAAGATCTTCACCGCCATTCTTGTTCAATATGGAAATACACTGTTGTGGTTCTAATTTTATTTGGCCTCAAGAGTTACCCTGAACTTTGTTTTTTTATCTACAGAATCACTATGTGAATTTTTTTTAGTTAATCTAGTCTCCTAAAGAGTATTTCCGTTTTCATAAAAGAATGATCCAGTCACATATGCATCCTCTGAACGGCAACCCAATAACCAACCAACCCCTGCTGAATTCCTTGTGACAGGTACCCCAAGAATGTAAATGCTTCCCTGTTCTAGTCTTGTTGAATCAATTAGCCCAGGAAACTTCTTTCCACCCCAATTTACCATTGCAGAGACTTCTCGATTGAGAGGTATCGATACATAGTCTGTTATGGGGTCCTTCTTCTGGTGCGGCGGTGGTTGTGCTAATGTTGCTGGTATATTACAAGAAAACGAAAACAAAAGTTGTTAATGATATGATGTTTGTGGTGACCTTACGGGATCTACAGAATCTTTCTACTATACTTTTCGTGTTAATCATTAGTTTGATGAACGTGAGATGAGCCTTATTGATGATGCTCAGGAGTGTGCAGACTGTGTATAGATACCCCTTTCGAAAATAGTCTCTGCAATGGCAAACTAGACCAGAAAGAAGTTTTCAGGGCAGAATTCAAATCATTAATTGATTCAACGGGATTAGAACAGGGAAGCATTCACGTTATTGGGGGTAATTATCTCAAAGAATCCAACAAAGAATGGTTATTGTGGTTTTTTTGCTACTGGGTTGCTATTGAGAGGATGGATATATTGCAAATATGCCTGAATCAGTCTTTTGAGAAAAAAAAAACAACTATTTACAAGACTGGCTAAGCTAAAGTAAAATTAATTCTCACAATAATCATAATGATCATAGAAATACAATGTAATACTTGAAGCCAAATAAAAAAAAAATGGCAAAGCATTTATTACGTATTAAGCAACAAGAATTGCTGAAGATGAACTTTTAGACTGAACAGTTAATTGGGTGTAGGTACCTCTCGGGTGAACACTGAGTGACGTAAAAATGCATCAGAATTAGAATCGCGTTTCACTCAAAGTAATGATTGGACAACATCAGAAAGAGAAAGTAACTGTCAGTTGATGGCCATCATCTGATGGGAGGCATAACAATGTAGAATTAACGATAAGTTAACGTGGGAGATAACAAGAACAATGGGTTTTGATATGATATCCTTTATAGGAATATCAGTTTGTTGGAAGTTACCATTGTCAAGCAGAATGTCCGTGTAACTTTCATACAACGATTTATTTACATATCTCATTTTTTTCTAGTCTTATAACTACATAATATTGGAGGACGTTTGTAAATAAAATTCAGCTTTTATCAATTTTTCTAGCGCTTCAGTTCTTCGGTGTTCGGCATTACCTTAAAGATTGCATCCATAAAATACCAATTCATAAAATAAACAGTATAGTTGGACACACGCGAAAATGTGTCGTTTTATGAAATCGAATGGAATAACAGTCTACGAATCATGCCGAATTATATACCTTAAGTAAATTTGATGACTGGTCCAAAGCCTACAACTTATACACATTTAATATATCTGCTTGACTGTGTCTCAGTCTTTTCAATTTCCGCAGTATAGGTATCTTATACTATATATATATATATATATATATATATATATATATATATATATATATATATATATATATATATATATATATAATTATATATATATATATACATATGAAATTGTATTAGCTTTCTTTTTTCTTAACTGACAAGTGCTAACTCACCATGCAATTAGTAGCAGTGTGCCATCAATAGAATTTAGATATTCAAATCATTTCTTAAAAATTCCCGTTCAGGCCGTCGTCATTATCACCCCCTTTAATGTTTTAAAATTGATATTCTAATTGGATGTTCACTGAATTGTTTTAAAATTGGTATGTTCTAATTGAAATTTCACCGAATTCATGATATCTCTATCGAAGTAAAGGTTTTGAATGGGCCATCACAAACTACAGTATTGCAATGAACGGAAGTTTTTGTTGGCTGTGGGGAGGAGAATCTAAAGACATTCTGAGGAAAGGAGGGATTCGGGCAGGATTTCGTGACAGGTCTTCAGTCGTTGGGTAAAACAATGTGTGTCAGGAAAAAATGTTCGGGAGGGATAACTTAAATTTTCTCTGGCTTCGTTAAATTGGTTTCTTTCTCCTTCTTGCAGAAAATGAGTCGATATGTCATAGATACGGCGTTTTCTTTATGAATCCACTGGTTATGATATACGGTATACGTACTAGAATTTAAGAATTGATTGTACAATATTCACTCCACGTGCTATGGATTAATTGGTTGTTCGTTTTACTACCCACATTAATAATCAATTGATTGTAATGTAAACGGCAGTAATATTAAGGGTAAAAATCTATTAGCTACGATGTACACGATATTCATCAATAATAAATTAGTTGTGAAAGGCACTAGGTGAACTAATAATCGACATAGGATATACTGTCATTGCTTACTCTGATGATAATTTGTTGGTTATGGGTTATCTTTCACCTCATCGTTTTTATCTATCTTAATTTTGGGAAAGGAACCAGAGCCACACCTCAAGAGAGAATGGATAAAAAAAGACAGAAAAAAGGTAACAAAAACCATCAGACTTTCTACTCAAGAGAGTAGACACCGAACCTGGTTAACACAATGTCTACAATGAATATACATTCACGGAAATCACCCGATCCTGTTTTTCTTTTCTTTTCCCGGGAGTAATATTGGGGACTATTTTTTTTTGGCGTTTTTACGCAGAGATCGGCAAAACCCAGTTTCATTAACTTCTATGCCCTGCTCACCCTCCCAAAATAGAAAGGAAAAAAAAAACGGACATAAAAAAAGTCTACAAATGTCGGTTGTTGAGTGAATTGACGCAGCCCCCAGGCGAATACAGTAAGAGGAAAGTGAGTTCGATTCTCTTTCCAAGTTTCGATGTTTACTTTTCTTTTGTTTGAATGATCGTGGTCTTTATTTATTGAAGTACATGAAACATTTTATTCCCTCGATTACAAGGATCGATGTTGACATTGCACTGATTGATCGTCCCAGGTCTTCAATGGTGGATTTTGCAATACTGTAGTAAAAGAAACGGTCAGTTGTCGTCAAACTTAGTTATATTTCTTTATCTACCTTCGCCTTATAATTCAGTGCTGTCATGAGGCGGATTTTCAGGAAGTAAATTAGTGGGTGCTTATACTCGTGTTTTGAGATCAGTATGGAAGTAAATTGGATTAGCCTTTGTTCCCTAGGTAATCTGCGTAAAACGTTTTGTGAAGCGTCAGGTTTCTGTTTAGACTTTTCCAAGGCTCATGGCTAACCTTCCAAGGACCAACTGCTATAGGTTCCGATCGGTAAAAAATTTTACGGACGATTACTTCCCCAGTGTGCGTCATTCTTCCAATATTTTTATCTAATGTATTCAGGTTTTGCTTACCAGTGTTGTATTCGCCTAAGAAGTTTCCAGTTTAGGTTCCAGACGGTGGCTGGCCTGCTGACCTTCCAAGAAAGATAAATAAGAACTTGCAATGAGATCCACATCTAATCACCACAAAAGATTTATAAATTATCACATACTAGGTTAAGCGTACTTACCTTTTATGCGCTACGAACCTTCCAGTTGAGGTCCCAGATTAGAATTACCATTAACATTGGCTGGCTTGATCAGTCGGCCGTGAGGAACATTCACTTTAAAAGTTTCATGATAAATGGATCCGGATGCTGATCAGCGCCAACAACAGTCTTGAAAGAGATTCGACCTTGATCTATTTGACCTCCCGTGAAGAAAAATGAACCCACGGACAATACTCCGCTGGCGTCTTGAACGAAAAGATGACGGAACGCTTTTAAAGAATCATTATCTTACTTCAGGTGTACAATGAAGAGGTGTCAGATACTCCTTTGGTTCGTAAAAGTCCAGAAAAAAAGGTCATTGTTAATACCATTTTAATGGACTGATGCCTAAACTTTTCTTGTCTACTGATAAAAACAGTATCACAACATGATTGCTAGGTAATTGTTATTTCTTAAGTGAAGAAAGAACATTGTCAGGCAAAAACATTATCATAAGGTATTAATAACTGACATCCGTTTGGTCACTGGACGAATGTTACCTGCGTGATTACTTCAAAGGTTCATTTACCCATATGACTTTTGTATATCCTTGTATCTTAGCAAGAATAATTGACTGCGTGTGCGCGTTTGCATCCACGGTATATCTTGAATTTATCAATCTTCACGAATTTAATCAAAGAATCATCTCCCAATATCTCATTAATCGAGAAAATAAACAAGCCACGTAAATACAAAGATTTTTGTTTAAAATATCCGTGACCGTAAGTGCAAGAGAGAGAGAGAGAGAGAGAGAGAGAGAGAATATCTTATGACTGGTTTCACCCAACGGGATAAGGATGCCATATACCCGGGACAATCGTTAAACTGATGATACAAAGTGCTGAAATTCCAGTATGGGGCCTTTTTCTAAGATTGTTTTAGAAGAACCCTATTTTATGACACTTAGCTTTGCACGCAGCTTTCCATTGTTATTGACACGTGGTTAAGCCTTCTATCTGCATAATATCGCAGTTGTTAGGCTTGATATTTCAGCCACTTTTCATAAAAAGCATTCTATTGTTGGTGGGCCTAAAATTCTTTGGCCGTTGCCTTGTTCTGTGTACCACCTGCTGTGCGTAGAGCACCTTTCCCCTTTTTCCCTTTTCCTAGGTTAGTGTTATTGAACAGCAGTCCGTAGCTACTGTGATATCCTGCATTATTTTTCTAATATTAGCGTGGATTCCGTACTTCCACCATTACCTAACCTGGTATTGAACAACCTCCAGGTGTAAAGGGTGAGCTGGTCTGGTTCTTATGGAATCTGACCTCTTAGTGGGCTTGTGCCGTTAGTGCCCCAGGGGTACTGCCCCTCACAGGGTGCACTTTAGTCAATACTTAAGGTTCTATGCAGCATGTCTGTGACCCCTGCTACCTCCATTCATATTATCTCTCTTCCATCTTGCTTTCCACTCTCTTAACAGTTTCATAGTGCAACTGCGAGGTTGTCCTTTAGTTACAACTTTCAAACCTCCTTTACTCTCAGTTTTCGTTTCAGCACTGATTGACCTCATCGGGTTCCAGTGCTTGGCCTTTGGCCTAAATCTTATATGTATATATATTCAAATCCTATCCTTATGGAATCGTGGCAGTATTATTGTTTGAGTAGTTTTCCATAGTTGTGAAGAACTCATGGCATATCTACTAAAACACTAATGGTGTAGTGTTGTTGCCTTTAGAATGAAGTGACAGAAGAAATTAGTTAACATTTAATTGTTTTTTGTTTTCATAACAAAAGTGGCATTTACTCCAGTTTGTTTAAACAAGCCTTTATGATTATTCTATCATAATTTGAAACTTGTGATTTTTCTATCATAATTTGAAATTTGTGATTTTTGTATCATAATTTGAAACTTGTGATTTTTGTATCATAATTTGAAACTTGGGATTTTTCTATCATAATTTGAAACATTTGGTAAAGGAAGAGGGTGTTTCTTTTCATCTTCTTATGTTCAATTTGGTGGATGCGTGCAGTTAGGTTCATGAATGTGACCTACACCTAACGTATCTTTCATCACAATAACATATAAATCCAATGGAGTCCAAACACTATCTGGTTAATGTTCATAGCCCTTGTTATTCTTAGCTTATTGGGTAACAATTTGGGTACTGAACATTATGGATGTTTTGATGACCTTATACCCCATACTGAGTTGCGCAGCATTGCCTGTTACCAGTGTGCCCTGTTAGTGAACAACATAGACATTTTATGTTTCTGTACCATAAATGGCTATCATTAATTTGCTTGCTTTTTCTATGAAGAGCCTTTGGTGTGATGACAAACTTTATCCGCCTAGAGGTTCTGGTTTTAACGCGCCAGAGATTGCTTTTTACACCACCAATAACTACACAATTACCTCTGCTGCTGGGAGGCTAGGATGAGAACTTGGTTGCCATTGACATTTTGTGGTTTCCTATGCTATTAGAGCATTGTAGACAAAATGTAGTCATCCCTTTGGCGACTCCTGCATTAGGAGCAATTTTCAAGGCCAAAAGGAGTAATTTTCAAAGGCATGAGGAGTAATTTTCAAGGGCAAGAGGAGTAATTTTCTGGGTGATTAGGGGTAATGTTCAAGGGCAGGAGGAGTAATTTTCAATGCCATTAGGAGTAATTTTCAAGGGCATGAAGAGTAATTTTCTAGGTCATTAGGAGTAATATCCAAGGGCATGAGGAGTAATTTTCTAGGTCATTATGAGTAATATTCAAGGGCATGAGGAGTAATTTTTTAGGTCATTAGGAGTAATATTCAAGGGCATGAGGAGTAATTTTCAATGCCATTAGGAGTAATTTTCTGGGTCATTATGAGTAATATTCAAGGGCATGAGGAGTAATTTTCAATCCTATTAGAAGTAATTTTCAAGGCATGAGGAGTAATTTTCTAGGTCATTAGGAGTAATTTTCAAGGGCATGAGAAGTAACTTTCAATGCCCTTAGGAGTAATTGTCAAGGGCATGAAGAGTAACTTTCAATGCCCTTAGGAGTAATTTTCAAGGGCATGAGGAGTAACTTTCAATGCCCTTAGGAGTAATTTTCAAGGGCATGAAGAGTAACTTTCAATGCCATTAGAGTATTTTCAAGTGTGACGTTTAAATATGAAGTCCCCTAGATGCTGACCCCTTGGCATTGGTAGGGGGCTTAGGGACCAGCAGCTGGGCTGTGATGCCTGGTGGGGTTGATTTCTCACTGGTCCTTGGGGCCCAGCTGCTGATCCAACTAAATTAGTCATAACTTTTCCTTCTTTCTGCAATTTTATCATTCTTACTACATCCTTCTCCTTCATGTAATATTTTTTACTAGCATTATGAATTAATTATGTGGAATTTTCCACCTTTGCTTAAATTTACTGGACCTGTTAAACAGAAAAGATATCATAGCTGGGACTGGGTTTTATATCTGAAGCTAAATAGTGGGAACCGTGGCAGGACCATCAACTGCCTGATAATGTTCGGACCTGAGTGATATCAGGCGGAACTATTTTGCAGGGCTGGACCATGGATTCCAGGGGGGTCTAGTTTTGCAGATAGGACTCTTGGCATTCTGTCCGGTTTGCCCATAATGTGATTAAGGTGGGGATGATTGTATTCTGGTAATACTCTTAGTCCTACCAAGCGGGTTTGGCTTACACTTGGGCCACTCTAATTGTGTTGTGCCATCCCCTGTGGGGTAGGGTAGGGATGCGGACATTTGGGAGTCGGTTCTCACTTGTGCCATTAGTGGAAGAATAAACTGCATGAAAGGCTGATGATATCTTTTTAAGGTTTTCAGGTTTATTTATTTATTTTTTCCTATCTTAATCTTTATGATATAAAAAAATAAAGATTCAAGCACCCCTGGACCCTTTGAAGGTAATGAATCGGCACAGTTGATGACTGCAGGAACATCCACTGACAGCCTTCCTCTGGAAAAACCTTCCAGTGTAATTACACTGAAACTCTATGCTCCAGTACTGAGTAAAGGGAAGTTTAGAAAAAATATAGTATCTGAAATTGGACCCGGAATATTTGAAAGCCCTTTTGATAAATATTTGACTTTTAATTTCGAAGACTCTGATTGTGACATTTTTAATGTATATAAAGATATTGTCAAGTGTTGTGGCTGAGAGCCTAAGATTTCTTCTGAGGGGCGAGGAAAGCTGACAGTAGAATCTGCCTCGGCAAAAGAAAGTGACAAACTGAAAACATTATCTCACCTTGGAGGAGTTAAAGTAGAGTATGCAGTACATGCTTTTTGGAATTACTCCAAGGGGATGATATATGCACCTCAGCTTATGATGTACTCTGAAAAAAAGCTAGTAGAAGAATTGAAAGATCAAGGCATAATAAGAATTGCAAGAAGGAAGAAGATAAATGGAGTCCTTGTCCCACTCCCCAATTTAATTTTTACATTCAATTCCACCCAATTGCCTAGTATAGTGAAAGCAGCCTGGTTACGTTTCAAGGTTAAACAATATATCCCAAGACCGAGGAGATTTTTTTATTGTCAAGAATTCCGACATATGTTAGGGTCCTGTAGACAGAAACTACAAGGCAAGCCTGCTACGTGTGTTAAATGCAGTGAACCAGAGCATGGCATATGTAATAAGGAGGCCAGATGTATGCATTGTGGAGACAATCGTCCATCATCTTCACTTAATTGTGATGTATACATCATGGAAAAAGAAATTCAAACATTAAGGGTAACCAAACATATCAGATTTAGAGAGGCAAAAGAGAGTGTGTTGAGTCAGTACATTAGACCAGAAATATCCTTTTCCAGTGTTGCTGCCAACCGAAGAAGAAATATCAATGTCACCAAACATAATGTAAATAAAAAACCAGTTACGACCTATACTCGTGCCTCTTTGGAGGCGGCGCCAGTGATTGCTGGCGCTTATGCCTCTTCGGAGGCTGTGCCAGTGATTCCTGGTGCTCATGCCTCTTCGGAAGCAGTGCCAGTTGATTCTGGCACTCCCGCCTCTTTGGAGGCAGTGCCAGTGGTTTCTGGCATTTCTGCTTCTATGGAAGCAGAATCAAGGATTTTTGGTACTCCTGCCTCTCTAGAGGCTGTGCCGAGTGTACACCTGGCACTTCCACCTCACTGGAGGCTGTACCAGCTTTAAATGGTGCTTCTGATCATTTGGAGGATGCACCAATGTCCAACCTTCACACCCCTCCTCAGGCAGCATCAGCTTTGTCTGGTGTTCCTGAGACCGATAACCCTCTGAAAAGGAAGGCAGCCATAAATAATCGGTCTCCTTCCAGAAATAAGGAGCAAGTCAGTAAGCTGAAAGCTCTTAAAAGAGGCTCTAATTTAACCGCCTCTAATGGAAAGTAAATTCATTAATTTTCTACAGTGGAACTGTCAGGGATTAAGAGCTAAATGGGAAGAATTAAGGCTGCTCATATCAGAAGTGTCTCCTGTTTGTATAGCTCTGCAGGAGACAATGATTGGTAATAACATGTGCCCCAGCCCACAAGAGTATACATCCTGTCACTCCACCTATAATTGAGTATTGGAAGCCATGGCGGTGTTGCTTTGTATGTTCGAAATGACACTCCACAAAATCCTATTAGTATCCAATCAACACTGCAAGTGATAGGTGTGCAGATCCATTTGCAAAGAAAATATACAATATCTACCACCTAATGAAGCAAAGAAAATATACAATATCTACCACCTAATGAAGCCTTCCCCATCAATGAATTTAAATCTCTTATTCAACAGTTACCATGTCCTTTTGTTATTTTGGGAGATATGAATAGCAGAAACCCTCTTTGGGGTGACATCGTCACCAATCAGAGAGGAAGATGCTTGGGTTCCATCATAGAAGATGAAAACGTGGGGATTCTCAACTCTGGGGAGTCTACACATTTTCATGTTGAAACAGGCACGTTATCAGCTATTTATTTATCTATATGTAGTGATGATTGCCTTATTGACTTTAATTGGAGAACTATAAATGTTAGATTTACCAGTGACCATTTCCCAATAGTGGTGAGTGTAGCATCAAGCCCTCCATCTCCAAGGCTACCTAAATGGAACATTGGTAAAGCTGATTGGGCAGTATTCCAGGAGCACAGCTCAATAGACGACTCTGCTGATGACATCCCTTTGTAGATGATGCTCTTGACTTTTTGAATACAATAATGTTCTCGGCTGGTCTTCAATCTATACCTAGGACTTCGGGCATATTTATCAGCCGGCCAGTTCCCTGGTGGACTCGTAAATGCCAGGAAACTCACAGAACTATGAGATCTGCTTTCACCAGATATCACAGACAAAAATGTTAGTATTACCGAGTAGAATTTCGAAAAGCAAGAGCTCATTTTCGCATGGAAATAAAAAAGCACGAAAAGAATCTTGGACGATATTCATATCTTCACTAAATTCGAAAACTCCTCTGACTCTAGTTTGGAAGAGAGTTAGAAAAATAGCAGGCAAGTTCACTCCTTGTCAACCTCCAGTTATCAAGATCAATGGTTGCGAGGTAGCAGACCCCCAGTTAGTGGTAAATGAGTTTGCTAATCATTTTGCTAATTTTGTGAAGAAAAATGAGGATAGGCCCTATTCATATTCAACTCAAAGACGGATAATGAACAGGTCGAAATTGATTTTAATACCTTAAGATATGAGCATTACAATGCTCCTTTTACTATTAGAGAATTTGAATCAGCCTTGAATAAATGTAATGAATCAGCTCCTGGACTGGATAATATAACATATTCAATGATTAAGCATACTCCTGAAAATATCAGACTTTTCATATTAAGCCTTATTAACAGATTTTACCGAGAACATATCTTCCCCAAGCTTTGGGAGAAGTTAAAATTACTGCCATTTGTGAAACCTGGAAAAGATCTATTCAAGACAGAAAATTATCGCCCAATTGCATTGACATCTTGTTCGTGTAAGATCATGAAAAAAATGGTGAACACACGATTGATGTGGTACTTGGAAAGAGGTAAATATCTGTCGCCTGCTCAGTGTGGTTTTCGGAGTATGCACTCCACAAATGATGTATTGGTACGAATGGAATCTTCAATATGTGAAGCTTTTGCTGACAAGCAGCATCACATCACTGTGTTCTTTAATCTAGAGAAGGCTTATGATACAACATGGAGATATGGCATTTTGAGGGTCCTTTATGAATGTAACCTGAGAGGCAATTTGCCCCTCTTTATTAAGGCCTTTTTAAAAAAATAGGATATTTCAGGTTCAGGTTGGAGCAACAATGTCGGATGTGTTCAATCAAGAAGAAGGAGTACCACAAGGAAGTGTTTTAAGTGTAACCTTGTTCGCCTTGGTAATCAATGGGGTTTCTAAAATAATTCCCCCAGATGTAACATATACCCTTTTTGTTTATGACCTGTCGATTTCCTTTGCAGCATCAAGGATAGCAGTGGCTGAATGCCTCCTTCAGCTCTGCATTGATAATATAGTAAAGTGGGCTGAGGTTAATGGTTTTAGATTTTCTGCTAGTAAAACAGTAACTATGCACTTATGTCGTATAAGGGGAATCCACCCTGATCCAGATCTGTTCATTCATAGGCAAAGAATTCCATTTGTTGGTGAAACAAGGTTTCTTGGCTTGATTTTTGATAGCAAGCTGACCTGGATTCCACAGCTGAAATATATTAAGGCAAAATGCTTGAAAGCAATGAATTTGCTGAAAGTCCTGTCTCACACTTCGTGGGGTGCAGACTGAACTCAGATGTTGAGATTATGTAAAGCCTTGGTCTTTTCAAAATTAAGTTATGGGTGTGAGGTGTACACTTCTGCGAAGCCAAATAGCCTTAAAATGCTCAACTCAATTCATCATGGAGGAGTACGGTTGTGTACAGAAGCATTTAATTCTTCTCCCACCGAGAGCATGCTTGTAGATGCTGATGAGGTGCCACTGGATCTTCATTACAAGCGTCTGCTGGTTCGAAGCTAGTATAGATTCCAGAGGCTACCTAAGTCTTTAACCAGCAATTGTATGAGAAATGAAAGGCATTGGCAGTTTTATGAAAGTCACCCCAAGCAACTTCATCCATTTGCTTTTAGAGTAAATGTCATCGTCCGTGAAATAAATATGCCAAGGATCGAGATTTTGCCAGCAAAATGTTCAGTTAGTCCCCCCTGGAACTTCCCAGAGGTAAAATTCTGCAGATATTTTAATTTTACCAAGACAGAATTGTCCAGTGAAGCCATGCAGTCAATATTTTTAGAACATTCCTTGCAACATGATGACTCCACTGCAGTTTTCACGGATGGCTCAAAGTCAAATGCTGGCGTCGACTTTGGTGTAGCCTTCCCTGATGTAGAGAGAAGCGGCAGGTTATCATCTGTTGCATCGATTTGTACAGCAGAATTATATGGAATTTTAAAGGCTATAAAGGAAGTTTTAATTCGAAATGAAAATATTTTTATTATATATTGGGACTCGAGAAGTGTTCTTCAGTCGCTGGAATCTTTTAACCCTTTAAACCCTCTGATTTTAGATATATTGGAATGGCTGCTTTCACTAAAAAGAAGAGGGAAAGAAATAAAGTTCTGTTGGGTGCCTTCCCATGTTGGGGTGGCTGGGAATGAGAAAGCTGACCAACTTGCAAAGTCTGCGGTCAGCTCCCCAGAACCCACAAGATGCCTACTACCATATCGGGATTTGTATCCTCTAGTAGGTCAGAGAATTGAAAAATGCTGGCAGTCCCAGTGGGAGGATATTTTAGCTAATCAAAAAATGCTTAGTATCACGTCATCAATGTCTCCTTGGTCATATCTGTATATGCCAAGGAGACAAGAAACGATGTTGTGCAGATTGAGGATTGGACATACAAGACTCACACATGGGTTCTTGATGTCTCGTGAAAATCCTCCGTTTTGCGATGATTTTACTGTGCCCTTGACTGTGAGACATTTGCTGGTTGAATGTCCCAGACTTGGGAATTTGAGACATAGGTTCCTGTCTTGGGGATGTGATAGAGGAGGTAATTTTATCCTATCTACAATTCTTGGAAAGGATTGTAATATAGAGCAGTTATATATCTTTATGAGGAAGGCTGGCCTCCTCAACAAAATCTAGATTATATAATAGAATATCTATGAAAGAGTTTATATATTTGAACAAATTTATTCATATAAATATATTTTTAGATTTTTTATATTAACTTAATTTTAGATTTAACTCTATCTTTTATCTAAATTTATTTCGGTGTCAATAACCGAGATGTTGTGACACCAGTTTTTAACAGACATAATAAATCAATAAATATGAAGTGCTTGTAAATTTCTCCTAATATTCTAACCTGCCCTTTTCAACCCCAACTTTTAGCTAGACAGTCCCTTTTTTGACTGCTTGATGGCGGCCTGGGAGTGTCATTTTTTTATGTTGCAGCATAAATCACATTATGCACTAAAGAAGCTAAATGATACTACGCAATAAATCAATAGTTGACACCAAGACTTAAAAAATGAACAGTTTTATTGAGTTATGGTTGTAGTATCATGGCCCTGTGGTCATCTTGAAAATATTGCTGCCATATTGGAATTTTTCATGGCTATATTTTATGTGAAAGAGTGGCGAAGAGAAAACAAACATACCAGATTGCACATGTATTGTTAGTTGATCAATTCTGCCCAAAAATCCCATTTACCTGCTCCACTATACTTTGCCGAGGCGCTCCCATTACCTGCTCCACTATACTTTGCCGAGGTCCTCCCATTTTGATGGTGAACGTTTTGGCGAAGTAACCAACATACGTCTAGTGTTTTTTTTTTCTCTCACATTTCTTTATTCTTTCTCTCTCCCCCCAACTGTAATCCACAAATAATCTAAGGGATTTCAAAGAACGGGAGGGAGTGGGGGATCTAGGTAACCCACGGTCGCCCTCCGTGCCACTTTCAGCGCAACGAATCACACACTTATTGTTTTTAATAAATGTCGGTTGGAATTTCTCTCCCGGAGGGTTGGTGTTAATGGAGGGTAAATGGAAACTGTGAATGTGGTGGGGAAATCAGCTTTTAGTTAAGAAAACTGCAGCTATAAAACAAATATTGTAAAGACTTAAAAGAACACATTGTTAAGACTTAAAAAATATATTGTTAAGACTTGAAAATATAGTGTTAAGATTTAAAAAACATATTGTTAAGACTTAAAATATATATTTTGAAGACTTAAAAAACTTGTTAAGACAAAAAAATGTATTTTAAAGACTTACAAAATATATTGTGAAGTCTTAAAAAGTATATTAAGAATTCAAAAATATATTGTTAAGACTTATAAAATATATTGTAAGACTTAAAAGATATATATTGTTAAGACTTAAAAAATATGTTAAGCCTTAAAGAAAAATATTGTTAAGACTAAACTTATAGGAAATTGAATTTCGGGCGAAATTTTGATGACAATATTTTAGCCAAATAGTACGAGTTGATTGAAAATTAAATGAGAAATTAAAATGAACTAGAAATGACGTACTCATGTGTGGTGTTAGACAGCTTTTTCATCATACACAACAATTGCAAAATCACACTGTGGCTGTGTGATTAGAGAGAAAAAAATAGTTAACTAGTGTTTGAAAATGAGATTACAGTGTTAATTGAATATGGCAGTAGTACTACACTGGAAAGGAGGGGGTGCCCAGTGCAAAAGCGAGTGTGATAAACTGAATTTATCTTGAGTTCAGTAGAACGAAAACAGAATTTGAACATGTCTCTCGCAATGTCAGTTTTGAATGGTGGCCGAGCGTATTCAGTAGTTGAATATTTAAAAAACATTGGTTTTTAAATTTCTTTAATAAAAGTTCTAACCAAGTATAACGAGTTTGGAAACAGAAATAAATGCAAATTAACGAAAAGAAAATGACCAGATTAAAGTAAAACTAGAAAATCAGATAAAAACGGTAGAGTAACATTGAAACACACAGGTCACCACAGGATAAAAAGAAAAAAAAATTAATGCTTCATCGAATGAGTTGCCTAACGATAATGTATTTGGGTACCTTCAGTGAGTTGGAACATTTGAGAGTGTTAGTTTGATAATATACTGTAACATTGTTCAGGAATCTTGACATGCTAATAAACAGTGACCTTATAAATAGCAACGAAAATAGTTTGAGGTCAGCAAAATTAACCGCGTCAAAATAGGAGTATTTTAAGTGATGATCTTTGTGAGGAATTGAAAGTACAGATAAACAGGTATTTAGACGTATCATAACGGGCGCTCTTAAAAAGATAACGTTCGTCACGAATATTGTAAGGAAATATTGATCATTCCGGTTCCCTTCAACAAGTGAAAAGTCTTGTGTAGAATCAGTGGGCAGGTAAACAAAACCCTTTGTTGTTTCACCTGTCAAGAGACAACTAAGAGTCATTGCAAAAGGTCCAGGGTATTTGTCGATTCCCCCCAAAAAAAAAAAAAAAAAAAAAAAAAAAAAATGAAATACAAGTGAAACCAGGAACTGGAGGGGGATGGTAAAGAATTTCAAACTCTAATGTGGGTTCAGTGTATGTATTAAGCCTATGAAAACATTAAGCCTCCTTTCTTTTTAATGGAAATGATAATCAATTTACATGGGAATAAGTGTTTAACCGCCTGATATCTTTGCACCCATTATAAAATATTCTGGTAACGGAAAAAATGAAGTAAAAATGGCCAGTAGTCCTCGAAGCTTCGTTAAAACCTTATTCACAAGTGACATAATCCTCTTGAAGTAGCCTTCAGAAGAGTTTCCTATCTCAAGGCTACAAGGGCAGGGCCAGAGACGATTGGGAACAAACATTATTGTCTTCTTTTGACCTCTGACATCGGAATGGACAACATTAACCCTGAACATATCATCCTCTGTGGTTGCTGTAGTCTTCAGAAACAAGGACCGTGGGCGTGAGAGATTACGAATGAGGCCCATTCAACTACTCAATAATAGGTTTGGATTTGAGGTAACGTGGGAACACATTTTCTTTACGACTAGAGAGAACTGGCCTCTTTCTGTAGAAGAATTGAAAGCGAGTGCGTAAAGTTATGAAGAAATGAAGAAATATATGCACATAAGGGCCCAATTCATAATGTGATATTTACTTGGCGAGACGTTAGAAGACGAAGCTATATGGAAGATGAGCTCTCTCTCTCTCTCTCTCTCTCTCTCTCTCTCTCTCTCTCTCTCTCTCTCTCTCTCTCTCCGTTCATACGCATGCTTATATTTTTGCCAATAAATTAGAAGACGAAGAAACGATATGCAATACGAGTTTCTCTCTCTCTCTCTCTCTCTCTCTCTCTCTCTCTCTCTCTCCGTACATACGCGAGCTTATTTTTTTGTACCATACAACTTGTCCATTAAGGGGATGCGTCCATTTGGCGTTACCTTATGGTTCTTTGCATGTCTTGGGAGGAGGCTGCTTGCTTAACTCATATCCTGCACTGTCCTGGCTGAAACTCGCCACAATCAACTCCGCCCTGGGTACTTAATTCACTGCGTAGGTCTAGTGTGTTACATTGGATTTTTGTTTTTTGTTTTTTTGTTTTTTTGATACGCCTAAAAATGTCCCTCCCTTGGAATTGATTTCGGGTGAATCTTGGATAGTCTCTAAACAAATTACCGTATACCCCACTGAGTCTGAACACCCTCCACACAACTCTTATCATAAGCTGTTTTCATGCAGGCCGCATGCTGGGGTTTTCCTTTATGGTGTACTTCTCACACATGTTCATAACAAAGGCTTGATCCATTAACCCTCATATTTGTATGAACCAATACTGCCACTCCATGACCAGTCTTGGTCTTTTCTGTTTAATTCGCACGTTAAGCACGAACTCTCTCTCTCTCATCTCTCCTCCATCCCTCTCTCTCTCTCTCTCTCGTCTCCGCCGTCTCGTCTCACTCCTCTCGCTTCTCTCCCTCTGCCTCTCCTCTCCTCTCTCGTCTCTCTCTCACACATGTACGTTTGTATACACAAAATATTTTTGGAGAAAAAGGAAAGAAAATTCCTTCGAGTACATTTTTTATAATAAATATCATCGAGCTATTGTGATATTGAATTAATATATATATATATATATATATATATATGTATATATATATATATATATATATATATATATATATTTATATATATATATATATATACATATATATATATATATATATATATATATATATATATATATATATATATATATATATCTATCTATCTATTTCTGTTTGCTGATCACCCCGTTAGCGTCTTGTACATGAATAGAAATGAACCGGCATATTTCAAATAGAACTGTGTATATCTTGTTTTTCACACTATCTTGATCAAATGAATCTTCTCTCAATCGACTGCCACGCATATCAAGGTCATTGTTGTCTTCATAAAGCTCAGAAAAAGGATGATAAATTATGTAACAAATGCACAGTAATTATAGGATACCTCAGAATTCCCGCCAACATCAGCGGCCATCTTACTATACCCAAAAAGTGTCCCCTTCAAAATAATTATGAACGACACTGTATATCATCCTTTTATGAAGCCTAATAACATGGGCGCAGTAATCAATTTCTTGTGTTGGAAGGTCGGGAAAAGGAGCTATGATTACCCCGTTGTTTTTTTATTTTTTTATTAATGGAACTTAGTTAATTAAACTACACTCAGCGGAAAGGAAACGTGACCCTTTTGCTGGGGTGAAGTAGGCCTAACTCGAGTGTTAAAAGATACCAATAGATGGTATTTTATCACGTTTACAGCTTGGTTTCCAGTCATTGGGCCTTCAAGGTAGTCGGTCGTTGCTTTCTGCTTTCAGTGATTACATTTATTACCTTTTCACTTTCCCTTTTGTGCCATTATGAAAGTCTTATTCCTCCTTCTCTGTCAAGCTATACTTTTATGTCACGATTGATGACAAAATTAAAGGTTACCATAATTATTTCACAAGGTTCCAATCTAGCAACTAATTAAATACCTTTCTAAGATGAAAGCTTCAGAGCTGTTCACAGTTTTTGAGAATTTTTTTTTTTTTATTGTCTTAACGCTTAAAAACACACACACTCACAGTCAACTGGTTTCGTGACGGTGAGAATTTTTTGAGCAATACAGGAATTCAACAGATGTCAATCGCAAAATGTCAGTGGAAGTGACTGCGGAGACGGTGGAGCAAAACAGAAGCTCAAGAATTTCGGAGGACTACATCGTTTAGAAACCACCTTACAGAAGGAGTAATAACGTAACCTAAATATGTAGACTTTAACCCTGTATAGAGATATACAGGTGAAACCCTTAACGTTTTGAAGTTCCACGCTTTTTGTTTTGTTTTTTGAAATAGACTTGAGTACGTGATCTCTCATTATTATTATTATTATTATTATTATTATTATTATTATTATTATTATTATTATTATTATTATTTTATTATTATTATTATTATTATTATTATTATTATTATTATTTATTTGTTTATTTTTTATTTTTTTCGTTTTGTCTGTATCAGTCATCCTATTCGACTGGATGGTTTTTTTTATAATGTGGGGTTCCGGGTGGCATCCTGCCTCCTTAGGATTCCATCACTTCTCTCACTATGTGTGGCTGTTCCTAGGAGCACACTCTTCTGCATGAGTCCTGGAGCTATTATTATTATTATTATATTATTATTATTATTATTATTATTATTATTATTATTATTATTATTATTATTCATTTGGAAGAGGCCTACAGGGGCCATTGACTTGAATTTCAACCTTCCACAGAATAAGGTGTTCATTTGGAAGGAGTCACACAAGATAATAGGAAATAGAGCAAAAAGGGATCAGTTTTTAGAAAAGACGAATCGAGAAGAGAAGAAAAGAATGAAAGATATTAGTAACTGAGAAGTTCGACAGTGCGCTCCATTTGCAGCGTTTTGGTGCTGCTGTTCAGGAAAATGACGGGAAAAAATAAATGAATAACAGGTGCTGTCCGGAGAATGTGTTTTCACTCTTCAAAATGAATGGAATGGAACGGACGCATAATTCCGTATTTTTTTCCCCAGGAGAGAAGGTAGAATCCCATCCTGATATTTTCGTAGGTAACCTGACTTATTCTACGATTGTATCTTGCTGTGTATATATAAGACTACGGAGCAAGCTGTGTCCTAAAATGCTATATTTTGATGACAGCTTTTTGGGAGTGATCCCTTAACCCTTTACTTTACACGCCTGCATTTTTTCTTTATTAGTGGACTTTAAGTATTACATTTTATATATGATTTGACGTCCAAAATCATGGGAGTATCTTGAGTGCGTCCTGGTGCAACATAACCTACTCCCCCTTCCCCCAAATGAGGTGGTAGTATCTCTCAGCATGGACAGATTACCTTTGCAACTTCTGAGGTTTCACACGGGACACCCTTCATAACAGAGCGTCATCGAAATGAGGTTTTGGGAATTTTCCCTTCTTCCCTACTCTTTGCTATGTTAACTAGCCAGATATCTGGTATATTCTCCTAGAGCATTTATGACTCTAGATAATGTCTCTGAATTATACAAGGTAACAAGTCAGTATATAAGTTTCAATCATGTCTGTTTTACATACATGATTTTTAGAAAACAGGTGATACTTTTACAACATCTTTGAGAAAACAGGTGATATCTTTACAAAATCCTTTAGAAAACAGGTGATACTTTTACAAAATCTTCTAGAAAACAGGTGATACTTTTACCAAATCTTAAAACCAGTAATTTTTCTGCTAAATGTAGGTAACGTAGTCGCTTTATAAAATCCACAGACTAATTACTCTCTTGCGTTTTATAAAAAGCTTGGATTACCCAATCGCAAGCAAGAGAAATAGAGCATCTCCAGACGGCTACCTTCCAGGCCCGCGAGAGCGCCCCGCCTCCGTCTCAGTGGGCACCCACCGGAAGGTGCGAACGTGAAAAGCAGATCCCGTTACTCACATCAGAGCAGTAACTTCGATTTTTAGGCCGCGCCAGACGTTGCCTTACCTTAAAAGAAATGAAATATGCATCGTATATACTCCTCTCCACTAAGACGGAAGGATATAGATACAGACATTTTGGTAGTTACAGCGACCCCTGAACCTCTCCGTCACGTCACGTACACAAGCGTAAGCCTTTACGGATCGTAAATAAATCCGTTTCGAACATTTCGAAGTCAATTTTTCTCACGAAGCTGAGCTAAAGTTCAAGTTACCCCACACTAGATCAATTTTTTGGTTTTGTATGTTTCGTTGGTATGGTTGTATGTGTGTATATATATATATATATATATATATATATATATATATATATAATATATATATATCGAGCTACAAATGCCTCTTAATATCTAATTCGCTCTACCTCGGAATTAATATGTTTTCACATATGTTAACCGAAGGGGAATTTTTTAGTCGATAAGAAATTTGTCGTACAGTGAAGCCTTAGACTACACCGCCACCGAATTAGATATTAAAGGACATTTGTAGCTCGATGTATGTATATGAATCACGGTAATGTGATATGACACACACACACACACACACACATATATTATATTATATATATATTGGAGAATATGATAATCTACTTTTTGTGTTTCCTACATCACCAGCTTCTCCCTGGTTTGTTTCTTTTGCAATTAAATCACTGTTCTGATAAAAAACCGTCATATCCATTGTCCTGCACTGATTGATTTTTGAGTCTGTTCTGTCAATTTCTCGGTAGATAGCTTTGCCGTCAGTGTGTAGACACCAGAAACTTACAGTTCTATTCAGATCATTTTATGTTTGTTTCATCTTTCCTCTCAGATGCAGAGTGCTGGTTCCGCACCATTTTCTTTACATTTTCATTTTTATGTTCTGTGTTTCTTTTCTCCTTTACTTTCTTGAAGTCGTTCATTAACCTTCTGTTCGTCTTCTGCAAGAACTTTTACTTCTTCCAGGCAACTCATCTTCTTGTCTTTGGCTAAGTCTGCCGTTTATTTTTAAATTCAAGAATCTCTTAATTTTTAAATTAATTCAAGAATCTCTAATTTTTAAATTCAAGAATCTCTTATTTTTAAATTCAAGAATCTCTTATTTTTAAATTCAAGAATCTCTTATTTTTTAATTGGAGAATCTCTAATTTCTATTTTGCCTCCTTTCTTTACGTGCTCCATTTATCCGCCCTCTTTCTTCTAAAAGACTATTTACCTTTCCTGGCCGATGATCTTATTTTCTTCCTCGAAGGAAAGTTTCCCAGTCTGTCAGTTTCTTCATCGTTTCTCAAAAAATCACCTTTTAGTATTTTTGTTCCTTTTTCTGTAACTACTTCAACCCTATATCTTTCCAGTTACGGCAAATCTTCAATGGTGTTCTGCTGTTCATCGGAAAGAGTTCCTATTCCGTTACTTGTTTATAGCACATTAACATGCTGCTATTTTTGTCGCTGGTACATAACAATACTTTAAAGTATTTCCTGTTATTATAAATTTTCATCGGTCTTCAGTTTTTCATTAGCGAGACTCCTATTTGGGTGTCCTGTTGATAGTACGTTAACATAATAACATTTGTGTCGTTGGTAAAGGTAATAATTACTAATAGTATGCATGAATACAAGCAAGTAAAAAATGCGCCGAAGTTTCTTCGGCGAAATCGAGTTCTCTGTGCAGAATATAATTCTGTATGATCCTCTCAGCCACGGCCTGATGGTGGCCTGTGTCGCTAGAACCTATTGCGATGCCACACGCACTATCATATCTAACTTTAACTTTAAATAAAATAAAAACTACTGAGGCTGGGAGGCTGCAGTTTGGTGTGTTTGATGATCAACATATCAATTTGCAACTCTCTAGACTCGGTACTTTTTAAGACATGAGGGCGGACAGAAAAAGTGCGGACGGACAGACAAATAGCCATCTCAGTAGTTTTCGTTATCAGTATCCATATCAATGCGCCTCATTGGTGGGGTTGGTTTGGTGTTTGCTTCTCACCTCGGTGGTCGCGGGTTCGATTCTCGGCCATTCCATTGAGGAGTGAGAGATGTGTATTTCTGGTGATAGAAGTTCACTCTCGACGTGGTTCGGAAGTCACGTAAAGCCGTTGGTCCCGTTGCTGAATAACCACTGGTTCCATGCAACGTAAAAACACCATACAAACAAACAAACAGTATCCATATCGAGCTATAAATAATTGTCTATTTTCCTGACTTTTTTGTCGTAATTCACTGACATTGTATTCACAAAACAGTTATTTAGATGTACATGTTGCCAGAATTTTTAGCCGGGGGGGGGGGGGGGGGGGGGAGGGGGGGGGGGGGGGGGGGGGGGGGGGAGGTTGTTTTCTTTTCCGTCTGGGTAGTATCTGTTATCTTGGAAATTAGATTTCGACTTTATTCATTACTATTCAGAGCTTTGCGCCATGAGTCGAAAAGTGCTGAAAAAACTGCATAAAGATGCGTTTAATCAGGAATTCAGTTTTGCTGGAGTTAAGCAGTCTTGGAAATACGTGACTTAGGAAAAGGTGCCATATTTCTAGCCTGAAGGAAATGTCAGTCATCAACATAAGCTCGGCCATGAGAATTTTACTCCGTTTTAACGAAGGGTGAATTTCCAGAGCGTTAAAAAGAGCGCTGTACACAGGCGTGATGGCCACAGATTTCTGATTGTGATTTTGTTTTTATCGATTTTAGCTACCCATAATTATTTTCTAGTAGTGAAGGATCGGTTTGTTTCAAACTAAATAAAATGGCAGTTGTGATACCTTGAGTTAACACAGTTATCCTCGATATTTCTTCTATGCAAATCGTAGGAGGTGGAAAGTGAAACTTCATTCATGAATCCACTCAAAGCAAATAGAAAAAAAAAAAGCATTTTTTTCGATGAAGGTATGAAAAAAAGAAGTAGTTTTCTTAAAGGTAAAACACAGTAAACTGAAATCACAGAATCTGAAGGAGCTTCGATGCTTGTGGGTCACAGCCGTTCAAGATTTCAGGCTTCGCCGCCGAGCGTCTTCCTTTTGAAATGGTCCACGAGGCAATTCGCAGTCCAGATATTTCCAGAAAAAACTCGCTGGTCGCGAATGAAAGCGAATCTGGTCGAAGAGAGACGAACGGGATCTCTCGAAGTGAGTCTTTTGTTGCAAAGTTGACGGTTGTGCTCAGTCAATAAGAGCCGACTTTCACCTCGCAATTACGAAACAGGAAGTCTTGTATGATATTTTTTTTTTATCGTTGTTTATGTTATTATTATTGTTACTGATTTGAATTTAAACTTGAAAAGTTTTTGCTTCATTGATGGTTGAGTTATGCGCTTCTCACACGCACGCACACATATTTATGCTTGAAATCACGGGAACACACGATGCACGTATAATGCATCTGCATACGTGACTCATGTGTTCCCCTGATTTCAAGCATAGATATAATATATATATATATATATATATATATATATATATATATATATATATATATATATATATGTGTGTGTGGTGTGTGTGTGTGTGTGTGTGTGTGCGCGCGCGCGCGAAGTGCATAACTCAACCATGATTTAAGTATTAGTTTTCAAGCTTAAATACAAAGCATTAATAATGATAATAATAATAATACATAACGCTATCATTATGAGCGTACATCTATAGACAAACACGCACATCGCAAAAGAAAGCGGCGACAGTGACATGTCTCCAATGAAACTCGCAGTAAATTGTTTTGATTTGAAACACTTTCCGACGACCATCATCGTCATTACCGTCAGTTTATGTCTCATCGATCGTCATAATCGCAGTGAGAACTAACAGAACTCCAACCGATGTTAGAGGAATGCAGTTTGACTTTAGCTCGTGTTTTGAATTCCCACAGTTCAACCCTGAAGTGAAGATCATACAAGAAGAAAGCTTGAAAGCGAACTAAACCTCCTATTCAGCAGGAGCTACGATACTGACGAGAAAATACTAAAAGACAATTATCAAATATATAAGAAGCAGTTTATTTAGAATACGTACAAGGGTCCGCCAGAGAGGGAATAATCCCTGTGCAGGAAGGTTGTAATAAAACTAAATAAAGTACAGTAAACAAAGTAAGTGTTTGTATGCTAGTTGAGAGAGAGTTTGTGTAGAAGTTAAGTAAAGAGAGAGAGAGAGAGAAATTGCACGCTAAATGACTTATGTATGTTTGTTGGAATGGAGAATGAGAGAATTGTGTAATGACGTGACTGATTATGTGTATAATATATGTACTATATACTCGTGCTCACGCACACATAAATTTAATATATATACATATATATATATATATATATATATATATACATACATATATATATATATATATATATATATATATATATATATATATATATATATATATATATATATATATATATATAGTTGTAGCTGTCAGTCTGATTTTGAAGAGTGGGGGGGGAGGGGGAAGAGAGAGCTATTGTGAAATATTTTATGGCCTTTATGTATAAATAAACCAACAACCTTGAGCTTGTGTCAACAATGAGTTTGACATTGTAATCTTCTTAAACCTGCTATTAAAGTTGATAGGCTTTAACCACAAGTATTTTTAGCTATTTGTTTATTATTTATTCATCTTGTAGTCGAATGGTAAGAAGGCCTCTTGTTTAAAACTGTGTAAGGGTAAGGAACTTTTAATCCAATGAAAATAATTTTTTTCTTTCTTTTATCTTCATAAGGAGTTGATCTTTATTGGTAGTTTTGAGATTTTGGTAATAAAATTTTTGGTTTTCCTGTTTTTTCAGATGTTCTTTTTTGTTGAATTTGTTATTCGGGTTAATATTACAGTTTCTCGATCTTTTGCAGTCACCATTTTGGAGCGGTCATATTTTGCCTCTGGTCCCCATTACATTTCATTTCTAACATTCCTGTCTTTTATATTCATGGTCTTTGTTGATTACCCGCTTTGATATTTCTTTCGAATTTTACTTTTTGAATGTTCCGTTCATACTATGAACATATTATTTCCCCCCCCCTTTTTTTTTTTTTAATGTGTTCTTGCCTATAATGGCTGTCCATTTTGATATGATTTTTGTATATTTCGTAAACGTTTTTCACAAAAATTCTTATCGTTGTTATTATGGTTTATTTTTAGGTATATAAACTATTCATATTCTGTATAGGCTGCCGTTATTGGCTTTTAAGACAGCTATGATTCCAGTCACATTTGGCTAATTTAGATGTCATTGATTTACGTTTTCCCTGGTTTATGAGTATTGGGATTTTTGAAATCTATTTGTTTATATGGTTATTTATTATTTTTAGCTGTCGTTTCCGTTGTTGCTGGTTGTTGGTTTTGATACTGGTTTATGAGGTTTCCATTGATCTGGGCGATGAGAAATCAATGGCTCTGTATCATGATAAGTTACTGCTTCAGTTTGGGGTCTTCGGTGGGAGGTTGAAACCAACATTCTTTAAGATTGAATTTTAAGTCAATGGTAACCTTTGCGCTTCTCCTATGTGAATAAGTTTTATTTACTTAAACAACAACAACAACAACATCAATAATAATAATAATAATAATATTAATAATCTGGGTTGTACGATTTATTTTATGAGCTTGGATAACTGTCAGTTAACGTTCTTACCAACTCTCGCTATTTACTCTCTCTCTCAATTACTTTTTTATACTTCAAACTGAAGATATTACTAAATTTCCATTGTATAAATCTTTGGGACTATGTTTTAAATTGCATACCGATAGAAATATAGATTTGAATGTGAATATCGCTATTTTCTTGACGTATTTCTGTTAGGCGTAAATGCTCATTAATACCTTTAAAAGTGAAAACGAATTCCTTATACTGTGGGTTACAGCAAGGTTAAAAACAATCTCTCTCTCTCTCTCTCTCTCTCTCTCTCTCTCTTCTCTCTCTGTCATATATATATATATATATATATATATTATATGATATATATATATATATATATATATATATATATATATATATACAGGGTTGGCAAAAACCAATGGTTTAAAAAAACCGTTGTTTTTTTTGTTTAAACCATGGTTTTTTTGGTTTTAAACATGGAATATGTTTTTTTTATGGTTTTTTTTTTCATTTTTTGTGCTACTAGTGTGGTTTTTTATGGGTTTATTTCATTTTTGGGTTTTTGGGCTACCAGTATTAAACTAAAGCAATTTTAATGATAATCACACAATTCTGTGGCACCTATTGTGTATTTGGACATACAAGTTTGAGTTTTCAGTCATTTCTCATCTTAGCTCTTGCTCCTGGTGGCGTGCATTAAAAGGCAAAATTGATATCAGTGTGATAGAAGATATCTGTGGTTTGCTTAATGGACTTACTTCAAGTGCAAGCGTTGAGAGAATCTTTTCTATTTTTGGTTTGGCACAACCCAAACTCAGAAACAGACTGGGAATTAAAAAGGCCGGGAAGTTGGTTTTTTTACACAAAGTTTTAAACAAAGACTATAATGTAGATGAAACAGACTAATTTTTTTTATGTTTTGTAGTGTTTATCAAGTTACCTTGACATTGAAATTTTTACTTTATAAACCAATTTTGTATGAAAAATGATGCATGGTCAGAGGCTAGGATTTGGACGAAAGACAATTTATTTTTCTCATGTATTACAAGTTTTTTTAATTGTTATTATTATTCTTTGAAATTGTAGTTTTATTTGATTTTTATTTTGTTAACCACTGCTAACATTTGTGGTTATCACCACCAAATGAGTGTTTATTTTTGAAATTTTTCTTGTTTATTTGAATCAGTCGTTTGACCTAGGTACTTGAAACTAGATGTGAATAACTGATTTTTTTCTTCATATATACCTGTGATAACATTTGTAGTTAACAGTAAATGGTGTTTATTTGTGAAAATTTTTCTTTTATTTGAATGTCTTTTTTTACCTATTTCAACTTGAAATGAATAATTGCTCTCTCTGAAGCTATGATTAACATGATTGTTTCTTTTTATATAACTAACACCCCCCCCCTTTTTTATTAAAGATATAAAATAATTTACAAATTTCTTTTAACCTAATTATCTGAGGTTTACCAATTGTATGAATATGTTCAGTTACATCAAATGTTATATTATGGCACGGTAACACAAATATACTGTTAAGATAGTTACAATTCAGAATGTTTTAGTAGGCTAAATAAGTAAACATTAACATTGCCAATCTTATTTGAAAATCCAAGTAACTGATAAAAACACCAAAAGTTGCCAAAAATATATATTACTAAAATAAAAGTTATAAAGGCTAAATAGAAGACTAAAAAATATAAAAAAGACTAAAAAATATAAAAAAAACCATGGTTTTTTTATTGACTGGTTTAAACCGCCAACCCTGTATATATATATATATATATATATATATATATATATATATATATATATATATATATATATATATATATAGATATATATATATAGATATATATATTTCTCACCTTTCTCACCAGACGCCAGGTAGGCCTCCAGGCCTGTCAGTCGTCCTGCTTCAGGAACAGTCTCCATTCTT
>NC_061100.1:117584514-117594514 GCF_015104395.2 Macrobrachium nipponense
CATATACAATAATTATCCCTCCTAGGGGGTAGTACCGTCAGTGCACTCCACGTGGTGCACTGTAGGCATTAATTTAGGGTCTTTGCAGGGTCCCATCGTCCCCTAGCTGCAAACTCTTTCATCATTTTTACTGCAGCTTCGTTCATATTTTCTTTCTTCCATCTGACTCTCTACCATCTTAAACAATTGTTTCACTGTACAACTGCTTTGAGGTTTTCCTCCTGTTACAAACCTTCTTATTGTCAATTCATTTTCAGCGCTTAAATGACCTCATAAGTCCCGGCGCTTGGCCTTTGGCCTAAATTCCATAATCTATTCTACACAGATAATCATCTAACATCTTTTTACCGAAGAGTTCTTCACCCCCATATATATATATATATTATATATATATATATATATATTATATATATATATATATGTACATATATATATATGACATATATTATATATATATATATATATATATATATATACACACATATATATATATATATCATATATATATAGTATATATATATATATCCCTTGCAACAATATATCTTGCAAGAATTTCCTCTGGATTATCGAGGATTGCATTGATTTCGTCGCCTTTTCTGACTTTATTGTTCAAGTCAGTTTTATTTTCATGGGATTTGGTCTCTAGATAATATTCAGGCGAAGGGAATCTGTCGTTGACGTAAAAGGAAAATTGATAACACCAAAGTTAGGTGCTCCCTGAGAGAAGCACTGGAACTGGTCCTGCTGGTACCATTTACGTTCTTCACGAATCTTCATTCATGTGAACAAAGGCCTTAATGAGGACGTTAATTAATGATTAGCTGCTTTTCTAGTTTTTTTTGTTAAAGGAAAACTATTGAGATGGGCATTTGTCTGCCCGTTCACACTTTTTCTGTCCGCCTTCAGATCTTAAAACTACTGAGGCTAGAGGGCTTGCAATTTGGTATGTTGATCATCCACCCTCCAATCATCAAACGTACTAAATTGCAGCCCTCTAGCTTCAGTGGTTTACCTTTTATTTAAGGTTAAATTTAGCCATGATTGGGCCCGCCCACTCTTATCTTCTTTCCTTGGTTATCTCGACTCCTCCTCGCCCCAGGCCTTTCAGCAACCGAACCTCGGGTTGTAAGGTTTATTTTATATTTTTTAAAAGTTTTTATAGCCTTGAAAATAAGACGATAGTCTTGAAACGTTGGCAACAATAAAGCAACCCAATGTATTGAGCTATTTTGCCCCTTCACCTCTTACGTGATGGGGACTAGCCTCGACCTCTTATTGGATATATATATATATATATATATATATATATATATATATATATATATATATATATATGAAGAGGCAATGGCAGGTCTTTCGCAAGTGAAACGTTTATATTGCTGACGTTTCACATCATGTAATGCATTTTAAGTGCTGGAAAATTACACATAGGCAATCAATGCAAAACAAAAAAACAAGATGTATGCCAGAAAATAACATTTTTTTCCCCAAGCATCGTAGAAAAAAAAACCTGATTCATTTGTGCATTCCTCTATTGTGTGCTGCATTCATTTGTGTATGCTTGTGTACAAGCACTAAATCTAATTTTGCATTCTTGTGCGCGTTCATATCACTTATTTGTGCATTATTCTGTGTGTGAAAGAAGCATCCACCAAAGCAAGAGTGAAAGTAGGTCTCAAAGAAACATACAAACTTGGAGTGCAAAGAAACAGGTATATAATTGGGCCCTGAATAGTTGGATGGATTGCGATCGGGTCCGGTCAGGTGCTGGTGTCTATCCAGCTCCAGGCCAGGGAAGGAGCCAGCAGCCCCCCAACTGCTGGCGGCTGTTCTCCAGCCACTTCCTGTTCTTGGTCTTGGATTGGGTTGGGTCGGGTCCGGTAGGTGCCATTCTACTGGTCCAGGCCAGGGAACCAGCAGCCCCCCAACTTGGCTGACGGCCACTTCAGGGCCACTCCTATTCTTGGTCTTGGATTGGGTTGGGTCGGGTCCGGTCAGGTGCCAGTGTCTATCTAGGTCCAGGCCAGGGAAGGAGCCAGCAGCCGCCTAACTGCTGGCGGCCGTTCCCCAGCCGCGTCCTGTTCTTGGTCTTGGATTGGGTTGGGTTGGGTCCGGTCAGGTGCTGGTGTCTATCTAGGTCCAGGCCAGGGAAGGAGCCAGCAGCCCCCCAACTGCTGGCGGTCATTCTCCAGCCGCGTCCTGTTCTTGGTCTTGGATTGGGTTGGGTCGGGTCCGGTCAGGTGCCGGTGTCTATTTAGGTCCAGGCCAGGGAAGGAGCCAACAGCCCCAACTGCTGACGGCAGTTCTCCAGCCGCATCCTGTTCTTGGTCTTGGATTGGGTTGGGTCGGGTCCGGTCAGGTGCCGGTGTCTATTTAGGTCCAGGCCAGGGAAGGAGCCAACAGCCCCCCAACTGCTGACGGCCGTTCTCCAGCTGCGTCCTGTTCTTGGTCTTGGATTGGGTTGGGTCGGGTCCGGGCAAGTGCCGGTGTCTATCTATATCCAGGCCAGGGAAGGAGCCAGCAGCCCCCCAACTGCTGGCTGCCATTCTCCAGCCACGTCCTGTTCTTGTTCTTGGATTGGGTTGGGTCGGGTCCGGGCAAGTGCCGGTGTCTATCTATATCCAGGCCAGGGAAGGAGCTAACAGCCCCCAAACTGCTGACGGCCGTTCTCCAGCCATGTCCTGTTCTTGGTCTTGGATTGGGTTGGGTCGGGTCTGGTCAGGTGCCGGTGTCTATTTAGGTCCAGGCCAGGGAAGGAGCCAACATCCCCCCAACTGCTGGCAGCCATTCTCCAGCCACGTCCTGTTCTTGGGCTTGGATTGGGTTGGGTCAGGTCCGGTCAGGTGCCGGTGTCTATTTAGGTCCAGGCCAGGGAAGGAGCCAGCAGCCCCCCAACTGCTGACGGCTGTTCTCCAGCCATGTCCTGTTCTTGGTCTTGGATTGGATTGGGTTGGGTTGGGTCGGGTCCGGTCAGGTGCCGGTGTCTATCCAGGTCCAGGCCAGGGAAGGAGCCAGCAGCCCCCCAACTGCTGGCTGCCATTCTCCAGCCACATCCTGTTCTTGATCTTGGATTGGGTTGGGTCGGGTCTGGTCAGGTGCCGGTGTCTATCTAGGTCCAGGCCAGGGAAGGAGCCAGCAGCCCCCCAACAGCTGGCGGGCGTTCTCCAGCCATATCCTGTTCTTGGTCTTGGATTGGGTTGGGTCGGGTCTGGTCAGGTGCCGGTGTCTATCTAGGTCCAGGCCAGGGAAGGAGCCAGCAGCCCCCAACTGCTGGCGGGCGTTCTCCAGCCGCTTCCTGTTCTTGGTCTTGGATTGGGTTGGGTCGGGTCCGGTCAGGTGCCGGTGTCTATCTAGGTCCAGGCCAGGGAAGGAGCCAACTGCTGGCGGGCGTTCTCCAGCCGCTTCCTGTTCTTGGTCTTGAACCCCAACGGCTGTTGGCCATTCTCCAGTCACGTCCTGTTCTTGGTCTTGGATTGGGTTGGGTTGGGTCCGGTCAGGTGCCGGTGTCTATCTAGGTCCAGGCCAGGGAAGGAGCCAGCAGCCCTCCAACTGCTGACGGCCGTTCTCCAGCCGCATCCTGTTCTTGGTCTTGGATTGGGTTGGGTTGGGTCCGGTCAGGTGCTGGTGTCTATCTAGGGCCAGGCCAGGGAAGGAGGCAACAGCCCCCAACGGCTGTTGGCCATCCTCCAGCCGCATCCTGTTCTTGGTCTTGGATTGGGTTGGGTTGGGTCCAGTCAGGTGCCGGTGTCTATCTAGGTCCAGGCCAGGGAAGGAGCCAGCAGCCCCCAACGGCTGTTGGCCATTCTCCAGCCACGTCCTGTTCTTGGTCTTGGGTTGGGTCCGGTCAGGTGCCGGTGTCTATCTAGGTCCAGGCCAGGGAAGGAGCCAGCAGCCCCCAACGGCTGTTGGCCATCCTCCAGCCGCATCCTGTTCTTGGTCTTGGATTGGGTTGGGTTGGGTCCGGTCAGGTGCCGTTGGCCATTCTCCAGCCACGTCCTGTTCTTGGTCTTGGATTGGGTTGGGTTGGGGTCCGGTCAGGTGCCGGTGTCTATCTAGGTCCTGGCCAGGGAAGGAGCCAGCAGCCCCCAACAGCTGTTGGCCATTCTCCAGCCACGTCCTGTTCTTGGTTTTGGATTGGTTTGGGTTGGGTCCGGTCAGGTGCTGGTGTCTATCTAGGTCCAGGCCAGGGAAGGAGCCAGCAGCCCCCCAACTGCTGGCGGTCATTCTCCAGCCACGTCCTGTTCTTGGTCTTGGATTGGGTTGGGTCAGGTCCGGCTCAGGTTGGCCGCGTGTCTATTTTAGGTCCAGGCCAGGGAAGGAGCCCAGCAGCCCCCCACTTGCTTGCGGTCATTCTCCCCGCAGCCACGTCCTGGTTCTCGTGGTCTTGGATTGGTTTTGGTCGGGTCCGGTCGGTGCCGGTGTCCTTATTTCGGTCCTCCAGGCCAGGGAAGACCAGCAGCCCCCAACTTGGGCTTGGGCGGTCATTCATCCAGGGCCAAGTCCTGTTCGTGGTCTTGGATTGGGTTGGGTCGGGTCCGGTCAGGTGCCAGTGTCTATTTAGGTCCAGGCCAGGGAAGGAGCCAGTAGCCCCCAGCTGCTGGTGGCCATTCTCCAGCCGCATCCTGTTCTTGGTCTTGGATTGGGTTGGGTCGGGTTCGGTGCCTGTATCGATCTAGTTCCAGTCTCCAGATTTCCAACTCGCTATCTTGGTTTCTCGTGTTGCAGGATAGCGCACATTCAGGGCCCATCTCCTCTGGTTACTTAACTGCATGTGCAAAAGAAATGAAAAATCTGAGTTAAGAATTGGTTTGAGGAAAAACAGTGAGAAAGAGAGAGAGAAATGAAAAGAAAGATTTCAGTCACTCAAACATTCTTTCTTCTTTCAGCCTTCATAGTCCCCTGATTCCCTCCCTCCCCAATCCCAACATGCACTCACGCATTCATACTCTTAATCATTCACAAATGAGCGCGCTCATACACACATAACAAACACTACTTCTCTCTCTGTCTCCACTTCCACTTGGTTTATGCTTAGTTTCTAAATATGCCTGTTGGGTGTCAGTGAAGAATTCTTCGAGGATGAAGAGGATTCTGGCTCTGGACAGAGCAGCAGCCTGCAATAATGGGCTCTATGATTATCCATGATAGGGAAGGAAGTGACCGAAAAGGCCTGGTTTCGTCGTAGAGGAGCAGGAAGCAAAATGGAAGAATTTTCAGATCGAGAAGAAGGACGAAGATCCGATGCTGCTCCAAAGAAGGCACTCACTCGGGAAAGAAGACGAAGGCAACTGCTTTGGGCCGTGAGTGTTTTTTGCATTGAGGTTGAAATCCTCCCGGAATTTTAGAAAAATTTTGTTTGTTTTAAGGAAAAATGGAATCTCCATTTTTGAAAAAAATCTTAACAGTGGGGCAGAGATGGAAGAAGAGACAGAGTTTCGAGTGAGAAGCAGAGAAATTCCTGGAAGGATTCATAGGGTTTTTGGATAATTGGTGTGACGTTAGTAGTTCTGAATACTTCAAAGACTTTTTATTTTTATCTCTGAGAAATCCAGTTCGTTGGGAGGAGGAGGAAACACAAATCATCCTTCAACTGGTCTCTTTTTCTTAAAATTTCTATTTTTCTAAATTTCTGGGAATCTCTCACAAGGAAAACAGCATCAAGAATAAAGACAAATGAAGATATAATGTAATGAGAGGATGGCTTTGTTCGTCTGATCCCTTATGAAGTACTCCAAGAGAAGAAGACAGACGGAGGACCTCAAAAACTGAAGAACTACCTGAGGAAAGTAAAAACCGAATCGTCCAAAATATTCTTCGATTTGCAAGTTCGAGTCCCTCGTTATTTTAGATCTTTTTGAAAATGAGGTAAATACTTATAGTTTTATTTTCTTTCATTAAAATGAATTATATTGTAAATAAAATACTTGAAAGACAAAGCATTTGATAGAATTACTCGTATTTTATTCGTATCTTTTCTGCATTGAACAAAAACATCAAATATAATGGTTACGCAGTTTTAACACTACCTAATGCACCAAAAAAAAAAAAAAAAAAAATGGGTGAACACAATACTCATATTGTTCGGTATTCTTGTGTAAATATAATAATCTAAACGTTTACGAATGAAAAAAAGATCAACAATGATTGGATGTGAAAGCAAAGAGTAATAAAGATGACTGTTGTGGCCCACTGAGCGTCCCGAGACGCCACGTTCACGCCTCCATTATCAAATGACTGAGAGATATTCATCTACCTGCGACGCCTGGCCTGGAATGGCTGTGTCATCTGCCATTTCAGGCATCGCTGGAATGATTTACACCTCTGTAGTTCGAGGTCTTGAGTTTCTGAATGTCTAACTAAACTTATTTATTTATTTATTTTTTTTTTTTTTTTTTTTTTGAGATATCGAGAACATTGACCCGTTTTTAGTTTTCAGTAAAAGAAGACTATTTTGTTAGCTTTGTGTCCGTCTCCTCTTAAAAAAAAAACTACTGAGGCTAGAGGGCTGCAAATTGGTACGTCTACCCTCCACCTTCCAGTCATCAGAAGTACCAAATTGCAGCCTTCTAGCCTCAGTAGTGTTTACTCTATTGAAGGTTGAATTTATCCGTGGTCGTGCTTTTGGCAATGATATAGGATAGGCCACCACCAGAAAGTGGTTCAGGTTTGAGGATGGGGTGCGGCTTATACATCATTGTACCGAGTGGCCTATTTTCTTGAATATTTTCCCTGGGGAAATTAGCCCGGGGTAAAATATGCAAATATTTCCCAAGTTTTCACAGCTGAACCCTTTGTAGCTCGGTACTGTGGTGGTGCTCTCTCTCTCTCTCTCTCTAGGATTATTTTTCGTAAGACTCTGAAGAAGATTTAGGTTCCGAACTAAATCACACCTCAGGCAATGATACCGATTCAGACTAGAAAGTTTAACCTTTTTGAGAGGCAATTTCATTAATAATTTTGGGCCAAAGTTAATGTTCTGTTTCAGTGTAAACTGTCTGTACCTTTCTTTTAAGTTTTGTGAAAGCGATGCAGGCTCAGCGTATCTTATTTATCAATAATTGAAAAATTTATAAGTATTGGCGAAAATGGATTTTTTTTCCAGTTTATATTGGCAGTGTGATTTCAAAGAGCATTTTCAGTTGAGTGTTCCTTTTCTGTAGAAATGCATACGGTGTATGTATTTCTTTTCATGGCTGAAGCATCTAATGAAGGTCTTGCTTTTGTTCTTTATAACTTATTATAAATGACATCCATGAAAAAATTCAAAGCTTTAGGAAAACTTTTTATGACTGGATACCTTTATTTTAAATGCTTCAGGTTCAGATTTCATTGAATGACAAAAACTATCATTTTTACGTTAGGCCCTATAGGCTATATTATAATGGTCACATTATATCTATAAAACTTATCTCTTTGTGCTGTAACTGCATGAGCCTTTTTATTTAAATTTTCATTTAATTTCATAGGGTATTTCATTGTTTCACGTTTTGATCTCAAAAGAAAATTGTTTTTCATCAAAATTAAGCAATAAAGGAAAGCAAATATCATTATACCCAAATAGCTACCAAAAATAGCATTATATTTTGAGACTTTAAGTGAAATTCTTAGTAATATTTCATTTATATCAGGTTCTAATTATCAATTAAAGAAGCATTTTTACCTTTAATATCATCATTTTAATGATTCCTCTAATCTAGAAGGAAGGTGGAAGTCTTAAAAAATATCATATGTCCATATTAAGTATTAGCAAGATCACGAGAAAGGTCCAGAACATGAAAAATTGGGGGAAAATAAAATAAAAACGAAAATAACATGAAATGAAAAAAACTTTTTTTTTTCACAACCCTAATTGGGCGTCTGGCACCGCTGTAGATGCCAGTAACACCAGCCACCACCGGCCGTGACTTAAAGTTTCATTGGTCGTGGGTGAGAGTTTCATGGGCCGTGGCTGAGAGCTTCATATAGCATTATACGCTGTACAGAAAAGTTGATTGCACCGAAGAAACCTCGGCGCATTTTTTACTTGTTTTTATTTCAGTCAAAACCAACTTCTTATTACCCTTCATACTTGATTGAGATGAAAGTGTTGCAACCTTTGGTAACCAGATTCATAAACAGTATGCTCTGCTGAGTTGACTTAGGTGAGAATGCTGTGAGCAGAATTTGTTTGAATCCCTTTGAATCCTACTACTACCGAGCTTTGAAATTCTATCCTTGATTTAATTTTGGTTATTTCCTATAATCTTGATTTTCTCAAGAGACAACACTGCCTTCCTTCGAGATTACTGTTAACCATTTCTTTCTATTCGTAATTGTCCCCCCCCCCTTTTTTTTTTCCTGGGTTAGGGAAGAGTTGGCTGTTGTAGTAAAGGTCGTCATGTAGAATGTTTTTATTGAGAGTCATGGTAGCGAAAATAGTACCGGTAGTTTGACATGTCAGGTGGGTTACTTAAGCATTAAAATCCAAATGTTTTCTTGTATGTGATGCTTTTGTCTAATTGCGTTTTTACCCTTTATGGTTTGGTGATCATTGTACTATAAGTGTTGCTTAAGTGGCAATGGCCATTGAACCATTTACTATTTGTACACTATACTAACTCATTTTCCTTCTGGCGTTGTAGTCTAATAACATCAGAGTTAAGATTTTAAAAAGATGATTAAGATTCTTCGATTAGATCCCCATTTGGGTGTAGTGCCGCTAGTGCACCTCACGGGGTGCACTGCAGGCATCACCTCTTAAGGTTCTTTGAAACAGCCCTTTGCCCCCTGGGTGCGCCCACGTTTTAGCTATTTCACTTGACCTCCGTTCCTACTGCCTTTTTCATTTTGCTGTCTAAATCCCCAACTTCTTTTCACTGTCTTAAACATGGAATTGCTGAAAGTGCCCAGTGCTCCCCTTTATAGCAAAATTCTCATCATTGAAATCGCCCATAGAGCAGGGTAATGTTGGACCCTCCCCACCTCCCGCCGGATGTTCAGTGGAAGGTCTCCTACTTGATTAAATGGCGATATCAATCTCGACGTCTAATAAAACTATTTTCTGCAAGATTCTGCCGCTTGTCTATGAAGTTACTTAAATCATCTTCAGATCCACTTTTATTATGGACATGGTTCTGTTATTACGTTTACTGCCTCATCTCGTAGAGACTTACAGCGCTGATTGTGGAAGTATTACTTGTATTATGATTATTGGTATTACTATCATTGCTGTGGCTCGTTTTATATCCATGCCATTTTTCTCTTCTCTGTATCTAGCCTCATGTGGTTATATAAAGCATCGCTTTTTGATTGCCTGTCGTGCTGGATGAAACGATGAGACAGACAGGACAGGACAGAGGAGAGGACAGAAGAAAAAGACAGAAGAAGAGACGGGAGAAGCAGTTTTCTCTGTCTGTTCGTAGTTTGCATTGTGCAATTTTTTCCTAAAGAATTTGAGGGATGTGGTACACCACAATAACACCTTGAACCTGGCCTTTTTATATTTCTTTTAGTTGCGATTGATTTCTCTCTCTCTCTCTCTCTCTCTCTCTCTCTCTCTCTCTCTCTCTCTCTCTCTCACACACACTGTGTGTGCTTACTTTCAAAGATCGTCGTACCTCGGGCTTCTTGTCGTCGTCTATAATACATTGTTTTTTAGTCGCTGTGATTGATAATGATAGATGTGTTTCCGCTGATTGAAGGTGAGAGTCAGTGCGGCTATTATATTTTTATAGTCGCTTTTTTTTTTTTTTTTTTTTCTTTTTTTTTTTTTTTTTTTTTTTTATCTTTGGGCGTTCCCCCTTACTGACTTCATGCACAGATAGTGTTTGAATGAATGTGGGCGTAATTGTAGAGGGTTTCTATTGTTGAATGTTTATATCAATAGCCTTTTTTTTCCCTGTCTACCATGCATACATATACATACATTCATGCATACATAGTATATATATCGACCTGTATATATATTAATGTTTATGTATATACGTATATTATATATTATATATATATAATATATATATAT
>NC_061100.1:117597014-117627014 GCF_015104395.2 Macrobrachium nipponense
TATGACCGTGAATCAGTAATTCAAAGCTAATAATGGAAACAACATTTTTCTAGACCTTCAAACAAGTAAAGTCTGTTGGCAGAGTAATGCTTTTTGCGTTCTAGGATTCGAAGATGTTAGCGTGACAGACAACTTGGAAAAGTGCCAAACCGTGAATGGGGAGTATTAAGTGTTTAAATTGCGGCAGTTGTGGTCGTGAGTTATTGCTTCATGCCCTTTAGTTGCCTGACCCGTTTTCATGTGGTTTCTGCATGTTTCCTAAATTCTGATCCCCCGCGGTGTTACCTTGATGACGTCTTTCATGCTTTTGGAGGTATTTGGAGTTTCAGGATGCCTTCTTCTGTGGTATGATAGTAATGTTGGAATATCGCTGTACTAAAGGCATTGAAGTTAGAGGGAGCAATTTTGCTGGAAAACAATGCAAGAGCTGTCTTGTCTTTATGATGCTTTTTCGGTGAGGTTTAACACTTTCTGAATAACCCTTCATGTATCTATGTATGTATGTGTTGATACACATACATATGTACCGTGTGAATAACTTGATCACGAAATATATAAAAGGTGATGCTATGTATAAAATAAAGATAATGCCACGTAAGAAAATGATAAGACGAGAAATGCCGAGATCTTTCGGTCTATACGACCCTGTACTTGAGTCAAGACTGTATATTTACACACACACAGACACACACACATATATATATGTATATATAATTTCTTTTTTTACCATACACTTTTTCTCCCTTTAGAGGGAGTGGATCCCAAAGGGCGGGGCCTTCCATTTCTCAAGAAGTTCATGGATGAGTGAGGTTGCTAGCCTTACGCCGTGTTCTGGACCTCTGCTGACACTGGTTCTTATTCACAACTGGGTTAACTTAGTCAATGCTCTGTTGTAGAAACATCGTTCTTCCTATTAGGGGGCACCAGAGAAAAAACATGACACTGCAATATTCATCCTTGTATAGGTGGATAGAAGATGAATCCATGTCCCGATAGATTATTCACTTCGTATAATCATTATCTGTTTGTGATTTCTCCGTCCACTTATTCATCCATATCATGGACTGAAACTTATCTTTCTGGATAATAGGTCCCTTTTAACCATCTAGGCCGCACCATCTAGATCTCTCTCGTCTTCTTATTCCCAAAGTTAAAAAAATTTGTACGCTTACACCAGCTTGTTATCACCCCCTTTTTCTGTTGTTCAAACATGATAAAATAATTTTGATTATCTTTTTCAGTTATGCAAACTCTTTTATCCCGTTTCCATTTTAGCCCCTCTCACCTTTTATGTACCATTTAAGTAGTTATCTCTGTAGCTTTTAACGTTTTCCCCCTCATTCACATGTGATATTCATACTTCACTTTCATAAAGGAGGGTCAGTTTAACGTCCATACGTCACTACCATAAACGAGAATGAGCTGAAGAAGCTCTTTATATATCTCAGTTTTTACTTACAAGGACCAGAGTTCTTATCACTTTCCTAGCTTCGTGATTTTTGTATGAGATTCCTTCCATTAACAACCAGTTCCTAACATTACATTTTTCCACTATCCTCACTGGCATTCATTAACCTATGTTCTTGGTTTCAATTTACACTCAAATTATTGCTTGTACTAAAAGTTAATCTCGATCTCTACCTACAAAGATTTCAAGTTTTTTCAACCAGTCTCTGCTGCTTTCCTTTGCTGTCATCTGTAAACTGAAACCTCATCCCACTACATTCACCAATGCTTTTAATATTATATGGTGTTGCACCTACAGCGAAGGGAACATGGCATAACTTTAGAGGAACCCATTAAAGAGCCATGAGAACATAAATCACTTATCGGAAAACCGCTTTTACAGCAAACTAATCTTTCTTCCAAGGAAGGTAACAGGATGAGTACAAATGGTGGGAGGAACCTTGCAGTATAATTGGAAGTCAAGGTTGGAATGTATGGAGGGATTGTTGAGCCAACTCTCCTCTGTAGAAGCGGAGTGTGTTGAAAGGAGACGATTAAAAGAGTCGAAAACTGTTGAGATGAATATCATAGTTGGTAAATGTGACACGAAGGATGGGAAATCGGGAGAGGCGTCTAAATGACAAGACAGTTTCGGAAGTGTTAGGAGGAAGGATGAGAGGAGTAACTAGGAAGGGCTTAATTAATAGTCTGTGTGAAAGAGGTAGCTGAAAGGAAGGACCTCAACATCCACAAAGCAAGAATGTACAATATAGAGGTAGAGGGTGAATTACTGTAGCTGGTGAGAATGTTTCGTAGCTGCTGATATTGTAGGAGTTTTGTGCACATCATGGCCAACAATGAATTTTTAGTTAAGTTGGGAGAGGTCGGTGTTTTGTATTGTCTAGGGAGCAGATTCTTGTTATAAAATTAATGTTTATATATATATATATATATATATATATATATATATATATATATATATATATATATATATATATATATATATACAGACTGCGTTCACTGTCAGAAATTTTTGACAAGATGCAGAGCATGCTAATGCACTTGATATATTATAAGCAGGATACAAACGGTTGATATATTATAAGCAGGTTACAAACGGAAAAATGCATAGATATTGCCGAGTTCGTCTACAGCACTGTCTTTGACTCAGTGACGGACATGCAAGTTAGTAATATATATATATATATATATATATATATATATATATATATATATATATATATATATATATATATATGTATGTATGTATATAAATCAGGAACATTTTTATTTTCGTCTACTATAGCCGTTCTTGATGCGTAATGCTTTGACAACAAAAGTTAAAAAAATGAACGCGTGAACACCTCTCTCTCTCTCTCTCTCTCTCTCTCTCTCTCTCTCTCTCTCTCTCTCTCTCTCTCTCTCTCTCTCAGCAATTTACCCATTGCTCTGAAACAAATTTGCATTTTCATTCCCGTTCTGCCATATGTAAGCCGTCAGCCTATTCGTACTTACACCGGGTATAAATCCCGAGTAGCCGTTTACTGTTGATCATTCTCTTCTGGTCAAACAATTTACCGGTGTCGAAAGCGTGGCCGTCTTGCAGACTCACACTGTTTCAAAAGACTGGTATGCTGACGCGGCTTCTTTAAAAGTTCAACATGTCGGTTTTTAGGCCACTTCTGATTTCTTTCGCTTGGTCTAGGCATTTCGGCGAATTCCTTCGCCGCTGCCGTTGGGACAAACCATCTGCATGTTTTGATCGCGTTAGTTGACATGATTGTTTGTGCTGGTCACCACTATAGTAGGTGGAGTTTTTTTTTATGCTCTGTCTGTGAATGCTCCTCTCTCTCTCTTCTCTTCTGTGCTCCTCTCTCTTCTCTCTCGTCTCTCTCTCTCTCTCTCTCTCTCTCTCCTCTCTCTCTCTCTCTCTCTCTCGTACTCCTTGTGTGTATATATAAACATATATATATATATATATATATATATATATATATATATATATATATATATATATATATATATATATATATTATATATATAAATACTATAATATGTGTGTGTCTTTGTATATAATATGATCATAATATATATATATATAGGTAGATGATATATATATATATATAGTAAAGAATCTACACAAGTATATATAGATAAATGTAGAAGTTTCAGTATATGAATGTAGTTTATCACTCTTACGCTCGTATGAAAAACAACCGTAATGCCTCTGCATGTCTCTTAATATAAATTATATATATTCTTCTGATTTTATTTTTTGGATATCAACTTTTATCCAGCTAATGCCGTAATCGGGTACATTAATCTTGTGGCATTATTGCATGTTTATTGTAAATTGTATTTTACACAATCCTCTTTTTCATTCTTTCGTGCATGGTAACCTCAGTTTTCTTTTACGTTTGCGTGAATTAAATTTCCTGATGTCTTAATCACTCCACAATATTTAATTGTTGCAGCTGAAATTTTCGATAGTTTTATATATATACTTATATATATATATATATATATATATATATATATATATATTTCATATATTTTATATATATATATCTATATATATATATATATATATATATATATATATATATATATATTTATAACACTACGAAAAGAAAGAGAGAGAGAGAGAGAGAGAGAGAGCGTACCTATAAATCTGTGTATTTACATGTATTTTATATATATTATATATATATATAACACTACGAAAAGAGAGAGAGAGAGAGAGATAGTAAGTTTAGTGGCTGCTCAATATTTGTTGTTAACGTTCTCTTGGCATCACGTGATGAAGAAGAAATGGAAAGAGAACGAATAGTAAGTCAGGGACAGTGTGAATACAAAGTTAACTCGGTAAAAGTTCATAATGATAAAACAAAGGAAGAAGCAGATGGATAAAAGAATGATTACTAGATAAAATGGAAGCGCAGTGGTGAAAAGGAAAACAATTGACGCGAAGAGGAAGAGTGAACACGAATGAAAACAGAAGAGAAGTAAATGTCATGGCATTAGACAACGAAGAAGAATTAGTTTATATATAGATATATATATATATATAGATATAGAAATATATAGATATATATATATAAATATATATATATATATATATATATAAAATATATATATATATATATATATATATATATATATATATATAATATGTCATATCACGTTAGCGTGATTCATATACATACATCGAGCTACAAATGTCCTTTAATATCTAATTCGCTCTACCTTGGAATTAATATATTTTCATATGTGTTAACCGAATAGGAATTTTTTAGTCGGCAAGAAAAAATTTCGTCGGCCTCACGGGGGCAAACCATCGAACCAACAAATTCAGGACGCACAGTGAAGCCTTAAACCACTCCGACACACACATATATATATATATATATATATATATATATATATATATATATATATATATATATATATATATATATATATATATATATATATATATATATATATATATATATAACGTTGGCAGCAGTATCTATATGATAAATACGAATAACGCCAAGCATGACTAGGAAGAGATAGCAAAGAGGAAGAGGAAGGCACAGATAAAAAAACGAGAAGAAACAGAGGGAGAGAGAGAGAGAGAGAGAGAGAGAGAGAGAGAGAGAGAGAGAGAGAATAGAATGGAAGACCAGCGTAACCGATTTCACACACGATCCTTTACATCACCTATGAAAAACACTCCTGACAGAAGCAGGAGTCTGTTGGTCACTGAAGCCAGTCGATCCATTCCAGCCTCTCTGATTTTGACCAAGTCATTGATAACAATAGTCTTTCTCTTTTTTTATTCTTTTTCTGTGCGTTGCTGTGCTTTTTTTTTTTTTTTTTTTTTTTTTTTTTTTTTGCGAGACGTAAGATGGCAGAGAGCAAATGTTCTGGCCGTTATTTTGTGTTTGTTGCATAGGTGTTGAAAAGTACCTTTTTTTTCATAGATCACATTTAGTTTGGCTTGATTCCTGATGAAATGCATTCTGGTTGTGTTTAAGTTTACACGAATATATATAAGATCTTAACGTTGTTATTGGTTCTGATGGTGGCATAAACAAACTATAGAATGTACGTACGTTTTAAAGTGACAATTTCGATTTCGAAGCATTTGACTGTATAGAACATAAAAGTGCATTTTGGCGTCAGGAAATACGCCAGGAGCCCAGCTTTAAATGAATCTGTAGGTATCGTAGCAAGTCGGATATCATAATATTAACTTTTTTTTTTACTCTTAAATCTTGCGTAAAAAAGGGGTTGGTCTTATGAGAGTTTCATGGACCTGTAAATAACTTTGTCAGTAGTAAATCGTTCTACATGACATATTACACGTCGCCATTCACCCCCATCCTACACGGACTCTCGATCTTGTGGGATGTCAAGACCCTACTTTGTTTCTACCGTTGTGGCTGTCCAACACTTTCTAAAAGCGCCTCTCCTCCATCCATATACCTCCATTTCTTTGTAGAAGTATTTGTGCCTTATAAGTAAAAACGATATTTCACTTTTATAGTTTTCTGTAAAAGAAAACCATTGAGATGGCTTTGTCCGTTCGCCCGCAAATCTTAAAAACTCCAATTGTTAGAGGGCTGCAAATTGGTATGTTGATCATCCACCCTCCAATCATCCAGCATACCAAATTGCAGCTCTCTAGGCTCCTCAGTTTTTATTTCTTAAGGCTAAAGGTAGCCACGATCGTGCATCTGGCAACGGTATCTGACAGGCTGCCACCGGGCCGTGGCTGACAGTTTCATGGGCTGCGGCTCATACAGCATTATACGCTGTAGAGAAAACTTGATTGCACCGAAGAAACTTCGGTGTATTTTGCACTTGTTTCTTTCACTTGCGGAATTTCATCATAACATCTTGGAAAGAACTGGAGTCGAACAAGAAAGTATGCATTGGTCTTTACATATTTGATTGCCGTTGACAGAGATGTGTTCATTACATATTTGATTGCCATTGACAGAGATGTGAAAACACCTTAAGTGGCATTTAAATTTCTTAATTCTTATTTCACATTACGATTCCCTTTAAATCATTCGAATCGTATTTACTAAAATGTAGTGCATAAAAAAGCGAACTGCGATGTCCTTTCGGTATAAGAAATGACGTACTATGCGTTGTAAGGTTTACGGTCGTATTTTCTGTGTGGAATGGTAAGATTCATAGTCGTGATGCTATTGACCGGCAGAAGTTTATAGACACTTAATTACCTTTATTTCTGGATGTATTTCTTTTTACTTTGGAATACATATGATGTTTAATTAACTATGTCATTTAAGTTTCCTCGTACTGTTATTTTTGAAAGGCGTACATTAACCTTGAAATTTTGGAAGATTTGATGAGGTACTTTTAAATGATAATATCATTTTGGTATTCAAAGCCTCTTTACTTAATATTCTTTTTATTTGAAGTTCTTATGCTGTTTGATCAACTCTTTCGGTCAAATTTTCCCATACTGTAATTTATTAAAGCTTCAGATTAACCACGAGTCTTATAAATATTAATAATTTTTAGGTATACCAGGACTATATAATTATTTATTTTTTACTTACAGTACTAATGTTGTTGGATTAAATTTTCCCTTACTGCAATTTTTTAAAGGTTCAAATTAACCATGAAATTTCGGTTGGCAACTTGTTGTGGTCTTTATAGATAGAAGGCCTAATAATCTTCTAAATCATTTAGAAACGGAACACTCAAAACAGTTCTGTTTGGATAGGCTCGGAACGATGAAGCATTTTAAAGGAATTTGGAATTTACCGGAAGTATGTTCACTTGCACTTCTCGGGTACAATTGTTTCCAAGGCGGAGAATGTCAAGGTGGCACTCCACAAGTTCAAGCGGCTGCCAAGAAGCTTCTTCTCCCCTGACTTGACTTCGGTATTCTTAATTCAACATTTCTTCCTCTCGCAGTTCGGTATTCTTAATTTAACTTATTTCATTTTTAACACGTATATTAACATGACAAGAAAACTTGCGTTTGGATAAGTAGTTTTCAGCCTGCAATTTCAGTAATGCTTCCTCATCTAAATCTCCATGAAGCATGAATCTTGGGTATTTCAGACTCAGTTCTAGGGAACATTTAAAAAAAATTTTAATGGCCGTCGTTAACAGATTTTCCGTACGTTTCTTCTCAGTTATGTAGTTAGGATGGTTATTATTATTTATATATGACAACATCAGCGTAAATTTAAAGTGGAGGCTATATTTTTAATCGTAAAAGCAACTTTCAGCAACAGTTGGTAAGTGAGACTATTCCGAATAAAGGAAATAAGTACAAAAAATACTTTATTACGAACATATACAAGAATGAAAGGTTGCTGAATACATCATAAAGCAAAGATGAAAGGAACTCAAGAGTAGAGCAGAAAGAAAAAGATAAAAATAAAAATGGAAAGTATAGATAAATATGAAAGTTAATCCGAACAGAAATGAAAACGTAAGCGATGGTACACTTGGGTTATTCTGCATATTTATGACCGAAGACTGGACGCAGCCAACGAAAGCAGTCAGTTTTCTGGGCCGACTGCAAACAAAACAGAGAGTAGCATAACAATGAGAATGTGAAACACGAAACTCTCTTTCAAGCAACTGCAGATTGAACAGTAATTAAACCAATGACGTCAAGAACAAAAGACTGCCTCTAAAAAGATCATCCGGAGTTTGCCCAAGTGAATCTACATATTGTCATGATTTTCCTGCAAACCTCACGTTAATTACTGAAGATCCTATCGGTGTAGAGTCTTTTCACTTCGGAATTCGTAAGCCTTGATGCATTCTATCGCCACACCTCTCGATGTATTCTATTGTTACTCTTTACTGTACAGTTCCAGTGACTGGATAAAAACATTTAGTTTAGCCACAACAAAAAGGCAATCAGTGCCTTCATGTCGATTGGATTAACATATACTAAAATGTTGATATACTCTGATGTTCTGAACTATAGAAGGCAATTAGTTATATACATGTGAACATGAGAAATAACAGCCATAAATTTATTCAGTGACGGTGATATCCGTAAGTGACCTAAGTGACTGACTTTAAGAAACACAAGTATATACAATTATAACCGTTTTGTTGTAAAATAGTTTACGTTGCTTCTTTAACTTTGCAATAAAATGAATCATGGGGCATTTTTACACATGACTTTGGACGTCAGTAAGTTTGTACTTTTCAGCCAAAATCATCATCTTTGTCTGATCCGCTATTGAGCTTATATATCAATCCTTTTGTTATTGGCCATTTTTGTTTAAATTATAGTCCCACTGTACTGGTAGAGTTCCCTAGTGGAATAAGTTGTTATATTTTGGACATTTTTTAAAAATGATAGTCCCACTATACTCGTAGACCTTTCCTACTGGATTAAGTTTGTTTATAATAAGTCCATAATTCTCAGTTTATTTATTACCATTGTTTTTTTTTATAGAGGAACAATTATATCTGTCAACCATTCCTTCGAAACCTTTCTTTCAATAAATGCCTTATCATTTCTTTACTAATCTTATAAGTTACTGGTGTCTTTCCATTCTTTATCCTTTTAATTGCCATTCTTACATCTCCAGAAGTCACTCTTCCTTTACAGATTCCAAATTTGTCTCCCTTCCTACCTCACAAGAAAGTTTTTCTGTAGTAATACTAATATATATATATATATATATATATATATATATATATATATATATATATATATATATATATATTATATATACATACATACATACATACATATATGTGTGTGTTTCTGTATATATATAATCTCAAAATCATTGACTGCGACGCCGAGTGAAGCAAAAAAAAAAAAAAAAAAAAAAAAATGGGTTGGTTGGTGTCTGTAACTGGGCAAAAGTTTTAATAAATGATTACTTAGTGTTTGTTACTTTTCGATCATGTGTACTTTTACTGAGTTCGTATGGCAAAAATGACTGTCGTTGGGCATAGCAGGTCACAGACAAGAACTGCTTCGTTGATTCTGTCATCCCTACCTCTCCTGCGTTGCATTGGATTATTGCGTTTCATTCAGATTGTATACAGGAAAAAGAATTAATCTCTATTTCCGACCGCTCTCGAGCCCGACTCTGGCTGGGTTCTCCAGCGATAGTTTTATAATACTTTCAAACAGGTCGTCTCGCCTTGTCAAGTCCGTTCCAGCCCCTGCGTAACGATCACGACGATTTTGCTAATCGGGTTTTTAATCGAGAATGGCGCAACTGTCGAGCGGAGATAATATTCTCCCGAAATGACTTTCTTTCTCTCTTGGGCTGAGAGTCGATGCATGATGTTAAGTTTGGCCTCAGCTTTTTGCGCTGATCTCAAATACCGTTCATGTTCGCTTGCTCTGTAGGTATTACTTAAGGTTCTTTGCAGCGTCCCCTTGGCCCCAAGCTGCGGCCCCTTGCATTCTTATACTGTACCTTCTTTCAAATTCTCTCTCTTCCATCTGAATTTCCACTCTCTCTAACAGTTGTTTCATAGTGCAGCTGCTTTGGGGTTTTCCTCCTTTTACACGTTTCAAACCTTTTAACTGTTATTTTCCGTTTCAGCGCTAAATGACCTCATAGGTCGCAGCGCTTGACCTTGGGCCTAAATACAATATTCTATTCATTCTTTCTCTCGGACTGAGAGTCGATGCCTGAAGTTAGCTATGGCCTCTGTTTTTGCGCTGATTTTAGATTCCGGTCATATTTACATGCTGATTGATGCAGTAAATGCCAGTAAGCAGTTGTCCTCGTTAAGTGTTGGCTGTTCTGTCATTGTCTTGAATGTCTGTTGATTCTTCTCGTAAACAACTTTTATTATTTTTTTTTTTTTGAGTGTCCGTAAGGTCCACTGCTGCAACCCCCCCCCCCTCCTTTTATTTTTCTTTTAGCCTATTTTCCTACATCTAATAACGCTTCGTTTCTTCCTGCTTGCTTGTCCAACAACTCCATCACCTTTTCATTATGTGAACCCCTGAATGGCTGAAAGTTCCCCATTGCTTGGTAATATAGCCAATTTTTTCTTTATTAATCTGTCAACTATTTTTATTCGCTTATCAGTATTTAGTGGTTTTTTGATGATCTTTGTTTGTCTATCTTGAAATCATGTTTTAAGTTTGTTATAGTCAAGGTGTATTCTCTAGATCTTGGTTATAGTTATCTTCCGAATATTATATTCGTCTGCTCTGGACAATTACTATTTATATTACCTTTGGCAACAGGTTGTTTTCTTAGTATGCAATGATGATCGCCCTCGGATAGTTTTCTCTTATTTCAGCCATGTCACCCTTATACATTATTTATTTTTTTTTTATTAGCGCCTCAGCGGCGTGGTTGGTATGGCATTAGCGTCCCACCTCGGTGGTCGCGGGTTCGATTCTCGGCCATTCCATTGAGGAGTGAGAGATGTGTATTTCTGGTGATAGAAGTTCACTCTCGACGTGGTTCGGAAGTCACGTAAAGCCGTTGGTCCCGCTGCTGAATAACCACAGGTTCCATGCAACGTAAAAGCACCATACAAACAAACTTACCTTATTTTATGACTGAACCATTGCCTTAGGTTATGTGTGAGTTTGGGCCTCTCTGCGCTTGACCGGAATTCTTTGCTTATTGCATAACTTGGTCGTAACAAAAGATTTTATTTGGATCTCTATTTTTATGTCATTAAAAATATGTTAATAACTGGAGCTTGGTTTTATTGTTTAATTCATCACGTAGGAGGTTAATCCGTCAGTGGTGCACTGTAGGTATTACTTAAGGTACTTTGCAGCGTCTCATCGGTCCAAAGCTGTAAACCCTTTGATTCCTTTTACTGTACGTCCGTTCACACACTCTTCCATCTTACTTTCCGCCCTCTCCTAACAATTGATTCATAGTGCAAGCGCGAGTTTTTCCTCCTGTTACACTCTTCAGACCGTTTACTGTCAATATCCGTGTCAGCACTGAATGGCAGCCAGCGCCTGGCCTTTGGCCAAAATTCCCTCTTATATATTATTCTATTATTGAATGCACTACAAATGCAGTTAAAATCGGTAGCCTATATTGATTGGAAATTGTTAAAAACCATATTTTCCCGCGAGAGTCGTCATCTATCGGGTTATTGGGGTTATTCAATTATCCGTTACTACTATTTTTGTTTTGCTTTGTTTTACGCTTCCGTCCTCTCTCTCTCTCTCTCTCTCTCTCTCTCTCTCTCTCTCTCTCTCTCTCTCTCTCTTTTTTTTTTTTTTTTTTTTGTTACTCTCTTTTCCAGTGACGTCAAGATTGAAACGACTTATTTGCTTTCCTCAGCCTAGATTAACAGTTAACTTTATTTATCACTTCTGACTTTGTAGTTACTGGCAGAAACTAAAGTTCGTGAAATCTCTTACGCAGTTTGTCCGTGAAATCTCTTACGCAGTTTGTCCGTGAAATCTCTTACGCAGTTTGTCCGTGACAAAGTATGTAGGTTCTCTAAAGATGAGGACATGTCATATATTCACTCCTGAATACAAAATATTGTTAGAATTATTTTTTGTCGAAGTCTTGCCTATTATATTCTTGCATCAGCCTGACTTGGGTGATGAAATTTAGGGAATACTCTGCCTTAATTACAGGAGCTTTATTTAAGTATTTTCCAAAATGGGATAAATTAATTATTCTTTACCATTCACCTTTGCAGTGATAAGTAATTTTATCTTACATAATTTTTTAATCATGTTTTAGCCGTTAGTTGTCATAATCTTTATTATTACCTTTAGTGTTATTGCTGATCTGCGTTTCGTTTCTAATCGCAGAAACTGAAAGACCTCTTGAAGGTAATTTTTCTCGTACACTCAGTTGCACAGTCCTTTTTATCATATGGGAGGTTTTAAACAGTTGGTGATTCATTTATTGGTAGACGGTTCTTTTGGTCATGAACTGTAATATTAAATAGTGACGTATTTTATTGATTTGCGATTCTGATTTCAGTTCTCATTGACAATCGAAGGACTCGTGTAAGTTATTTTTTGTTTATTTGTTTTTCTATAATTAGTTCCATAATTCTTTTTACTATAACAGGGATTTTAAAATGAGATTTGTTTATTGATGTACGGTACTTGTTGTGGTAAAGAGTATTATTAAACAAATGATAAATGCGTTTTCTGTACAACGTATAATGCTGTTTAAACTAATAGATGTGCTGCACTATGAAACTTTAAGCCACGACCGGACACAGCTCAGTTGCTCCCCAGATGCGTTCAAGTGAAGAGGCGTCGGCGGTGCCAGATGCAGGACCCGTGGCTAAACTTAACCTTGAATCAAAGAATATCTACTGAGGCTAGAGGGCTGCAATTTGGTGGGTGTGATGATGGGAGGGTGGATGATCAACATACCAATTCGCAGCCCTCTAGCTTCAGTAATTTTTAAGATGTGAGGGCGGACAGAAAAAGTGCGGACGGGGAGACTAGTAGCCATCTCAATAGTTTTCTTTTATATAAAACTAAAAATAATTCTATTTTTTATTGATTTACTCGTACTCGACAGCTTCGCCAACATATATTCATGAAGTGATGCTTAGATCAGCTACACGGTTATCTTGGATAGCTTTATTGTCCTTGCTTATTTTCTGCTTTGTTAATTGTTAACTAGTCTGCCATTGTTCTTATTCGCTGACCGTTTAATTTTTTCGAAATTTTTTGGATATTAAACTCTTTTATTTGTTTGTTTGTGCCAGTGGCAAGGCGGAAAACGTATCTTTTTTAATTAAAGAAAAATCTGTAACATTTTCGTAATTGTTTTGGGGCCTGTTCTTATAAGTTATTTGTACTGTACTATACTACTTTAATGTAAGATTAGTCCATCTTGGTGTAATTAACGTAGACCGTTGCCTTCAGTCACGTGTGACCATTCGATACAAATTCACTTCTATTTTTAATTTAATAGGACATTTAATGTGTGTCTCGATTACCTATGATACTTTCGTCTGTCAAGATTATTTTTCTAGTGTTGCTCATTACTAACGCTTGCTTATCTGTTACGTTATTTGTCACCGGATGACTCAACATATTTGGTTGAGAATTGAGTCTTATTTTGATGGGATTCCACTTCCCTCCCAGAGTATACGACGGCAGGAAATAAGAAAACTTATAAATTCTGCTTTCTTGGTACCTGTGTTGCTTTCACCTGGTTATTCAACCATGTGGAAAGATTGTGGTTCTATTTTTTTCCATTGTGCATAAAATGAATAGCTCTCTCTCTCTTCTCTCTCTCTCTCTCTCTCTCTCTCTCTCTCTCTGTGAAACTCGCATTGGGCAAGGACAGGAATGACATGGGTGCGGTTCCTTGTAATTCCTCTTCGCCAGTGAATTATATACCTGGTTTGGTTGACTGATGTGGATCGTAGCTGGTGTGTGTGTGTGTGTGTGTGTGTGTGTGTGTGTGTGTGTGTGTGTGTGTGAGAGAGAGAGAGAGAGAGAGAGAGAGAGAGATAAAAGGTAAGAGTAACGATTATACTCTAAAACATAAAACACATCATAATCAACAATCTTTTATATCAGTAGTAATGAACTCAAAATCAATAAATGTCTGTTCAAGGTCATTAAATTTTCGCATGAATGAAATACTTTCACGGAGATTTATGAGCGTGTGATTCTTATTGAAATTGCATTTAACAGTTTCTTTGGAAATGAGCTAAGCGCAAAACTGGAAAAACGGACGTGACAAGGCTGTGGCCCGGCTTCTGCATGGTGGGGCACAAAAAACAGGAGATCCTTGACGAAGTCATCTTCTCCATACCTTGGTGAAACTATTCCTTTCGTACTTTTCTCTTTCTTTCTCTTTTTCCCCTCTTTCCTCAGAGAGGTGCTGCGTACAGCTGTGCCTTGCGCTGCACTGTAGACAATGCGAAAGGTCATTTGAAGTGTGTCTTCGATCCGAGGTATTTTGCTTTCTGCCTTGTATTTTTCGTTAGTTCCTGAAGGTTTTTCCACACTTCGCTGTCCAACTCCTTCAACTTTACCTTGTTCCATTTACGGTTCTCATTGAAGAACCAATATTTCGGAATATTCCTTATTGAGTGTATCAGTAGGTCTCAGTGGTTTCGTTTATCTCTCTCTCTCTCTCTCTCTTTTCTGGGAGATATCTTTGAAATACCATCTGCCCTTTCTTATCTCCTTTCTATTTATCTTGAGGGATTAACTGTATTACATTAAAAGGTGTAACAATTACTGGCGTAATTTGGCTACCCAAAGTACCAACTGTTTTCTGTTAGCGGTATTCTTGACACATTGCAAAGTGTCAAGAACCTTACAATAACCTTACAATAATCCAAGTTTGGATTATTGTAAGGTTACTTTTATTTTAGTACGAATGAAGCCTACACACACACACACACACACATGTATGTATGTAATATATATATATATATATATATATATATATATATATATATATATATATATATAGTATAGTATATATAGGGTTTTTTTGCCACGAAGGAAAAAATGAAAAAAAACGAGTTTGGCCGAGTACTTTCGGTCCTATTCGGACCCTTTACTGAGGCATACTGATTTTACAAAGAACACCATAGTCAAAAGAAGGCTTAATATACAAACTGACACTACCAAATTAGCCATAAGGGCGATTTTCACTCTACAGAGAGGAGGAGGAGTCATAGGCTAGCCACACCTTGAAGGATACCCGCGGTAAACAAGTGATTCTTCCAGAAAAAACAGTACATTTTGAAAACAACACGGGAGCATATACATATATCATGAATTTTTACACAAACTTTCCCAACAAAAAATTATTATTAATGAAAAGACGAAAGAAAATATAAATAAATATATATACCTATATCGAACAGAGAAAGGGAGAGAAAAATATCGAACCAGAGAGAGAGAGAGAGAGAGAGAGAGAGAGAGAGAGAGAGAGAGAGAGAGAAAGACAGAGAGAGAGAGAGAGAAAAAGACAGAGAGAGAGAGAGAGAGAGAGAGAGAGAGAGAGAGAGAGAGAGAGAGAATTAATAACTATATACATGTGGGACTAATTTATTAGTTGTTCATTATTTTGAGGTCCTTCATAAACATCTTACAAATATATGGGTCCAACCAAATGGTACATTCCCAGACTAAGATTTAGGTTGTTTTTATTAGTGATTTGTATAATTGCCGATTCCAGTAAATTTCTTGAAACATAATCATTAGATCTAGCAATTACCGAGGCATCACCCCAATTAATACAATGAGATTTTCACTCAGATGGATAAACAGTGCATTTGAAGTCTGGGCTGTTCTAACTGAATACATATGCTGCTTAACCCGAACACATAAATTCTTACTAGACTGACCACGTAAAACGATGGGCAATCCTTACAAGGAATTTTGTAAATGATGTTGTTATTTGTTACGGGACTATTCTTAATTAGCATATCTTTAATGGTATTGTTATAAGAGAACACTACATTAACATTAAATGATTTTAAATATTGATTTTATGGTTTCAAATCCACGAAAATAAGGTAAGCTAAGTTACATTTTTAGGGATTTCTTTTTCATTAATAGCAACATTATAAAACTTTTTATGAGCTTTTTGATAACATAAATCAATTAAATGAGGTGGGTAGCAGAGATCGTTTCCTATCTTTTTTATGTATTCTATTTTTCTTGTTCCAGTATTGTGGACTCGTGATACGCAAAGCGCGTAGGAACATAGAAGAAAAAATTGAAATTTTAATATTAAGATGGTGGCCAGAATAAAAATGTACATATGTTAAATTATTTGTGGGTTTTCTATAATACTGAATTTGCATTGGAAAGATTCTCTATGTATTAATCATATGAAAGGGATGACATTGTTATTTTCAATTTCAACAGTGAATTTTATGGATGGCACTAAATTATTCATTTAGACAGTAAATTCATTTACATCGATACCACTAGGTAAGACTACTAAGATATCATCGACATATCGGTACCATTTTAAGGGGATAAGTGTGATATTCGGGAGGTGTTGTCTCTCAAAAAAATTCCATATATAAGTTTGAAAGGAGAGGTGATAAAGGGTTACCCATGGCCATACCAAATATTTGTTGGTAATATTCTCATTAAAAATAAATCTGCAATCACAAATACATAACTTAATTAAGGAAATTATGTGACTAACGGACATAGGCAATTCATGCAGTACAAGCTCATTACTTAAATATTCTAGCACAGAGTCAATAGGGACTTTTGTAAACAAAGAACATACATCAAAACTGACAAAAATATCGCTAGGGTTTAGTACAATGTTATTTAATTTCTCTACAAGATCAAGAGAATTCCGGATGTGTGAATTAGATACAGTTCCTAGTAGCGGGGATAACAGTTTAGTAAGATATTTAGATAGTTTATAAGCAATTGACCCTACAGTACTAATAATGGGCGCATAGGTTTGTTTTCTTTATGAGTTTTGACTAGGCCATATAAAATAAGGTAATGAGGGCACTTTACAGTTAACTGACACAAAAGTTCTTTTTTATCTTTAAGAATTTGTTTGAAATTGATATTAAAGTTTTTTATTACTTGTCCAACGGATTTTTTGCAAGTTTTTTGTAAGTTATTTCATCCTCAAGTAAAGTATGCATGCGTGATATGTAGTCAGTTTTGTCAAGAACCACTAAACTATTGGATTTATCAGCCTTGGTAATGTGTAAGCTATTATTCATTCTTCAATTCTTTTAAACTTTCCTGTAGCGAGCGGGGAAGTTATCTTCATGGTAGGCATGCGTAGCACTATATGTCATGCCTTTGATAATGTCTAAATGATTTTGTGGTAGATCACCGCGTATTTTCAAACTATATAAAGATGTCGCTATTGATAAAGCTGAGGGTTTGTTTACAAATGAAGAAAGACAGCCCAAAGCCTAATGCGCGCACTGCATTATCACTTATTTGTTTGCTCGATAAATTCACCACACAATTCACTGTTGAAAATTGAAAATAACAATGTCATCCCTTTCCTAGATGTATTAATACATAGAGAATCTTTCCAATGCAAATTCAGTATTTATAGAAAACCACAAATAATTTAAACATATGTACATTTTTTTATTCTGGCCACCATCTAATATTAAAATTTCAATTTTTTTCTTCTATGTTCCTACGCGCTTTGCGTATCACGAGTCCACAATACCTGGAACAAGAAAATAGAATACATAAAAAAGATAGGAACGATCTCTGCTACCCACCTCACTTTAATTGATTTATGTTATCAAAAAGCTCATAAAAAGTTTTATAATGTTGCTATTAATGAAAAAGAAATCCCTAAAAATGTACTTAGCTACCCTATTTTCGTGGATTTGAAACCATAAAATCAATATTTAAATCATTTAATGTTAATGTAGTGTTCTCTTATAACAATACCATTAAAGATATGCTAATTAAGAATAGTCCCGTAACAAATAAACAACATCATTTACAAAACTTCCTTGTAAGGATTGCCCATCGTTTTTACGTTGGTCAGTCTAGTAAGAATTTATGTGTTCGGGTTAGCAGCATATGTATTCAGTTAGAACAGCCAGACTTCAAATGCACTTGTTATCCATCTGAGTGAAAAAACTCTCATTGTATTAATTGGGGTGATGCCTCGGTAATTGCTAGATCTAATGATTATGTTTCAACAAGAAATTTACTGGAATCGGCAATTATACAAATCACTAATAAAAACAACCTAAATCTTAGTCTGGGAACTGTAACCATTTGGACCCTATATTTGTAATAGATTTTGTTTATGAAGGACCTCAAAATAAATGAACAACTAATAAATTAGTCCCATGTATATGTTATATTCTCTCTCTTCTCATCTCTCTCTCTCTCTCTCTCTCTCTCTCTCTCTCTCTCTGTCTTTTTCTCTCTCTCTCTCCTCTCTCTCTCTCTCTCTCTCTCTCTCTCTCTCTCTCTCTCTCTCTGGTCGATATTTTCTCTCCCTCTTTTCTCTTGTTCGATATATATATATATATTTATATTTTCTTTCGTCTTTTCATTAATAATAATTTTTGTTGGGAAAGTTTGTGTAAAAATTCATGATATTAAATTGTATATGCTCCCGTGTTGTTTTCAAAATGTACTGTTTTTTCTGGAAGAATCACTTGTTTACCGCGGGTATCCTTCAAGGTGTGGCTAGCCTATGACTCCTCCTCCTCTCTGTAGAGTGAAATCGCCCTTATGGCTAATTTGGTAGTGTCAGTTTGTATATTAAGCCTTCTTTTGACTATGGTGTTCTTTGTAAAATCAGTATGCCTCAGTAAAGGGTCCGAATAGGACCGAAAGTACTCGCCAACTCGTTTTTTCATTTTTTTTTCCTTCGTGGCAAAAAAACCTTTATTTATACATAGCATCACGTTTTATATACTTCGTGATCAAGTTATTATATATATATATATATATATATATATATTATATACATATATATAGAGTGTGTGTTTGTGTGTTTGTGTCAAACAAACTGTTAGGGGACATTGTGTTCGATTGACCATTGGGAGAAAACTGTGGTACAAGATGATATATTATATATATATATATATATATATATCTATATATATATATATATATATATATATAGTATGTGGTGTACAGTATATGTATATATATATATATATATATATATATATATATATATATATATATATGTGTATATATATATATGTATGAGTATATATATATATATATATATATATATATCTATATAGTATGTATGTATATATATATATATATATATATATGTATGTATGTATGTATATATATATATATATATATATATATATATATATATATATATTTATGTATGTATGTATGTATGTATGTGTATATATATATATATATATATATATATATATATATATATATATATATATATTATTAAAGGTAAGATCATTTATGAGATATTTACCCATTTGTGCTTAAATAATTGCACTCCATTACTGTTTTCCTCATTAAATTCATTTCGGAAACTAGGTTTCAGTTACCACAAAAGTTGTTTTTTCTTTCCACCGGTTGTCTTAAACGATGGGCAAAAAATGATTTCCCTGTACTTGTTGTCGTCGATGACAAGAAGTCGTTGCGCCATTTTTGCCGAAACCAATTCATTCATCAGCCACACTTAGTCCTACATTTATAGTATGTAGTATTTGAAGCAGACTTTCATCATCGTTCAAAATTATTCTTTTGTATTTGTTTTAACGGCACATTACTTTTGCTGAGTAATCCTAATCTTAACGAAGCCTGTTTTTGTCTAAATAAACCGAAGCCCCTCCCTCCCTCCCCCTACATTCCTTTTTAGTTTTCTTCACCTTTTCTGTCTGGCCTCAGGCCTTCAAAACTACGGAGGCTAGAGAACTGCAAATTATTATGTTGATCATCCACCCTCCAATCATCAAACACACCATATTGCAGCCCTCTAGCATGAGTAGTTTTGATCTAATTTAAGGTTAAAGTTAGCCATGAGCGTGCCTCTCATAACGCTATAGCACAGGCGACCACGGGGCCGTGGCTGAAAGTTTTACGGGTCACGGGTGAGTTTCATTGGCCTTGGCTGAGAGTTTCATACAGCATTATACTCTGTACACAAAACTCGATGGCGCCGAAGAAAGTTCGGCGCTTTTTTTACTTGTTTTTCTATCTACTGGAGGAATAATCCAGATAAGAGTTTATGTGCAAATGACAAGAGAGGCGCCGTTGGCGAACTTATTTGTGGTCTAATCCCGTCAAAGGAAATTTTAACGCAAATATGTTAATGATAAAAAGAAAAAAAAATCCAGCCATCATCCCATGACAAACTATAGAGTCATGTGTTCAGCCTCCAATTATGCCAATGCCATGATTTCACGCCTAAGGACATTATATTTTTGTGCTTATGTTTTTAAGGATTCAAGTAACGTTTGATCTAGTATTTTGGATATATGAGCTCATCTCACTTGAAACTGCAAATTTATTAGAAGCCTGATATCGCTGAAATTTTAAAATACTTGTTTAAAATTCATAACTTGTTTAATTTGGAAATGAGACGAAATATGATTTAATTTTTATGCCGGAAATGTTTTAACATTCCTACTCTATCTCCGAATTGAGTTGATTTACGAGATGAACCTTGTCACAGGTACGCTGCTTTTGTTTCATTCTTTTCCATATTCGACCGAAATCGTCTGGTGTGACGGAGGTCTAATCCATTTAAAAAGTAATTGGAGAAAGTGTTTATGATTTCTTTTCCTTTCTCGATGATACGGCAAAATCACAGTTCGGTTTGCCGATTCGTTAGCGAACGTTTACGCTTGAAGGAAGAGGGAAAGAAAACGATTTTCCATTATTTGTTTCTATATCGAGAATGCGAATCATTGCTTACAGTTTTCCCAAAATGAGTTCGCGTGGCGAATCCGACACTGATGTCTATGCGATGGTCAGCTATGGAACAGCGCTGAATTCAGATGATTATTTATGTGTTATACAACTGCCAACAATTGGATACCTTTTGGGCTAAAAGTTTTGAATCCGAATATGGGAATGAAACGCAGAAATGCTTCCTCCACGCCCCCTTCCCCTTTTATTTTTATTTATTTATTTATTTATTTTTTTTTTGGTGAAACATAACATCACAGCCTTCTAATAATGGCACAGCTTTCTTTTTAGCCAATTTTGCTAGGGACTTCCAAATAGCCTATCTCCAGTGTTGTCAACGCAAACAAGTGGGTTGCAGGAAAGACGATGGAGATAAAGTGTTTGTTTTGTTTGTTTGTATGGTGCTTTTACGTTACATGGAACCAGTGGTTATTCAGCAACGGGACCAACGGCTTTACGTGACTTCCGAACCACGTCGAGAGTGAACTTCTATCACCAGAAATACACATCTCTCACTCCTCAATGGAATGGCCGAGAATCGAACCCGCGACCACCGAGGTGAGAAGCAAACACCAAACCAACCACGCCACTGAGGCGCTTGATCAAGTGTTTGTTATGAAACAAGTGTGTGCGCATCCTGTAAATAAATGGAAAAATATCTTTTTAGCTCTTATGACCTTATACTCGTAATAAGCCTTCGGTAGAATCAAGAGAGACGCATTTTTATGGGTATGAGGATTGATAGTTTAGAAAATAAGTTGCTTAGAGCAATTTATAGTTTTATGAGATGGAAGTGAGAGAGAGAGAGAGAGAGAGAGAGAGAGAGAGAGAGAGAGAGAGAGAGAGAGAGTGGCTGGGTCTAAAAGTTGGTCTGAGACAAGTGTTTTTTCCCATAACTGTTTAATATCTATATAGATGAATTGATGCGAGAAGTTAGAGAAAAAGGGCAGTAAATGTGGGTGCACAGTTTTGAGATAAGAGAATGTGTCGAGAATGGAGTATGGAAAGGATGATATTTGACTGAAATAGTGAAAAAAATCTGTAGAAACAAAGAAATTGTTTGAAATTATTTACAAAGGGAGAAAGTTGAGAGTAAATGAGATCAAGAAAAAGGATATTGGGTAGTGGAAGAATGGACCTGCTTGATTAGCCCAGGTTTTTACTCCTTAATACATTGAATCCAAGCGTAAGATATCTTATAATTCTCGAATCTTTCTTGGTGAGATTTGAATCCAAACTAAAGTTCAAAGTTAGACAGCTTTAAACCACTACACCAACAAGAACGATGTTAATTTACTTCAGTTTTTTCATACACAATGTGGATAACATATCTTCCATTGATAGTTTCTAGAGGTTTGATGCATTTTACTAGAAAGTATAGACTCATCCTCACCATTGTGATCTTTGGTTTACCTATATGATATGAAATATGGCTAATAGATTTGCAAAGTTATCTGAGAATATAAGTAACAAGGAGAAAATGCGCCGAAGGCAATTGAGTTTTCTGTACAGCGTATAATGCTGTATGAGACTCAACCACGGCTTATGAAACTCAGCAGCGGCTCATGAAACTTTCAGCCACTGCCTGGTGGTGGCCTGTGTTATTGGCACCTATAGCGATGCCAGACGCACGATCATGACTAAATTTAACCATAAATAAAATAAAAACTACTGAGGCTAGAGGGCTGTAATTTGGTATGTTTTATGATTAGAGGGTGGATGATCAACATGCCAATTGGCAGAGGCCCTCTAACCTCAGTAGGTTTTCAGATCTGAGGCCGGACGGACAGACAAACAGCCATCTTGTTAGTTTTCTTTTACAGAAAACTAAAAACCGCTTAAACTTACGATGGTCAGAATGGCCCGTTTCAGTTAAGATTAACTGTATCTGACTTCAATAGATCTGAGATAATATATGTGAAAACCGACTTAAAGCTACTTCACTTGTACATGACATGCGTTGGTTCGAATCCCAAATGAAAAATGATAGAAAGGTTAGACTTTGCCCAAATATTACTCTTTCGAATTAAGTTTACCTGAGTAACAATAGTGAATTGTCATTTGCAGTTGGTAGAGATAAGGTACGTGGTTTTCAAAAAAATGGCCAGCTGGCATTACATTATGAAAAGTTATGGTTTTGAAAAAGTACTCTATGAGGAATTCTTATCTTATTTATTCTTATTTATCTTATTTATTATTATATTTAATTCGTTGTCTTATTTATCTTATTCTTATCTTATTTATTAATATATTTGACTTATTGTCTTATTTATCATATTCATATCTTATTTTTAATATATTTGATTTATTGTCTGGTTTTCAAATTAAATTAATTGTCCAGTTTTAAAATGTTTCGAACTATTTTAGTTGTTCATTGGGTTACTGTGAACGGCTTTTGTTCTTACAATTTTAAGGTGAGCAGTCATGACTAACTTCAAACCTGATTAATTGTCCAGAACTTGCTGATAAGTTTCAAATTTTTCCTTTATCATCCATGCTTACTGTCTATTCCCTTTCTCTGATTTTGCCTTCCAAACGCATAAACGTCTTTGGCAGTAGGAGATAAATAGAATGAAAAAATGTTTCTTTTTATTTGTTATCTGAAACATCTTTGCATTATCCTATTTTGATTAAAACTTCGATAATACAAATAAGTTAACAGTGTTAGTTCACTATGTTTCAAGGAAATGTATGGAGATTCGGTTTTTTTAAAGATTTGCACTAATTACATGATTATGTACAGTAACTAAATATTATAAATATATATATTATATTTATATATATATATATATTATATATATACTAAATATATATATTTATATAATATAATATATATATATATAGTTATAATATTATTATATATATATATAGTTATACGTATATATAATAATATATAATATATATATCTGAATATATATATAGATCTGTATATAGTTATATATTATATATATTATATATATAATATATTATAATATATATATATAATATATATTATATATATATATATCTATGATATATTATATATATACATATATATATATATATATATATTCTATATATATATATATATATATATATATATATATATATATATCCTTATATATCCTTGAACGGAATGGGAATGTAAATCTTATGTTTTCTTGTCATTGGGTTTTTAAAGACTGTTTATGTTCGGAGACAGAGATAACATTACACGTCCAGGGAATTGCAGTAGCAGCAACTTGGCAATCCGTCCTTTTTCGTACATTGTAAACGATTCAACGCTGATCTCCTCGCTGATCTTCCTCCCCTCCCCTACCGTGTCATCATGAAGTGATCGACTACATCCATAAAAATATTCTGGTCATCTTTCATCATGAAATGTTATAAGCAGCGAATCAAGCTGTATGAGTTTCGGCTCAAGATCGAATCAGATACAATAAGATCTCTGCTCAGTCACTATATAACTGTACGTAAGAGAAAGTCCACTGAAAACCCAAAAACAAAAACGATAAAATCACCGCCCTGTCAATTGCTTTGAAGAAGCGAGGTGACGTGATGTCTTTGTGTCTTTGGTGTTCTTTATTATTTCTTTATATTATGATTTTTTCCCCGTCCGCCATTGCCTCCCGAGTCTGACTATGTCACATCTCTCGTCCACAAAGTTTCCTTCAGTTAGTGGTTGACAAATTTATTTCTGTGATTCGACCCTTTCGCAGGAATGTGAGGAATCTTTGATAACGTTACCAATCAATGACAATAACACATTTTAGAACAATGACAGCTTTTTTTACCTCGAACATACTTCTTGCGTTCCTCTCACTTGGCTTATCCTTCTGTTTACACTTTCTTCGCTCCAGTGTTTGATGTTCGTGATGAGGATGTTCAGATGCCGCTATTAATGGCCACAGAAGTCTTGTATTATTTGTCTTCCCTTGTCATTCGTTAGTCCAACCGGGTTTTTCATCTTTCCTTTGTCTTTGCTTCTTTATCAGAGGTTATCTTCCGTGCTTTCTCTTGTAAGGAAGGTCACCAGTGGAATTATGTAATTTTCATTTCTTTAGGAATAACACCTCTGTATATTTGGCCATAGTACGTCTTATTTATCATATCATATCTATTTTGTTATATATTTGATTTATTGTCTGGTTTTCAAATTAAATTAATTGTCCAGTTTTAAAATGTTTTCGAACTATTTTAGTTGTTCATTGGGTACTGTGAACGGCTTTTGTTCTTACAATTTTAAGGTGAGCAGTCATGACTAACTTCAAACCTGATAATTGTCCAGAACTTGCTGATAAGTCAAATTTTTCCTTTATCATCCATGCTACTGTCTATTCCCTTTCTCTGATTTGCCTTCCAAACGCATAAACGTCTTTGGCAGTAGGAGATAAATAGAATGAAAAAATGTTTCTTTTATTTGTTATCTGAAACATCTTTGCATATCCTATTTTGATTAAAACTTCGATAATACAAATAAGTTCAACAGTGTTAGTTCACTATGTTTCAAGGAAATGTATGGAGATTCGGTTTTTTTTTAAAGATTTGCACTAATTACATGATTATGTACAGATAAACTAAATATATATATATATATATATATATTATATATATATATATATTATATATATATAGTATTCTTTTATATATATAATATATATATATATATATATAGTTATATATATTATATATATATATATATAGTTATACGATATATATATAATATAATATATATAATATAATATAGTATATATCTGTATAAATGTTATATATATATATTATTATATATAATATTATATATATATATAGTATATATATTATATATATATATATATATATATATATATCTATATATATTATATATACATATATATATATTTATATATATATATATATATATATATATACATATATATATATATATAATATATATATATATATATATATATATATATATATATAATAATATCTCCTTATATATCCTTGAACGGAATGGGGAATGTAAATCTTATGTTTTCTTGTCATTGGGTTTTTAAAGACTGTTTATGTTCGGAGACAGAGATAACATTACACGTCCAGGGAAATTGCAGTAGCAGCAACTTGGCAATCCGTCCTTTTTCGTACATTGTAAACGATTCAACGCTGATCTCCTCCGCTGATCTCCTCCCCTCCCCTACCGTGTCATCATGAAGTGATCGACTACATCCATAAAAATATTCTGGTCATCTTTCATCATGAAATGTTATAAGCAGCGAATCAAGCTGTATGAGTTTCGGCTCAAGATCGAATCAGATACAATAAGATCTCTGCTCAGTCACTATATAACTGTACGTAAGAGAAAGTCCACTGAAAACCCAACAACGATAAATCACCGCTGTCAATTGCTTTGAAGAAGCGAGGTGACGTGATGTCTTTGTGTTCTTTATTATTTCTTTATATTATGATTTTTTCCCCCGTCCGCCATTGCCTCCCGAGTCTGACTATGTCACATCTCTCGTCCACAAAGTTTCCTTCAGTTAGTGGTTGACAAATTTATTTCTGTGATTCGACCCTTTCGCAGGAATGTGAGGAATCTTTGATAACGTTACCATCAATGACAATAACACATTTTAGAACAATGACAGCTTTTTTTACCTCGAACATACTTCTTGCGTTCCTCTCACTTGGCTTATCCTTCTGTTTACACTTTCTTCGCTCCAGTGTTTGATGTTCGTGATGAGGGATGTTCAGATGCCCGCTATTAATGGCCACAGAAGTCTTGTATTATTTGTCTTCCCTTTGTCATTCGTTAGTCCAACCGGGTTTTTCATCTTTCCTTTGTCTTTGCTTCTTTATCAGAGGTTATCTTCCGTGCTTTCTCTTGTAAGGAAGGTCACCAGTGGAATTATGTAATTTTCATTTCTTTAGGAATAACACCTCTGTATATTTGGCCATAGTACGTCAGAGCTGTCAAGGATTATGATGGTAGTGATGATGAAGATGAAAATGAGGATTTCACCCGTGTTTGTGTGAGTGTGCGTATCACACACACACACACACACACACACATATATATATATATATATTTAATATATATATATATATATATATCTGTAGATGCTGTGGTGAATAATCATAAATTTTCATCTTCATCACCACTGACATCATAAATATATATATCTATATATATATATATATATATATATACATATAGATATATATATATATATATAGATGCTGTGGTGAATAAATCATTTTCATCTTCATCACCACTGACATCATAATCCTTTTAAGGAGAAGACTGACGGCCCTACCCCTTAACTAATATATATATATATATATACATAGTAAGGGGTAGGGCCGTCAGTCTTCTCCTTAAAAGGATTATGATGTCAGTGGTGATGAAGATGAAAATGATTTATATATATATATATATATATATATATATATATATATAATATGTATTATATATATGTATATATAAATATAATAATATATATATTAATATAATATATATATATATATATATATATATATATATATATATATATATATATCACTTTGATTCCTTTTACTGAACCTCCATTCACATTCTTTCTTCCGTCATGCTATCCACCCATTCCTATCAACAGTTTCATAGTGCAACTGCGAGTTTTACCTCCTGTTAAACCTTTCTAATCTTTCTACTCTCAATTTCTCTATTTTCCTGAATGACCTCATAGGTTCCAGCGCTTCGCCTTTGGGTTAAATTCTATATTTCTTTCTTTTTCTATAGTGAAGGACTTCGATGCAAACGGTATCATTTGAAAATTCAGGTTGTTCTCAATATTTATTATTGCCAGAATTCGGGAAAGACTAATTCCACGTTATAACCGTCTTCCTCATTTATCACGTGACCAAATGACTTGACAAATACAAATCGAGGTTTTGCCAATTTTGTCATCGCAAAAGCCGTTGTTGTTCTTTTAAGGTCTATTTTTGGTTACATTTACAGTAATCTTTAATTTTTTGTAATACAAATTTATGGTGGTGAGGCGTAACAGTATTTGTGGCGCCTGTATAGATTCAGTGATTTCTTGGAAATTATCAAAATCTTTTCTGGCTTTTAATCCAAATTATTTGTAGCTGAAATAAATTCATAACGTTGATGACCATGGTCTTTGCAACATCGCTTTACTTGAACTAATCAAGTAGTAGCTCAAGCTTATAGATAATTTCACATTTGGCTTAGAGCCATGTATGAATAGGAAATGTAAACACGGCAGAGACAAGTTTCGATAACAAAATGCTTACATTAGTAACAGATAATATTAACTGTTGTAAGAGAATTAGGAAAATGGAATGTGTGACTAAATTTATGTAAAAGGAGCCATCACTTTACAAGATTTTTTCTTACAAATTGTTGACAAAATTTACTAAAAAATATTACGTAGTGTATCAAGCTTGGTAAAGTTCGTTGTCTTTGTTAACATTCTCTATTTCCATCATAATCTGTTAATTGATTGTTTTGGGTGATGAGGATAATGAGTATAGTTATCTAGTGTCCTTTTGTATCCCAACACCGTTGCAAACACACACACACAAAGAAAAAAGAAGGGATAGAGTCTTGTACTTAACCGTGAAGGACAAGATAGACCCTCTTCTTGAAGGCAAAAACGTTATAAGAGTCGGGAGAACAAAAGTTTGAAGAGAATTCCGAAGCTAGGGAGCAGAGGGTTATAAACATTCGCCGAACCAAGTGACGTTGCAAATACCATGTTGCCAGAAATAGCCTGAAATAAAAACCGGAAAATTTTCTTTCACATTTTCTAAGAAATCACCATAAATGCTTTTAAACCTCACCTTCTTAAACTAGTCTATAAAAATGTAAAAACTTAGTGTATCTGGCATAAAAAATTCACTCTTGATGTATTATTACATAAATAAATCATTTACTGAATTTATGCGAGAGTATGGATGGAAAAGATTCTCCATCAAGTTTGAAGTTGGTCTTTATAGACATAACCTGTAACTTCTGCACAATTTCATCTGAGAATTTAGGTTGCACATCGCAGTAACTTTCAGGTAGTTAACCGTTTTGTTATGCAGTCACGCAATTTGGTCTTCCAGCCGCTTAAACTCGTTGTCACTGGAAAAATACAGATTTTTTAAGCCTCTTCATAAGTCTGTATGCTGGACATATGAGAGAAACTGAGAATAGAACGTATCCATTTAAAGTTATGTCTGTTAATTGACTGACCAACATGGGAGTGGCAAAATGGTGAAACCATAGCGTAGCCTTGCAGAAAATAGAAAGAAATTTCGCAGTCAGTAATCGTTATTTGGTAATGTTCAGTCAGTTGGGCGTAGAAATATGATATGGTTTTCCATAAGAAAGTATTATCTAGATCAGGCAGTAGTAACATATATACAGTTTCTTAGGGACATAAAACCATAGGAGTTAAGTTATTCTTGTGAATTTGTACTCTTGGATGTTGTGCGTACATGTGAAGCAAGTCCAGATTTCTTCCGTGAGATTATTTATTAAGGTTACATGGTAAATTTTTTTACACACACACACACAATGTATATATGTGTGGGTGTATGTATGCGTGGGTAGTTATGCTTGAAAATTAACAAACCACGCATGGTGTGTAGTTTTGCAGATTGCCCGTGGTACATCTGCTCACACAGACATATTATATATATATATATATATATTATATATATATATATATATATATATATATATATACATATATATTACACATACACACGAAAATTTCGATTAGCAGTCATGCTCTTTGGTGAATGTATAGACAGCTGTTAAGTGATAATGTCCTGACTGACGCCTTCCGTGACAGGACAACCAGCATCTCCAATGCCATCAACGTCGTCATGCGACCCCTGCATAATCCGCGTAGATAATGCTTGTCATTCACTAGGGATTATGATTACATATTGCTAATCGAAGAATATGGTTCTGTCTTTTAAATAGTTTCTGTTTATAGATAGATGACTGGTAGGACTGGGGTGATCCAAATACTCAGAAAGCGCAAGCGAGTTAGTGATCTCTCTGAAAAAAAATAAATGAATAAATAAATAAATAAACAAAGAAAACACTGCAATAATAGAAATAAATAAAGAAAGAAAGAAAACGCTGCAATAATAGGAGTTGGTACATAGCCCCTCCCCCCCCAAAAAAAAGAAAACCGTTACGATGAGGCCCGTCCCGTTTTTTTTTTTTTTTTTTTTTTTTTTTTTTTTTTTTTTTTTTTCCCACC
>NC_061100.1:117632014-117637014 GCF_015104395.2 Macrobrachium nipponense
TTCATATCGATTCTAATTACGAAAGCACCCAGGTCGAGGGTGATTTGTAAGGTCAGAATCGATATGAACTTATAGCGTCTCTGTTGGCTGATTGGATAGCGTCACTGACTGTCCTGATTTCGTCCCCGTCCACTTGGAGGGTGGTTCGATCCCATGGGGGGACGAAATTATTATCAATTAAAAAATTCCCCTTCGGTACATATGAAAATATATCATTTGGGAGGTAAAGTGAATTTAGATATTAAAGGACATTGTAGCTTGAATTGATATATAAATGGATCACGGTTCGATGTGATAATTATTCATAACAAAAAAAGGCTACGTGCTGTCAAACGCTCGAATTGGCCAACATGGTAGACGGGGTTTCATATCGATTCTAATTACGAAAGCACCCAGGTCGAGGGTGATTTGTAAGGTCAGAATCGATATGAACTTATAGCGTCTCTGTTGGCTGATTGGATAGAGTCACTGACTGTCCTGATTTCGTCCCCGTCCACTTGGAGGGTGGTTCGATCCCATGGGGGGACGAAATTATTATCAATTAAAAAATTCCCCTTCGGTACATATATGAAAATATATCATTTGGGAGGTAAAGTGAATTTAGATATTAAAGGACATTGTAGCTTGAATTGATATATATATATATATATATATATATATATTTATATATATATATATATATATATATATATATATAAAGATGTTAAATGAGGTAGATGTGATCATGAATGTGCATTGTTATTTGGGCGTCTGAGGAATCACGGAATTTCTAGCAGTCTGGGAAACAAGGATTCTTTAAATCATTCAGTATGATGGAAAACCTCTGCTGATGTTCGCATTTGTTGTTAAAATGCTTCTCGAATACAGTTACGTGACCATCGGTGCGTTTTGTCTTTTAAAATAATAAATAAGGCAACACTGATAGAAAGAGCAAGATCACGGCAAGGCCTTCAGGAATGTTAGAACTAAGTGTGAGAGTTGTCACTAGTGTCACGAGTTTTATTTTTGTTGAATTTAACAGTAAAAGAGACTTAAGGTCAACAGACTGAACAGTCTCAGATATATTAGTGATTAACCTTCAAAAATACGACAGCATTTCATAGTACTTGTGATAAGATAGATTAATAAGAAGTTAAAAGTATATTTATTTTTATTTCAGCATAGTCAGCCTCAGGTGAATTAAAATTCACAGCCTCAGGTGAATTAAAATGAATTGTTAATACAAACTACGTTTAGAAGACTTAATTCGAATCATTTTATGCCAGTTAGCTGATTTGTTTCAAGAATATTAGGTCATTCTTGGGTTCAAGGGTCTCTGCCAAAATAATTATAATTATGGTAATTGAACTTTATGTTTTTGTATTTTCTTACCTTTGGTCCTTCGTTACATGCAATGTAAGCATACCATTGCAGCGCCAGACTTAAAGATAAGAAAATAAAAGCAGGAAATAAGATCAAGACCAAACGTACCAGTCATGGTCAGTTTACAATACAAACGTTACACTTACCAAAAAATCAAGTAAAAACTAAATAAAATAACAATAAAAAAGCATGGTTATGCTGTCTTTGTTGGAAGATGGTCAGGTTTTGTCGACTTCTGTTCATGTATTTTGACAGAGTAAGCTTCATTGTTAAATATGGAGACTGGATTATTGTTGGTACAATGATGGTTAAGATTTGTTCGTCATAACAACATGAAAGGACACTGACTATATATATGCACACACACACACACACACACACACACACACATATATATATATATATATATATATATATATATATATACATACATACATACATACATACATACATACATACATACATATATCATATATATATGCTTATAAAACACCATTTGAATGATTCAACCATATATTTCGAGCACTTCCTTCTAAGCTCCTGATCACTGGTAAAATATGGACATAGGATGTTTTACAAGAGTACATATACGAAACATCCTTTGTCCGTATTTTACCAGTGATCAGGAGCACAGAAGGAAGTGCTCGAAGTATATGGTTGCAACGTTCAAATAAGGTCTTATGGGCCTTTTATCTTCATATTATACTGTTGTATTACAGCAAAAAGACATTCATATATATATATCTATATATATATATATATATATATATATATATATATATATATATATATATATATATATGTGTGTGTGTGTGTGTGTGTGTGTTACAGGGAACATGTGAAGTCAGGGATTTCACGAAAGCCCTAGGAACATACAAAATGACCAATTCGCAAAGAACATTTGAACCCTGAGGGCTAGTACTAAACAAGGTGAAACAGTGATTTATCTGCATTTGTTTCGCCACCTGTTTAGTACTAGTTGCCTGGGGAGTCAAATGTATTTCGCCGTCTTTAGTACTAGCCCATGGGGGATCAAAATGTCCCTAAGTGCATTTGATTCCCCATGGGCTTGTGCTAAACACGGTGAAACACATTTAACCCCTAAGGGACTAATACTAAACACATGCTAAGCACTAGCCCTCTGGGATCAAATATTCCTAAGCAAATTGATTGTTTCACATATGCCCTTGGGATTTCGTGAAATCTCTGGATTTCACACATTTCTGTAACACACACATACACACACACACACACACACACACACACATATATATATATATATATATATATATATATATATATATATATATATATATATACACATGAATATATGCATGAGTGTTTGTGTGCAAATATGTTTCCAATACGCTTTTCTCATCCTTTTTCTATGGCGTGGTGGCTTGTTGCCTGAAAGGTTCTGATTTTTCTGCTTCTTTGGGTGAGGGTGCAAATCCGACGTCCTTCCTGATCCTAGCAGACGCTGGTTCCTATTTACAGTTGGTTGGACTGCCGACCCGTAGGCTGGGGGCGGTCCAAGTGGCTTGCAAACGCAAGTCGAGAACTAAAAGAAATATTGGTGTGCCACAGGGACATGGAAATGTTCACAGAAAAGCAAAAATGAACTGCGAAAAAAAAAAAAGTCGCCGAAGATTTTTGCTTCTAATAGATAACAAACAGATTGCAATTGAGGTTACACTAAACCCCTGTATTTTGCGTTAAGAGAAATAAGGGGAACGGATATAAAAGAAAGAGAATTTAAAGGAAGGTAGAAATGACCCCTCATAAGCATTGTATTGTGTCGTCAGGATCTAGGAACTGCAAGCTATCTGGGGAAACGAGGAGTCCTTAAATAATCCTCTGGTGCGCCTCAGTGGCGTGGTTGGTATGGTGTTTGTGTCCCACCTCGGTGGTCGCGGGTTCGATTCTCGGCCATTCCATTGAGGAGTGAGAGATGTGTATTTCTGGTGATAGAAGTTCACTCTCTACGTGGTTCGGAAGTCACGTAAAGCCGTTGGTCCCGTTGCTGAATAACCACTGGTTCCATGTAACGTAAACACACCATACAAAACAAACACACAAATAAGTAATCCTCTATGATTGAAAACTTCTCTCGATGTTAGTTATTGCTTTTAGGAAGCTTCTCGAGGCCAGTTACGTGACTGTCGATACTTTTGTCTATAAAATAATAAATAATATAATGCCGATAAAAAGAGTAAGATCACGGCAGGACCTTCAGGTAAGTTAGAACTAAGCGTGACAATAGTCAGCAGTTTCACGAGTTTTATTTTTATTGAATTTGATAAGAAAAAAAAATACGCTAGAGGTCAACAAGCTGAAGAATCTCTGATATATATTTTGCGATTAATCTTCAAATACACGCCATTATTTCATAAAACGTAAAGGCAGTTTTTTTTGTTCATCCTTGCATCGAAGACAATTTATTTATTAATTTATTTTCAATATATTGTTTATTTATATTCTTCATTAATATATTAATATATATTTATTATGTATTTTGCTAAGTTAGCCTCAGTTGAATTGAAATTAATTTTTAATCCCACTTGTGTGTAGAGCACTTCAGGGGGTGCACTGTAGGCATTACTAAAGCTTCTTCTTTGCAGCGTCCGTTCAGCCTCTAGCTGCAACCCCCTTTCATTCCTTTTACTGCACTCCATTCATATTATCTTTCTTCCATCTTGCTATCCGCCCTTTGATGAAAGTTATTTCATAGAGCAACTGCCAAATTCCCCTCCTGTTCCACCTTTCAGACCAACCTACTCTCAATTTCCTTTCCAGCGCTGAATGACCTTATAGGTCCCATTGCTTGACCTTTGGCCTAGAGTCTGTATTCAATTCAATTCTTGTGTTTAGAAGTGTTAATTCGGAAGTGTTGATTCGGATTTTGTATGTACCACTTACACTTTATCTCGTTAAAACCAATATAGGGATTTCATTTGGTCAAGGGGCTTTGAGAAAATAGTTGTAATTATACTAATTTAATTTGCAGCAGTTGAATTTTTTTATATCATGGGTCCATCGTCATTTCGTCCTGCTTAAGCATACCATTGCATGGGCCTCTATTAAAATGAGAAAATAAAAACGGAAAATCAGATCAAGACCGAAACTTTGCGATTGTGATCTTTTTACAATAAAAACAAACCTTACACAGAATTGGAGTAAAAAAAGGTTTTCTTGAATTCAGTTACTCATGTTGCCTGGAAAACACACACATATATATATATATATATATATATATATATATATATATATATTATATATATATATATATATATATAGTATATATGTATGGATCTGCATGTATGTAAATTCATGTGTATGTTTATACGCTTTTCTTGTTTTTTTAAAAATAATGTTTTCCAAATAAGTGCATATTTACACCCGTATTAATGTAAGAACGCTGTAAATGCATGCGTATGAATTAGTAGAGAGAGAGAGAAAGAGAGAGATTGGTGTCGGCTAATACGCCTTTTTTACTGAATTCCATTATCGGCAATAACTGCGCTTGAGTAGGAAATATCTGCTTGTAGGTTGAGTATTTCTTTATCATCCCATCTATGGTTAACCATAACGCGGACACTTCGAGAGTTCAGTTGTTATGTGGGATAGTAATCATAAAT
>NC_061100.1:117642014-117684514 GCF_015104395.2 Macrobrachium nipponense
TGCAACGAACAAGTCCGGGGAGACCTTGGCTGCAATGTGCAACCGTGTAATGTCATTGCTATCGATACGAAAGGCCGCTGGGTCTATTTTTAAAGTTTTGGTGCGGACGTTACAGCTTAGACGATTACGGCTTTCGAAATATAAGGTAACCTTTCCCTGTTCCTTTCCTATGTACATGTTGCAGAGAGAGAGAGAGAGAGAGAGATTTATTTTCATATAAAACTACTGTTTTTTAAGTACTCTAGAACCCAAGTTGCATTACATTGAATCTATTTATCATGCAAATAGCTAACTATGTTATGCTACATTTCCAAATGGGAAGCTTTGCGTTACTCGCACTCATTTAATGTTTATACCACAGGTATTATTAAAGAAAACAAAATCCTTATCAACATACGGTACGTTTCGTAATTTTGACATCCTTAATTCGCATAAATAGAATATTAACAGGGCGCTTCTTGCGGTCATTTGGTAAAAGTGCAGAGCAGCAATGATCCCTATAATTCTTCAGTTCCGATATGCGGTCAATTTGCCATTTATTCACATTAGCACTTTCTGTCTCTTCCAAGCTATTAGTTTATATGAATACCGATTGGAATGCATGCTTTATTTTTATTTTTAAGAAATTGATTAAAGTCCGATTTAGCCTACAATTCGCCCACAATTCGAATTCGCTCACAAATCTGATTTCGCTCACAATTCGAAATCGCCCACAAGTCCAATTTCGCCCACAATTCCAATTCACCCACAAGTCCGATTTCGCCCACAAGACCGATTTCGCCCACAATTCGCCCACAAGACCGATTTCGCCCACAATTTCGCCCACAATTCGCCCACAAGACCGATTTCGCCCACAATTCGCCCACAAGACCGATTTCGCCCACAATTCGCCCACAAGTCCGATTTCGCCCACAATTCGAATTCGCTCACAAGTCCGATTTAGCCCACAATTTGCCCACAAGTTCGATTTCGCCCATAATTCGAATGTGATTACAACAGTATATGAATGAGAGTAAATTCTCTCCATTTGGAGTCAAGTAATTTATGTCATTATAAGTATCGGATGTCCGCTTTTTTTTTTTTAGATTGAATAAAAACGTCCAGTTCTGGACTCGCTCTGATATATTTTTTTTGGTTTTTTATCGAGACTAAGTTTCGGTATGATAAAGTGGCGAAAAGTTTTGTGTTGCACCATTCATATAATTACAGACTTAAATACAAATTAGTTGCCTTAGAGATGTCTTCGTTGTATATGTATGTTTAATATGTTTTGTGAATAAGTTTTTGTTTACCAAAAATATGAATTGGTCAGATGTCGCCCTGCATAATCCTTTAATTGTCTTGCCCTTGTGTCTGAGCAGTATCACTTAATCTTTTTGTTTTTAAATTGTACCCATATTTATGCTTGTTTGGAAAGGCTACTCATTCTCCAGGTGTGCCGGATTCCAGGTGCTAATCTCCTTATAATCCCTATCTGTCAGTTATATGACCTTTCCTGCACTGTCAATTCCTCATGTAAGTTAGTTCGTCTGCTGAGTATAGGACGTTGTGTTGAAAGATCTTGTAGAACTCCGTTGTTTATTTTTCCTTCGTGGCTTATACCTTTATATATATATATATATATATATATATATATATATATATTATATATATGTATATGTGTGTGTGTGTGTGTGTGTGTATACATATATATATATATATATATTAATATATATATATTTATATGTATATATATATATGTATATATGTATATACATATATATATATATATATATATATATATATATAGTGATATACATATATATATATATATATATATATATATATATAAATATATATATATATATATGTATATATATATATATATATATATATATATATATATATATATATAAATTGTTTATGCATGTTACTTGTTCTTCGTAGTTTAAAATGACAAAATCTATCGTGTTTGTGGTAGGTTACACCATCAGTCGTTCATGTAAATCATTGGAATTTGGATATATTAGACGAGCGATGTTGATCCGACGGGATTTGATGAATAAACATTTTTGTGAAATCGTTCTCAAAGGAACCGTGTAGTATGTCATCAAGTCCTTCGCTAGTATTCTACTGGGAAGACAGTGAGTGAGTTTAAAATAGTTGAAATTTAAGGAAACGTATGAAATATTACTTCATTAAACTATTGAATTGAATGACTAGTTTTTAATGAGTATCATTGTTTTTTCCTGTCTTTGCAGTCCAGTGATTAAGAACGAGTTACAGTTATTACATAGTTTCCTTTTGCCTTCGATGAAAGTCCAGCGATCCCAAAGTATGTTATGCTCGGCTTTTAATTGGTGGCTTATGATAAATTTCCTCCTAACGTAATTTGTCCCAGTAGGTTACAACTTACTTGAATGTTTCTGAGAAATTTCAGGTATTTGGGTGAGGCATCATTCCTGAGGACGTTGTCTTTTCATTTTTGTGATTGGCAGTGCTAAGGTTCCTATGCAAGTATATCGATCCAGGAGTGGTTGATTTAATACCAGGATATCAGTGCTAGAGGGCTTCGTATTTATTAGGAAGACTGAATCTATCCTCGATAGTGATCCCCACTGGTTTTAACCCGATACGTATCCACCTTTTTTTTTATTACAATCCCGTTGGGGATTACCGTATAAACATAAACAAAAGACTGTAAATATCTTAAAGAAATATTAGTCTTAGTCTTAGATAACGACCCCTGAAAACCCTTGGGGATCATTATCCAGGAAAGATCCGAAAAACTTAACTCAAACATGGACTGAAATCCTATTTTGATGACTTAACGTCATGACATTATCTGCACATTGTAGTTTTTGTGTGAGTGCTTGTCACGTAACCTACGTGAAACAGCACGAAATCTGTCAACCTGGAAATAGTGTTGCTACCATTGTGCTGAACTAATGTAATATTCACCAGTTCATTGTAAGAATTCAAGAACAGGTATGTCAAGGGAATTGAATGTTCCTTGATGAAAATTAACAGTCTAAGTCTTAAAGAAACTTGCTTTTACTTATGAAATGTAGTACACCTCAAAATCACTAAATTTTGATTCGCCATCATCTTGTAAGAACAGTAATATAAAGGAGACATGACTCGAGAGATTTTTTATATTGTTTGAGATGTCATCAGCCTCTTTGCTTGAATCCTATTCACTCTAAATGCAGCCTTCATGTTTGTCAACGTTGAATACATCTCATTGCCTACATTCAGTCCTTGATTTCACTTATCATAGAAAAGCGACTCGACATCCTATGTACTAGAAACATGAAACTGGACATCCTTATCGCAGTTGTGTGATTCTGTGTGAAAATTAGTCGTATACTGGTAGAACAGTAAAACCAAATGTAGTATAGGTGAATTAAGAGGACACATATGACTATAGATTCGGTGGTAGGTAAACCGCCACAAGAACCAATGACTATCTGTGGAATTTGTCATGGTTGCAAAGCAGTGTGGATACTGAACAACCCAGAAATTTCCTTTATTGCTGGGAGGCGTTAGTTATGATCCGCATTCTTGTGATCCTGAATGTAACGCATTTTCTCAGTAAGCTCTACGTGATGTCACTTTTTTTTATACAACTCAGTGAAAGCTGATTTACCCCAAAACATCAAATTTTGTGAGAAACCCCACCATTCAGTGTTCAAATTATAGGAGACAAATCGGTCTCCAGTGTTTGTGGTTTCAGCAGTACATCTAGAAAAGATCGTAAAAAATCATCTTATATTTTACGTTTTTTCAAATGCTTTTGGCCGAAGTGGTCGGTTATGGATACAGAACGGTCAGTAATAGGTTTCATGAGTAATTTTTCATCCCTTGTGCAATTTTCTAATAGAGTTTTGAGTGTACTGCTTCATTCTTTGTGGAGTACAATAAAAAATGTCATCAATGCCATCTCGAACCAATAGCTAGAGAGGAGAGGGGGATTACAAGGTGAAATTGGTAATTTCCCATTTACAGTACCTTGACCTCTTTAATTGTAACATAACGTAGCTGGATTGCATCTTGAATTGTTTTCCTAATTAGGGAGTAATGGAAAAGGCCACCATTATGAAATAAATGATTTCGAGTAAGGTATTTTTTTTGTATATAAGCTATTAATACTAGTAGCCACATTGGATAGCAAATGAAAAGTATAAAATGAAATTGTAGTTTCAGCGGCGCTCAAATACTTACATGTCTATCGTTTGTTGGCAACAGCCATTACATTCTGGCAGGTTCCTTCCATATGCCCTGGGTAATAGGAATTTTCATGATAACGCCCCTGGAGAGGGAAATACTCATTAAGGAACAATGATGGTTGTTTACGAGACAGTTGAAAACATCAATGTTGGAAAGTCATTATCTTATTTTTGAAATGATGTAGATATAAGCATCCACGAAAAAGTTTCTGGCTTTATCCTGCTGCAGCCGTTTTAAGTGTGTGAAGTGGACTGACAGCTGGAGTTGTTACTTGTATTCTTATAGGTCAGAAATTGACTAACAGTGGCAGGAAATCAATAATATATGGATAACGGGAGAGAGGTTCTGGTTTATTTAGACATCTGGAAAATATCAAGGGCCAGAAAAAATAGTTGAAGCTAGGTAATTTGGTCTTACACAATCCTTTCAAACATTCACAAATGAGGATCTTCAGTTTACAATAGGTACATAGGCCTGGGGATTTGCAATCCATATTGGTTGGATTAAAACCATTGAAAAGCACCTCTTAACATCTGTGAAACTCTGCATTTTGTATTAAATTTATTCAGTTATGAGAAGTAATTGTATATTTAGAGAAATGTTGTGACTAATTAAAGGCTGCAACAACCATACCGACAATTGAAGGGGTGGACAAGAATTTACCGCCAATTAGATATTTTAAAACTTAACCACTAGTTATATTTTATAAAATGTGGCCACCAATTGCTAGTAAGCAGCCAGAGATATGCCACCAATTAGATTTCATAAAACTTTGCTACCAGTTACAGTTTTGGATGGCCATCAGCAATCGTGGATGCTATGTGTCAGTGATGTGTGATGTTCATTTTGGGACTGGTGAATTTTTCAATATTATCATTACAATCCAAGCTGCAACCCTATACGGAAAAGCAAAATGCTATGAGTCCAAGGACCCCAACATGGACACTAGCCTGGTGCAGAAAAAAATATGGAGAAGAAGAATAAGCTACAAGAGAAATAACAGCAAAACATTCAAGGTAAACAGGATAATTAAAATAATTATCCTGTCAATAAAGAAAAACATTTGCACCATATATGAACTTACAAAGTTCCAGTAATTCAACTACATGAATGGAAAGATCTTCGATAATTTGGTCACAATGGGAATAAAAATTTAGAAAAATGTGGGTTTGAATTACATAAGAAAAGCTATGAGAGTTAGAATCATATGCATAGCTAGAACTACATGGTTCGAGAGGCTAGTACAAAGATTTGAGATAAGAAATATAACAGAACTAAAGTTTTTGCCCAATTTAAGATGTGCCAGCTGCTAAATACCAAATAGGATAACAATATTCAAAACTCAACAAAATAAGATGAATAAGAATATTTCTTAATGATGGACAGGCATAAAAAAAATCGTGAAAAACGTTCTCGTATATCTGTTTTTTGTACAACTGAAGATTGTAGGCTCATTATGATTGTCAAATATTTATTTGCAATAAAATATGTCAAATATTTATTTGCAATAAAATATGACTCAGATTTTTAAGTGAGTTGCATGTAGTTTAAAAAGAACTGAGTGAGGTGAGGGATTGTTTCCAATGTCCAGGCTCTAGCAATAATCATACTTTGAGTTTTGTTAGGGTTTTCAACTTTATAAGTCTGTATAATTTGCACTTCCATTTTTTAAAGATCTGTCAAGAGGATCTGCAACAACAGGTCTCAGCTTAAGAGACTTGACTGATGCAAGTAGTGTAGCATCATCTGCATGAGCATTGTGCCTGTTGTCAAAGTGGGAATGGTAACTCTAGCCCTGCCGGTTACAGCCTAAATCTTATAATTGCCATAAGGCTTGTGAGTGTCTCTTGACAAAACATTGTGATGATGTAAAAGTGATGGGCCAAGAACGCTACCTTGAGGAACACCAGAGATTATACTCCTGTAGTCGTTATAGCGCCCATGGACAACTACTCTTTGCAATTTTTATGTTAAAAAATCAATAATAATAATACTGAGATGTGATCTTCAAATTTCTCTCTTCAAGTTTGAAAACAGCGGCTTCATGATTAGCATGTTAAAAATTAGTGACGATAAAACCAGTCATAAGGACTTCATTATTGAAATCCATTGAAAGAAGAGTATTACCATCACCCAAGCCCCAATGAAAGCCAAACTGCAAACTAGGAGAGATAATTACTTTCAACGTTGGCATTTAGAGGTTTTGTCAAGAGACACTCGCAAGCCTTATGACAGTTATAAGATTTGGGCTGTAACCGGCAGGGCTAGAGTTACCATTCCCACTTTTAAGCACTGGAGTAACATTACCGATTCTCCAACAAGCACAAGCAAAACCATATCTCTCTAACGTTGTCTTATTGTTTGGAAACAATAAGACAACGGAAAATTACTATGCATCTCTGAACATCACGTTTAAGTGAAAGTTTCAGAATTTCACGTTGCCAAAAACCTATACCAGACAGTTTAGCTTGAAGAAAGGAAAAGTATGAGGCACATTGATTTTTTCATTTTTCAGTTTATCGTCAAACATGCCAGCCAGTGTTGTGTTATTATCGAAAAAGTGAATTTAAGAGCGGCCCACACTTGTGAGAACGAGATCAATGTATCCTAAAATTATTAGGATATGAGGGCATCAAAGACAGCAAAAGAGAAGATTTCTTAAAGACAAAATATTTTTTATTTATTATTATTATATTATTAGAATACCTGTTTTTTTAACAGTCATGTGTACCTTTTATATGGATTGCATCGTTTGCATTTTCTAATTATGGCAATATTTGCTTGATACTGAGGTAACAGTAGTATGTCCTTATATGTATTTCTTTCATTTACCTTCCATGAATCACCCATTCAAGAACGTGAGTTACATTCCTTTTGGCAAAGCCACGGAAAACCCACTTTCCAATGAATAATGGCATATGACGACACGTCCAAATGTAGGTCCTGTTTTCTCAACTGTTCTCTTTACTTGAGACTTCCGCTGAGAGGTTCTGTTTGTTCAAGATCACGTGACGCAGTTGTACGGTCTGGAGGTTGTCTAAAGGATCGCTTAATCATGCTTATGCACCTTTAATGGCTGTTTAGGTCACGTATCTAGGAACGAAGGGGGTTTCAGAGATCTCAAATGAAATGGTAGCAGTCTAGAGGTCGAAGTAATATGCATGTTTTTTTTAAAAGCAAATTGGGGGTGCTTGATTCATGATAGGCTTGTTGGTTAGTGAGAACTACAGTAGGTCGGACTTTCAGTTATTTAAAATAAAGTAGGGACTCATTATTGTTATTAAAAGTAGAGATAGTTCTTGGAATACTTTTCAAGTATTATTAGTCAAGAGATCGAAGTAATATGAACATTGTTTTAAAGCAAAATGATAATGTAGTATGAAATGAGAGTGCTTGATTCGTTATAGTTTGTAATCAGTAGTTCATGTTAGGTTTGTTGGATGGTGAGAGCCACATTATATCAGATATTCATTATTTAGAATGAAATAAAGACTCATTCGTAATTGGAAGGAGAGAGAACAAGAGAGAAGGAGAAAGAGTGTAATTCTAGCATGAAATTGTCGAAGAAAAATCATAGAAATTGAAATCGCAATTTGGTCTGGATTACGGAAGTTTTATATGAATGGGTAATTTTGACATCAAGAACTTTTTACTCAATAATTATTGTTATTTGGGGAAAGGGCCCTCTTCATTGCAAGTCCCAGTATATCGCACTTGCATGACATTGCAGGAAACCCATTAATCACCAGCATTTCATTGCACATTATTTTACAGATAAGGCACACCTTTTCGTTAATGTTTTTCGTTATTGATTAGAGTATTTGCAACGCTGTTTGTGCCAGCTGAGTCATTTCAGTTATCGTATTAAGCTTACTTAGTCCCGGAGGTGACAGACAGTATAACTTCAGTTTTCAACGCTTGGGATGTGTCACAGTTTCGGTATCGTAGCCTTCCACAGTCTGGTGCAGGGTTCCCCTAATTCTGAAGTTCATTGACCCCGTCATGAAGTTTCAGACTGTTCCTGGAGCCCTCAAACATTTATCATAAGAAAATCGTTTGATAAATGTTTTCCTTGATATGACTACGAATATTAATGATCATAAGAATAATAGTAATAAAGATAATGATAATGTTTTGATGAATTGTTTTTTTTATATTACGAGTAATTAATAATAATAATAATCAACATATCTTTGATATACATTTACTGACTCCAATTGGACCCCCACCCATTTATTGACGCCTTTATTCGTCCCACATCAACCTTTATGATTGATATAATTCCTTGGGGAACCCTGGTTTGTTGCTTCTCATTCCTTTGTTTGTTTGTTTGTATGGTGCTTTTACGTTGCACGGAACCTGTGTTTATTCAGCAACGGGACCAACGGCTTTACGTGACTTCAGAACCACGTCGAGAGTGAACTTCTATCACCAGAAATACACATATCTCACTCCTCAATGGAATGGCCGAGAATCGAACCCGCGACCACCGAGGTGGGACGCTAATACCATACCAACCACGCCGCTGAGGAGCTCGTCATTCTTTTGCTTAAGATGAACTCAGACTTGTTCAATGTGTTTCCGTCTCTTAGTTATTTTTAGCTGCCGGATATCTTTGTATTTTTTTATAATTCATTATTCGCTCTTTTATTAAGGTCCAGTTTCAATTGGAGGCTATATTGACAGCCGATATTCAGTGTTCAGTAACTTTTCTGCAACAACAAACAAACAAACAAAAACAAGAGTGGAAGAATCGTACCGAGTCACAGTGATCCATTAACAAGGATAATCATGAGACTAGAAAGCAGGAGGCTTTGTGGGCCACAGACACAGCGTCAGGAAAATCGAAGTACAAGAATACAGAACCTAGTTTGGATCGTCTTTTGTTTAAGTAACTTTTCCTCCGCTTTTGTCATGGATATTATTGTTATTTTTCAAGCCCAGCTGCAGAGTCCTTAGGGCCCCAAAAAGGAAAGCAGCCTAGTACGGGAAAAGAAATTGAGATGTAAAGCATAAACAGTGGCAAGGAAAGTAATAGAGAAAATCAATATAGATGATTGCTATGTAAGATAAATAACATGGGAGAATAAATAAGCTCTAAAGTGAGACTGATATCTACCTGATATCTCGGGTATTAGGAACGTCACTCCATTATTAGATCACAGAGGAATAAAACCTTTAGAAACGTATGGTATTGAACATCACGGAATAAAAGGCAAACTTGGAATGAAGTGCAAAAGGCGAGACTGCATGGACTGCTTATCAGCTGCTGAGATGTTGATGGTATGGTTGTATTTTATGAAAGAAACTGAACACCTATAATTATGAAAACAATACAGACTCCTTATTCACCAGCGCTATTTCATGGTATTAGAAATTTTCGCCTACTACTTTGTTGTTGTTGATGTTGTTCTTTTGCTGCTGTTGTTCTTTTTGGGGGTGTAGGAAAGGTCTATGGAAAAGCCTAAAGAGGTCTTGAAAAGGTGTTTCACGTTGAGTTCAAGATACAGGAATTTTAGGATACGATGTTTATGATTTATTTATTAGAATGAAAATGTAAAAATGAATAATGTGCATGTTAAACATGACAAAAATGATTTCTTATACAATATAACGTATTTATTTTCATTTTCGTTGGTGAAACAACGCTATATTTAACCATAGATTTTAGCACCCGCCCTGAGTAAGCTGGAGGTCGGATGAAGCCTTGTTAGAAAGTGAAATACAGAACCAGTATTACTGCCGTTGTTCTTTATTAAGAAATTCCAGAAATGGACAGTTACTGACTCCGTACAGAAATTAAGTGATAATTGTGAAGTGAAAATGGAAGACTCTCACTAGTCATTGATTTTAGCAGTCAAGGAAGGAACGCTTTTGAATGAAAGGAAAGTTTAACTTATTATCCGTGTTCGATATTCAGTTGATGATTAAGGTGATGATTTAATGAAAAATAATGGCAGTCGAAAGGTAATCTGATGTGAAATTGGAGGAAACCTCTCACCAGTCATTGATTTTTGGCAGACGGGGAAGGAACGCTTTTGAATGAAAGGAAAGTTAAGCTCATTATCCGTGTCCGATATTCAGCTGGTAATTATAGCGAGGATTTCATGAAAAATAATGGCAGTCGAGAGGTATTCAGAAATTACAAAACTGAAAACCCTATTTTTAACATCAATGTTCTTTACCTATAAGAATAAATTATTTCATAAAGTCTTATAGACTCTATGTACCGGTATAACGTTATTGTTCCTTAATTAGGGAAGATATGCAAGGGGAACCAAAATATTTCATGATTACTAAGCCTGTAAAAGGAACACCTTTTTTTTTTTTTTTTTTTTTTTTTTTTTTTTTTTTTTTTTTTTTTTTTTTTTTTTTTTTTTTTAGCAACTGAATTAGATATACAGATGTTGATAGAAAGGAAAGGAAATGTCCTCACTTGGTTTTGCCATTTTGTATTCAAGGAAGATGTTAGGATCAAAACGCACAATTGAATGAAGGATTTACTGGAAGAGATTTCTTTTGGGACGAGGCATTAGTTAGAGAAGTTCTAACGTATTTGATTTAGTTGCTTCAGTGGGAATTGAGCTGACGCGGATTACTCGATCAAGGACGAGGCTGTCGAATGAAGTCTTTGGTCCGAAGTTCCCTTTTGGTTGGAAAATAATTCCGGTGAAAAATTATGATTGCAAACTGGAAATGTAGTTTGTAATAGCCAGAATTCGAAAGTGAAACTATTCTTTAAAGCGAGAAGGCGGTCTGGTGTCACGGAATCGTAGTCAGTGTTGCTATCTCGAATGACAATAACCCCCCCCCCCCCCTCCCCTTTTTCCTCAACCTTCCCGTTCCGCCTCACCCCACTGCCCTCAAGCCGTAGTTTTGCATCGAAGGTGGGTTACTTTCGATAGACTCGTTCCCGATAAATCCCTTCTGGAGGGAGGCTGTGACTGGGTATGAAAAGGAGGTTGCGAGGAAGAAGTCTTTTTCTCTGTAGGGCATCATGCCACGGGTCATCGCTTCCGGGACCTCTCTCTCTCTTTTCTCTCTCTCTCTCTCTCTCTCTCTCTCTCTCTCTCTCTCTCCTTGTTTGTCATCCATGGGTAGAAGGGTGGGGATGGATGGGGGAGAAGGAGTAGGGTGTATGTTGGTTTGGGTTTCTTGCAGAGGTGAAATAGAAATGTTTAATTGAAGTAATAGAGATCGTTGGTTACGACCTTATCTCAAGCGGCTGCTTCCAAACCTTCCCTCCAAATTTCTGTTTAACATTTTCCAAATACGCTGTATTTCATTTCATCTTCAACATTTATTCCTAAGTTTTGTTGCGTACGTTTTGAAAAATATTCATTCCAATTCGTCTTCACCTTTAATACCTAATTTCTCTATATTATTTTGAATGAATTGTACTTTTATGTCATGTTCAACATTTAGTCCTAATTTTTGTTGCTTATATTTTAAAATATTCTTTTCTAAGATGTACTGTTTTGTGTGTGTCCTTACTGAAAAGTGAAATATATTCAAAATCTTCCTTCATTCGGATGATCTGTGCGCCCTAAAATCATTGTGATTAAGGCACTATTCACACCTTTGGGAAAAAATGTGATGAGTTTTCATTGGCCCATCGTGACTGGCATCAGTAAGTAATGCTTAATGTTTTGGATGACGGGTCATAATCAAAATTGCGGGAAGACATTCCATTATATCAGGACCCGGAAGGATATTAGATCTGAATCTTATGTTATTTTTTCATGTAATGTGTCATTTCGTGAAGGACAGTTTCCTCTATGTGCGCGTGTGTACATTATGATTATATGTGTATTTGCTATTTATATTGTATATTTGTGTTGTTAATATCATCTGTATATTATTTCATAGTCACCATTGCACCTCATATACCTCATTTCTCTCATTGTCAACACCTTTTTGTGTAGAGGTTGACACTGTTGTCATTCTGGGCCAATTCAGGTGAGATCAGTGAAGATTTGAAGTCACTGCCTGAACTGAAGCTCAACTCTAAATACATTCACAGCAGTTTAACAACTTCGTCATTTTACTTTATGTTCTCGTGTACTAGATGTATAATAAAAAATTTTTATTTCAATAAACTATCAACGCTTTTCTATACTAGTAGTTAGTCTCTTTCTCTCTCCCTCTCACACACACACAACACACACACACACGCTTGCACATACATACATACATACATACATACATACATACATACATACATATATATATATATATATATATATATATATATATATATATATATATATATATTGCGTGTCTGTGTGTGTATGTGTGTGTGTGTGAGAGAGAGAGAGAGAGAGAGAGAGAGAGAGAGAGAGAGAGAGAGAGAGAGAGGCTGACTGAGTGACTTGACTGACTGACCACTAGTACAACATAAATATTAATAATTTATTGGAAATCCTATATATACATACAGTGTGTATATATATATATATATATATGTATATATATATGTGTGTGTGTGTGTGTGTGCGTGCGCGTGCGTGTAAACCATTTCCCCTGAGAAGGGTAACGTCATGGAATGATAAGACACATGTCACTGCCACATCCATTGTTAACTGTGTAATCAAAAGCGTCACAGCATCATTTACCACTTGTGACCATTCAATCCTCATCATGTGCTTAATGAACCCCGCATCTCTAGACCATTAACTCGGGCGCTTTCTGGATATTAATTTCTCTCTGTTCCAGCACCTCTTCCGGTCTATGTACCCAGTGTCTTCTCGGTCTCTTTCTTCGCCGTCCTCCCAAATCTTCTAAATAATGTGCCGCTTTCAACAGCGGAACGTTTTTCGCTCTCTTCATTCGACCCAAACCACCTCGATAGCCTCAGTGGCGTGATCGGCATGGTCTTGACCTGCCACCTCGGTGGCCGCGAGTTCGATTCTCGGGCATTCCATTGAGGTATTAGAGATGTGTATTTCTGGTGATAGAAGTTCACTGTCGACGTGGTTCGGAAGTCACGTAAAGCCGTTGGTCCCATTGCTGAATAATCGCTGGTTCCATGCAACGTAAAAACACCATACAAACAAAACAAACTAAACAAAAACCTCAAAATATTCTGATACACCTTCTTACCGAAGGCGAATCTTTTCATCTTTTATCCCTTCCTACTACGCAAACATTGTTTCAAGAGTCATAGTTACTTCATCGTCCTTGTTCCCCATTTTACCTTATAACCTTATCCATGTGTACTGCTTTCTTCTACTTGGTTTACATTTAGATTCAGTGCAGTAGTCATATGGTCGATATTTCTGTCAAACGTGACAGTCCGTGAACACTTTATTCATTCAAATATTCCTTAGATGTCGGTCAGTTATTGGAATGGTGTTTAATTAACACTGGTAATATACCTGAACAATGCTGAAACTGAATTGTCATTTATATTGGTTTCCTTATCTGACTTTTCATAGAAATGTGGTATTTTACTGGTATTCATACACATACATACATACATACATAGTACATACATACATACACACGTACGTACAGGTTTGTTAATCTGCTTGTCATGAATGGTTGCTTGTAGAACCAAAAGAAAGATGCTCATTGTTCTCATCGTTTTATATCCATTTGAAGTATTGTGTCCTAATCTACAGTACAACACTCTCCGTGACATATAATGTGAGGTCGTTTTGAGTCATGTTTGAAGAACAGATTTTAGAACAGTTTCTTTATGCTCACCTGCTCCAGGCATTAATTGAGTTCATCTAGTTTTTGAGGAATTTATCTTGGTTATAAACAACAGCTAATACAGTAAACGAAATTACTGTTATTTATCAGTAATTCTGGAGCAATTTCATGAAAATGAAACCGGCCATCACTTACACTCGAGACCTCGAGACCAGGAAGCGTGCGCAGCTAAAATTATAGTAACCGTTGAAATTGCCTCTTAAGAATTCCTAGGATTCTTGCATCTACTCTCTCACTGTCTAATTATTAAAATCCACGAGATTTAAAATGTATGCAAGACCACAGTACGAATCGCTCTTGTCATTGTTGTTGCATGTGATTCCTGTGATTCATAATCGTCTCGAACATTAAAAACCACAATTTTTTTATGAAAGGGAACAAGTAGCCTTATTTCATTCAACTGTATAAACGAGAGAGAGAGAGAGAGAGAGAGAGAGAGAGAGAGAGAGAGAGAGAGAGAGATATGTATATAGTGATATATATATGTACATCTCTCTCTCTTTATATATATATATATATATATATTATATATATATATATATATATATATATATATATATATATATATATATCTATCTTGAGTGTGCCCCTGTCTCTGTTTTTTACTTGATGTCATTAGATCCTTGGTTCCCCTCCTGAAAGGTAGCGGTCTGTTTCTAGCATTCACTGTCTGTTGAATATTGGATTTTTTCATTTTTTAAAATTTTTGTTTGAAAAATTAATATTTTTTAATAGGTATGTACGTTTCTTAATTTTGAGTCTTTGTAACATTTTATATATTATAATACTTTTTTCAGCTTTGAAAATGAGGCTGTGTCCTCGAAACGTCAGCATGTATAGTCATATAGTAAAGTCGAAAGCGCTTGGATTTCTGACTATCATTTTCCTGTGGTATTCGCTTTTATATATATATATATATATTATATATATATATATATATATATATATATATATATATATTTCTGACTATCATTTTCCTGTGGTATTCGCTTTTATTTATATATATAATATATATATTATATATTATATATATATATATATATCTATAAAAGCGAATACCACAGGAAAATGATAGTCAGAAATCCAAGCGCTTTCGACTTTACTATATGACTATACATGCTGACGTTTCGAGGACACAGCCTCATTTTCAAAGCTGAAAAATGTAATTATAATATATAAAAATGTTACAAAGACTCAAAATTAAGAAATGTACATATTAAAAAATATGAAATTTTTCAAACAAAAATTTAAAAAAATGAAAAAATCCAATATTCAACAGACAGAATGCTAGAAACAGACCGCTACCTTTCAGGAGGGGAACCAAGGATCTAATGACATCAAGTAAAAACAGAGACAGGGGCACACTCAAGATAGGTACAGTGTTGTTTAAAGAGGGAACCAGCTTCATAATGTATAAAGATTCAGTTATTGCTAATTAATGAGGTGAGGTGGCTCTGGAGAGAATTTTAAAATGTTTATATTTAATATCGTGTTTACATTTTTTTGGCATGATCCCGTACATTAGAAAACTCTCGGTTAGTTAATGTGTTACCTGTTCTGTAACTCCCCGATGACAATCAATTCTGACTTTTAGTAGGCGACGAGAAGCCCCCAAATATTTCGCCACCTTACATTTGGGGCAAGTATATAAATAAACGACATTGGAAGTCATCAGGGAGCTTAGTTTGTCTTTATGTCTATAAAAAAGAATCAATTGTTAATGAGTTCTTGGGTATAACTCTACTGTTAACTGCCTGAACGTGTCGGTAAATAAGGTCATTTAGCTGAATATAAAAAGACTTATCATGAATAAAAGGAATACTAGAGTAAAATGCGAACTTGGGTACAGTAGGAGTATTAAAAAACAGGAACAAACTTTCAATTAAAAAAGTTATACAATTGTTTTTAAAAAAATCTTGGATGGGTAGCAATTTTCAAAAAAATAGTTCTGGAGAAATGAGATTTCTTGGTGGAAACCAAACCAAGTGGAGGATAAAGTATAGGCCCTGTGGAAGAGAGTACTTAAGGAATTTAATTTGATATTAAAATGACAACTGCTATAAAAATTTTTACCTAAACCAGTAAATGTTTGCTTTCTAAAAACAGAAGTACAGAAGCCCTGCTTGTTACGGGACACAAGTATATCCAAAAAATGCAAGTTTATTGTTGCCTTCTTAATCAATCGTGAACTTATTGTCGGGATGGGCTAGATTGGCATATTTAAGAAACTGATCAGCTTGCTCTTTATTTTGAAAAAGTAAAAAGCTGTCGTGTACGTATCGTTTGTAAAGTAAAGGCAGAAAAGAGAGGGGACAGTTGTCCAGGAACTATTCCTCTAGATGGCACATAAAGATGTTAGAAAAAACTGTGCCAAGAGGACTGTCCATTGCCTGTAAGCTGTATTATTAAAAATAAAGGCAGTGTCCCGCACGGCCAGTTGCAACATTTTCTTAAATTATTGCAATTAAAACCGTGAAATAAAATATCTCGTTGGGTAAAAATTTCGTCTAAGATTATTTGTATTGCCTCTTCCACAAGGGCATTGGTAAAAGGAGACTCGGAATTTTTGGCTGAATTCATAGAAAATTCATTGAATAAGGGCACTAAAACTTAGCCATCTCATAATTACGGGTTTTGTAGGAAGCAAGTCTTTGTAATATTTTTATATATTAAAATTGCGTGTCTCATAATTACGGGTTTTGTAGGAAGCAAGTCTTTGTAATATTTTTATATATTAAAATTGCGTGTTTCAGCTTTGAAAATGAGGCTGTTCTCGAAACGTCAGCATGTGTAATAAACGGAAAATACTACTTCATGACGTCTCCTTCAGGCCTCCTTGTTATATATATATATATCATATATATATATATATATATATTATAATATATATATATATATAATGTATATATATATAATATATATATATATATACTATATATATATATATATATATATAATAGTATATATTAATGTGAGACGAGAAGAGAGAGGAGAGAGAGAGAGAGAGAGAGAGAGGAGAGAGAGAGAGAGAGAGAGGCTCATAAAATAATTAGCCAAGATTATACCAATACTAATCGAAACCTAGGCATCTGTTGCTGATGCTTACGTTCTCCAGGTGCTAATGAACTAAGCACTGTCTAGAGATAGATAAGAATTCAATATTGTGTCTCGAACCAAATTTAACATTTTAAAAGGTCTTGTCTGAGCCTTGCTTCAAGATTAGTTATCCATTGTCAGAATCACATTCCCTTGAAGAGTTAGTGGAACTGAGTGTTGTTAATGGCCAGCGCAGCCTCCAGAAGGTTTTTGGAATTTGGCAAAATGATATCATTAGTGCTTGAAGTTGATATATTCGTTCAACACAAAGTAATAAGCTTGTCATGCATCGTTCTGGGATTATACATATGATTTTTTTTTCATCGTACTATTACATACATACATTATTGTGATACTGAGGTTTAAGATTGATAAAAGTTTTTGGTAAGACTTAAAATAAAAAATAAAGCGTTATTGCAGTACTGATGTTTCGTGCCAAAGCTCCCAGAGCACCATTGAAGTTAGCTGTATTACCTGAATAGTCCTCCTCCTCCTCCTCCTCCATTTTTTATACATTATTTTATACGGAAGCAACCTTTTGCACTTTGCAACGATTTTCAAAGGATGAAAGACTGGCTCCAGGACGTACGAGACTGAGATATTGACGTCTCTCATACCAGGGTAGTACGTATGCTGTGATTTTTCCAGTTAAATGACAGCGTTTACGTAGATCATTACCCCCTTCCCAGATTTGCGTAAACGCCGACAGACAGAAGGTGATTTCACAGTTGATAATTTTCATTTTAAGTTACAAGTATTTTGCAGTGCAAGTAAGACTGTTGTCAACTTTTCCATCTTATTTTAAGCTGTCGTATATTGTAAGGCAATCAAAAGGGCCAAATTTTCTTCTTTTTCATGTTAAGAATAAGCAGGAACTAATCATTATCTTTACCATCGGTATTTTGTGTTTGTATAATGTTGATTTTCAGACTGCAAAACATCATTATCATCTTCCACTTGGCAGCCACTGTAGGAAATGTGTGGTTTTGATGGACCGTGAATTGCTTCTCGACAGTCAAGGAAGTTAGAATTACGGTTTTTGTAGTAACTTATAAAGGTTAGATTGCAGGAATACCTATGTATAGAAATGCCGTTGTGGATTGGAGATATTGCCGTGTCTCTGGTTATCACCAATCCTGTATTTATTTACAAGGATTTATTTATATGCAAGATTTCATAATAGTACTTTCGTTGTACTGTATGCACGTGGAAGAGGTTTACACGTGAACAAGAGCATGAGTGCATCTATGTATCAGTAAGTTATACACTCGTTGGGTTCCAGCAAGTATTTTTGGCACGAGGTTACTAACCCCAAGGTCTTACCAAAGGTTATTTAAACATATACATAAGTTGCTCACACCCTCACTCCGGTTTTGAGCAAGTATTTTTGGCATGAGGCTGCAAACCCAACGCCCTCACAAAAGGATATTTAAAATGCGTGCTTGCACACAACGGCTTTCTTTCCTCAGCATGGACGACCAGTGGTAACCTGCTGTGAGCATGTTAATGCCGTTGGTAAACCACATGTAGTTGTGCAGATATAAACAATGCTCTACTGATAATAGCAGTGAAAGTTGAACAAGGCAAATGAATACGTTGAAACTCGAGAGAGAGAGAGAGAGAGAGAGAGAGAGAGAGAGAGAGAGAGAGAGAGAGAGAGAGAGAGAGAGAATACCTAATTGCCACGAATTACAAAAAAGAAATTTTTTCTTTATATATTTTTTAGAGCTAGAGTCTAGACCAAACGTTTACTCAAACGTTTACTGAAATGAGAGACTGCCGTGTTGGCGAAAAATGGTGGACTATCAATCAAGGTATGTATGTATGTATGTATGTATATATATATATATATATATATATATATATATATATATATATATATATATATATATATACATATTAATACACACATCGATTATCTACTGTAAAAAAAAAAAAAAGACTCAATTGCTAAATAAACTCCTGAGACCGACATCGGTGATAACCTTGTGCGTGATTTTGGTCCTTGTCTCGATCTCAGTCTTTTGTCGAAATTCGATCAGTCGTTGCTGAAAGAAGTCATTCATTCATGTTTGAGCTTTGCCTTCTTTTGTTCTTTGTTTTATCATATGATTGCTGGTCTAAGTTACAGTCAACTGATTGCTGAAAGAAGAACAACCTTTCAAATCTGTTTTAACATTAAGAGTTATCGAATTTTATTGTCACGTCTCTACGTGGCTTTATGTTGGTTAATATAAATAGTTCTCAGTATATAATGCAATCTTTTCATGCCTACCTTCCTCATGTCAATGCGGTGCAGTGTATATACATATATATACACACAAATATATATATATATATATATATATATATATATATATTTATATATATATATATATATATATGTATATATTTGTATAAATATCATCTATCTATCTATCTTTATGTCGAAAGTTCCCCTGGCAGAAGTTAAAGCTACCTAATATATAGGTATATACACAAATATATATGTATATCAATATATACAATTGCACACACTCATATGCATTTGTTTGAAATCTTGCTTTTGTACGTAAAGTAAAAATTTATCGTTCAAAAATGTTTATTCTATTTATTAATGGTTTCTTGAGTCGATAGATTTGTCTTTGAATAGAATAAGCAATTAAAATAAAATAATTTTCATACTTGAGGATGTACATTATCATTTCTGTTTACCACAAACAGGCACATGTTGCGTGACTGGATTCCTGTGTTACATCTGCAAGAATTGTTTTTTTTATGATAATTTATACATCATTTTAACCAGTAATCAAATGTTTCAGCACTCTTCGAAGCAGCTGTTTAACAGATTGAATAAGTAGTAAGGCTTCGTGACATAATATGAATCAAGATTGAAAATGCGGAAATCCCTTATCCAGAGCTGTATAATTCACAATTTTGATTAAGTGTTGCTAGTGAATAAGGAATTCACGGTTTTACAGATGATGAAAAAAATTAATACTTATAACAGATTTGAGTTTAATGCATCTAGGTATTTGATGACATGAAAGATGTTTTTCTTATCATGAATTTTGTATTTTGTCTTTTTATTTATTAATTTTTTTGTGTATGAAAATGATACGAGGCTTTAGATGCAAAACTTGGGAAAATGATTCAAAACTTAGAAGAATTCACAGTTTTACTGAACATCTTCTGATACATTTTTCTGAGCTGATACATTTTTCTGAGCGTGATAAATGAGTAAGTATTCGAAAGACATCGAGAATTATTATCTTTAGACCTAAATTATCACGAATGCAAGGACATTCGTTTGCGTCTTACCCATTAAGTACAAGTGTAGTGCAGTTATTTCCTGTTTATTTAATTAGCCACACCTCCAAAAGATTTCACATTCTTGGGTGAAAAACCAAAGCAACTAACCATGAGAACATGATTAATTTTTCCTATTTTATCATAAGCCAACATTTACTTACTCATTTATGTATGTACTATATACGCAAGTATAAACGTGCTCACACACACACACACACACACACACACACACACACACACACACATATATATATATATATATATATATATATATACATACATACATACATACATACATACAAACATACATATAATTGTACATGTATATATATATTTTTTATATATATACATATAATTATATATGTTATAATTAAGCAGTGGAAAACTATTGTAATGTTGATGTGTTTATTCTCTTGTCTTCATTCCAAAATCGATTACTATTCTTCTTGCCAATTATTATTATTCTTCATTTGGAACTTCAGATTTAGTATTATCTTTCCATAGTTGGTATTGACCCAAGATTTTACTACAAGAGAACGTAAACTTCGTTCTTTGATTGGCTGAGCCAAATATGTCATTGTTGTCCGAAGAAGATTTAGATCTCATTGTAATATAGAGGCTCCAAACAGGAATTTCACATCAAAGTGGGTGAAAAGGTATAAGAAACAGGATCTGTCAGTGATAAGCCACGTTCTGGCAAAACAAGTGTTGATGAAGAACGTGTGGCATTGGTAGAATAGGCCTTTATGCCAAGTTAAAAACAAATCAGTGAGACGGGCGTCATTGGAGCTGAGGTTAGAGCACGAGGTTTTCAAACTCCACTGTGCACAGGATACAACAGACAAAAAGCTCACACGAAGGCGTATAAAATGAAAGTACATGAAATGCTGTCAGAAGGGGATTATCATGCACGACTGATTTTCTGCCATCAGTTCAGTAAAGAAATTGACACCGATGCTTCCCTTTTGAATTTCGTGTTTTCTGACGAAGCAGCATTCCACATCAGTGTCAAGGTCAACACGCATAACTGCCGTAATTGGGGCACTTGAGAGGCCACAGGAAAATGTGGAACATGACAGGGACTCTGTTCAGGTTAACGTCTGGTGTGCATTAAGTAAAATGCAGAATTTTTTAATCCTGAACTAAAAAGTACTGATGAAGAATGTGACGTATCTCTTAAAAGTTAGACTTGGTCTGCCAATCTGTAATTTTTCACTGACAGATCCTGTTTCATGAAACTTTTTTATCGAATGTGGTTTAGAATTCCTGTGTGGTGCATTGTTCTTATAATGCGTTCTAATTTTTTTTTCTTTTTTTATTTTATTTGTCAGCATCGACAGATTTTAGCTCAGTGACAGATAAAGCTCAGCCAAAGAACACAGTTTACTTTCTCCTGTAGTGAAGCCGTGGATCAATAACAACTCGGAAAAGAAAACATGATAACTGAATGGCCGTATCGAGACGAAATCTCACCCCCCCTCCGCCCACCTCTCTCTCTCTCTCTTTAATTAAGGCATTCTCCTCCCCAGTGTATGAAGTATTGTGGGACCCAGAAATTACTGTATCCGTTTAAGATAACACCTACTTTGTCATTTCTGGTCCAAAGTGGGAGCCCGGGGGGCCAGCCCCTCCCAGAACCACCCACTCCCAATCTCTCGTTCGACTTCCTCAGTGTTTCTCTCTGGAATGAAATCCATTGTGAGGTGAACGAAAAGTTGATACTTTCTATGTACATAGAACACGTTTGGTGAGATTATTGACAGGTTTATGAGCATTATTATTGCCTTAGAAGTATTTTACTTTTGCATAGATGTCTTTTTACTATTCCATGTATTGAGCTACGTCGAGATGATAATTAATATTCTTATTATTATTATTAGTTTGATTCTGAATGATTTTAGTTAGTCCTATGTTGTGATGTTGCAATGTTGCATGTTATTGTTATTATTTACTCCAGTAAAGAACAATAATTACTGAAGGTAAACTTAGCATGTGTTGACCTTTCTGTACAAGATTTTAACTCCTCTTGTATTCCTTTTTTCAGGTAAGCAAGCTGAACCTAGTTGAACCACATCATTGAGTAAGTTGAACGTGACTTTGTGAGCAAATCTGTGAAATGCTACCAATGTAATGCTCAAAGTTTTTTTTTTAAGCCTGTGTATAGACTATGAAAAATACGTCAGGTGATAAGTTTGAAAGTAATGTGAAAAAGTGGTGAGGCGTACTTGGCCTGAGAAAAAGCATAATGGTAGAAGTGATAAAGGGGTAGTGTTGAGGGTGCTCTGAACGCTTGGTATAGATAAATTGTTGAGAAGTATAAAACGTTTTTATGATGTAATTAGAGATTACAGTGGAATGTTTAGGCTGTCGAGTGACTAGTTTGATGCAAAAACTTCGTGCTCCAACCTCAGCTCCAATGACGCCCGTCTCACTGATTTGTTTTTAACTTGGCATAAAGGCGTGTTCAAGGCTTCATGGGTGGTAGAGTGATGGGAGAAGCCAGAGGCATCAAAGATTTGGGTACAAAGTCGATCGATAAGAAAATGGGTCATGAATGTCGTGTGGAATGGGTGATGCTTGCGGTTGATACAGTTCTGAATGGAGACAGTGAAAAGAAACGGCAGAGACTGGCGAAAATGTTGGTTAGTGTTTGCAGGAAGAGGAATTGGAGAGTAAATGTCCAAGAGATTATGGTTGTAATAGAAAGTGGAAACCAAGAAGGTGAAGCTTTGGATGTTAATTTGGATGCTGGAAGACTGGAAGCAGTATATTTATATAGTTACAGGGACATAATATTTCGGATGTTAGGATGAGAGGAGAGGTGAGCCACTGAATGGGCTAAGCATTGAAGGTAGCATTTTATGCAGAATTCTAGGCGGAAACTTGGGGATGCTTAGGTTAGAGCGTTTAAAGAGACTGTTAAGCCACGTCACCCTATAGAAGTGAAGTGAGCGATTTTTAGAATGACTTCGTTCCTAATGTCTCCTATAAAGAATGGCTTAGAATCAGTCCATCATATATAAAGGTTAGGGCCACAAGGCTTAGAACCTCGTTTATAAATGCTACCGTTTTATTCTAGATTTTCTAGGATCAAGCGTGTCACGAATAAGAATATAGTTCACTCTGACATCGATGTTTATATTGTATGTTCTTTTAACTTTCTATACTTTATTCAGATGGAGTGAGGTTACATCTCCGACGTAGGTGTTAGTACTGCATTGACTATATCTAATAAAAGGAGCCCATAAAAACACCAAAATGTAGAGAGAAAAGTACTATATTTCAGAGACTGCTGTCTCTCTCTTCAAGTATATGAAATGAGTATTAGATGGAATTCTGTTGTTACAGAACATTTTTACCAGTCATATATATATATATATATATATATATATATATATATATATATATATATATATATATATATATACAACCTGTTGAGAGTTCAAATAAGAACTGTTTTTTTTTCAAGCACGAAAACATGTTTGTAGCTCATGTGTTTTCCCCATCTATTTAATGGGTGACGGAACACTGCAGATATTTCATAAGGTTGGAAATGATTTCCTAGGTACGATTAGTTTCTTACTTTCATTCACTTTGCTGTTTATAGCATTTGAATTATTGATAAGACATGTTAATTCTTTTGTAAGCACCTCTAGTCCGTCTGGACCTCGTAATTTATCTATTCCCATTTTTCAATAGTTAATTTCATTTCTGATATTTAGTTTATAACTCGAACGGCATTACTCTAAAAAGCTTCATCTTTCTTGATCGCCAGTCTTCTGAGATCTGGATATTCGTCGGTTTGTCTGGATGAGATCTCTGGCAAAGTAAACAATCGCTTCAAGAAATATTAAGCCAGACAACACTAGGCTTCATCTTTTTGTGTAGCTGATGTTGTAGATTTTTTCCGTAGTCCTACTAGAATGTGTCTTTCGGAAGGAATAGATTTAGATATTCAGCTCTTAGTATGGCAAAAAGAAAAAAAAGATGAAAAAAAAATCTGGAAATTACATAATTATCATGTGGCCAGTAAAATAGAGTATTCCCGCAGTATTGCTAAAATCCGTCCATTTGAAAGATTAGACCTAGACACATCTGTTTGGCTACGTAACTTTGAGCTTAGGCAAGGAAAACCTGGAATGGAAACAGGAAATTAGACAAATCCAGCGTTCTTTCTTTTGCTTATCTATTCTTGTAGATTATTCGCTCAGTATTACGAAAGTCAATTATTAGAAAGAAGAGACCTAGAAATTCAGCAATTCGGTCTCATGGCAAAGATCTCAGGCAAGGAAAATCTTCGGGTAAAGACACATACTTTTGAAAGCTAGGCGTTATTCCTCAGCGGTACCGGTATTATAGATTATTCCCATATTACTGCTCGAATGCATCCGTTTCAGAATTCAGAACAAAGCATTTAACTGTTTGTACACATGGCAGGTATCTTTGGCAAAAGGAAAATGTTCACAGAAAGACTGAGAAAACAAGACAAACCCTGGCTTCAGCTTCTTATGTGTGCATAGTCTATCTAAATTATTACCATTGCATTGCTGGAATACGCCTATCTTAAAGATTTAATTTCGACTCCCAGCTTTTTTTTCCACATCGCAAAGATTCTAAGCCGGCAAAATCGTCACGAGGAATATAGCCTAATAGGATATGTAGAATGTTTTATAATCTGAAACCAATACATATGTTTTAATAGTTTTGCAACTCACACTCAATGCACAAATCCTTGAAGTTGGCCGGGCGTTTTGTAAAGTTTGAAACCGCAGTGTCTGTTGTAGACCTTAGTATTACAAGGCATTCTCCAGACCTCGAATGGACAAAATTAATATTTTTTCTGGAAAATTAACATCTTCACTATAAGTTTTTTTTTTCCTGTAAGGTGAATGGACTGGAAGGTTGACCAGTGCGAAAGTATGAATTGTAGAAACCTTGTGATTCGTCTTTCACGTGAAGGCTTTTTCAGTGAGACACAAAGTTTTGCAAACAAATTTCCATGATTTAAAAAGTTCTTTCGTAATTACACAAAGCACTTATAACCTATTGATCAGTGCAAGTGAAAGCTCATTTGGACACTTAGTACTTATAAAAAGTACCTTAAGCCGATGAAACAAGTGAATTTTTGTGCAAGCTGCTAAAAACGCAATGTCTCACTGGTTTTGAATATTTATGTATCTTCACTATGTCCTTTTTTATAATAAAACCGTTTGCTGACGAATATATCTTTAAATGACAGTCCTACCTTATTTATTATTATTATTATTATTATTATTATTATTATTATTATTATTATTATTATTATTATTATTATTATTATTATTATTATTATTATTATTATTATATTGTCACCTTCTCATATCTCGAATGTTAGACTGGAAACGGCACTCTTGCTTTGCATGACTTCGTAATTACAACTGTAATAAATGTTAATTAATAGAACATGCAGAGGGAGGAGTTTTTGATTAGTATTGTCATCTAGGTGTACTTTTCCTATTTTACCTTTCACACGTCTCTCTCTCTCTCTCTTTCTCTCTGCTAACGCAATTCTAAATGATATGCAGTCATCCTATTTTCTCATATTTTTCAGTGACTCAACAAAAAAGGTATATTTATTAGCCATTTGTTTAGCGCCGGATATGGAATATGAAGTAATATGGCATTTGTGTTGGGAAATGAATGTAATATTGTTCGTCACTCTCATGTGCTGTTGCCGTTGGCTTATTTCAAGACTCGGGAGCCCGGTCCGCCCGGCGGATATTTCTAGTCCGTAGGAATGTTACGTCTCGTTCACCTCGCTTTCATTCGTCACATCTGTGTTTTGAATGGAAATTGGTCATACTCGTTGCAGTACATTGGAAGTGATAATGTGAAGAAGTTTCCCTTAAGTTTATCAGAATGTATCTTGAAATGTATATCTAAATTATTAGCAGTTGTTTGGGTACATGTATAAAACTGAAAAAATTTAATATTTACAATTCCACTTTGGACGTTTTGCTAAACTGCTTACAAAGTCGTGCATGTTTCGGCTCCCTTCCTCACTTTATGCATTTTTATGAAGTCGACTTTTTCCTTCATTCTACGAGTACTACCTACTAACAAGCCGTAGAATTTAGTCGTAGATACAGTTTGCTAATAAAAAACTGATATTCTTCAGCCATTCATATTAAGAATTAAGAATGTTGCTCCATTTTACTGACTGCTATATAACCTCATAACCTCATTGGATCTCACATACACACTTTCAGCTCTCTCTTATAAATACTTTCAAATTTTTTCACAGGTCTTTCCAATTCTTTTGTAATCCTTAGTCAGTGCTTTATCATCTACAGCCAACATCATCTCCGTCCTCCATGTCTTTTCCAAAAAAATCGAAAGTTTTCTTCGACTTCTTGCAGTAAGTCATGGACATTACATATATCACATGTCTCATTCCTACTTTTCCACTAAACCGGTCACCCGCTAGCTGACATTTTCTAACATATGTTTTCCATATTTCAAAAAACCTAATAATCACACCATGATTACCTTCTACATTATACGGTATCTCCTCATCAATGAGAGGGCTCCTTGGGGTTGGGGGTTGGGGGAGGGAATGTATGGATTAGTATGTGCATGTTCCTCCAAAACCCAGTGTTCTTATGTTGCCTTAACAGTGCATCAGGCTGTGTCTAGTCGAGACTCGACGATGGTGGATCCTTGCTGGATCATTAGAATAGCCTGGTGCCATCAACCTCATCTTCATGGAATTATAGTTGTATACTTCTGAGCCTTAAATAAGATACAATTTCCTTAGCTGTGATTCATGCGTTGGTGCCAGTAATAAATGATTTAATTTGGTGACTTCCAGTTCATGGATTTCACTACCGGGATTTGGAACAATGGCCTGATAGTGTCATGAAATGTGACGCCACTTGTCATTGTAGTTTCCAATCTCCTTACCAGAAGCTCGAAATAACAGCAATGCTGTTACTTGCTAAATATCTCTTGTAAAAAGATAAAGCAAAATATGCTACCAGGTTAGATTGAATTGAAATGGATTAAGTATAGGTGACGGATTTTTAAGGGTCTTCAGTATATTTATCAATCTAGAGATTGGCTGGGGCAGAGAAATATATACCAATATTCTCTTGCTTGGTCAATCACTCATCCAACGTGAAGCTTAACAGAAATAATTTACTTATGTGTTTTCATGTTCGTCTCACGCACTGAGCTCATTTAACTCAATAAAAAAGGCTTTTTTTCCTTGTCAGCCACGTAAATAATGTTGCTGTTGCTCTTGTTGATGCTTGCATTGTTTATTTATCTGTGAATTTGATTAGAAATGTTCATCTCCGATTCCAGTTCTTAAATAATTTTACAATTGGATCTCGCAATTATTCGTTTCCTTAAGATTTGATGTTCATGTGAGTTTGGTCAATCGGCAGATTATTTTCTTACCCAGACCAGTAGATTTATTTTACTTCACAGGATTATATTGCAAGTTGAGTTTTTTACATCACGTAAAAGTAAAACTCTACACATATTCTTAGGCAAGGTTGAGCATTTGATACAGGTATGGCGTTCTCTTTGCAAAAGGAATGAGATTTATTGCTGGTGACTTAACACGTAGACTTGCGAAAGAAAATTAACATATCGTATGTGAAGTTTTGTGTATTTTCATCTTGATAGAAAACGAGTCTTGAGTGTAGCCTGATTAAAAATGTAGTAAACATTACTCAATGTTCTTTTTGCAGCGTCCCTACGACCCCGGGCTCTAACTACTTTCAGTCCTTTTACTGTACATCCGTTCATATTCTCTGTCGTCCATCTTACTTTCCATCCTCTCCTAACAATTGTCTCATAGTACAAATACGAGAATTTCTTCCTGTTACGCCTTTCAGACCTCCAGTACTCTTAGTTTTCCTTTCAGGATTGAAGGACTTCATATTCTGCTTCTAATTCCAATTTACACTGGTCTATATTCTTGACAAGGAAGGGCAAGGTGAAAAAAACTGGAAGACCTCTGTGAGTGCCATCATTGCTAGCAGTAACTTCCTACCGTGTGGAGGAGTGGCATCTCATTGCATATTGAAGTCTTTTCAGTCATCAATGATCCATTTGATACTGTAACGACGGAGTCTCTTGCAGTTACGAGTTAAGATTACTCATCGTGAAGTGCATAAAATTGTAAAAGTAAAATGAGCAGTTTTAGATTTAGATTTAAATGACCTTGAGGTATATATGCCAGCAATTGCTAAGGATCTGATAATTTAAGACCAGAGCATTCGCTTAAGCAAATCTCTCTCTCTCTCTCTCTCTCTCTCTCTCTCTCTCTCTCTCTCTCTCTCTCTCTCTCTCTCTCTCTCTCTCTCTCCGTGTTTTTATTATTATTATTATGAAAAGTAGTAGTAGTAATAATAGTAGTGTTAGTAGTAGTATTAAAATCACCGAATGAATTTACCGAACGTCAACAATGTTTTTTTGTGATTTTTATCTGACAAACCAAATAAGTTGGAGAGCGCTTCTAGATTGAAAACGTCTTCAGGCCTACACGTATGTAGTTTTTCAATGATATTTACATTCATTAGCTCTTATAAACACTTTATCATGCCTTTAATTACAGTATAATAGTTTTCCCAACAGAGGAGGCTCCTCGCCCGCCGATTTGGTAGTCCGAGTTCTCTTCCCCGCTCTGCCAACGTGGAATCGGAGGAATTTATATCTGGTGATTAGAAATTCATTTCTCGGTATTATATGGTTCGGATCCTACAATAAGCTGTAGGTCCCGTTGCTAAGTAACCAATTGGTTCCAAGCTACGTAAAAATGCCTAATCCTTCGGGCTAGCCCTAGGAGAGGTGTTAATCAGCTCAGTGGTCAGGTTAAACTACGATATACTTAGCTTTTGTTCATATACGGAACAAACCTTCGGTCTTAACATTAGGATTTACTAGCGCTAAGCTGGAAAATCCTAATGTTAAGACCTCAGGTTTGTTAGTTATGAAAAATACAAATTAGTTACAAATTTGGTATTTTTCTGTGTTATTTGCCATTTTTTTTATTTGATTGATGTTAATGCTGAATCAGCATCATCATCATCATCATCACCACAGTCTTTTTATAATGGCATTATGTTTTCAAGGTGGACGGTCGAAGTCGCTGCGGTATGTAGAAGGTTATTTGTCTTCGATAAGAAAACGAAGCATCTTTACGTGGATCAAAATTATCATTTCATTTCACGAGGCCACAGCCATATGCATAAATTTATTCTCAATGTATAAAGTGTCATTTTTAAAAATGGTAAACCACGAGAAACAGAGGATATAGAGAAGTTCATTTTTTTTCTCCCAAAATCATAAACCACGAGAAACGGAAAATTGAAACCGAATGCCTAAAAGATGCACATTCAGGAAGTGATTCGCCTCTCTCGCCGTATTACCTGAGGGAGGACTTTGCCGCCTCTGAAATGACTCGTGGCTTTTTGGGCGTCGGTAAGTTCCAGCTCTGCTGGAGGAGTGCTTACCTTTCTTCAATATGAGGCCTTTGCTTGTTCGATGACAGGTGAGACCGATACTTTTTCGCGTGTTTCCAGAGGATGGGTGCTGTCACTGCTGTTATAATAATAATAATAATAATAATAATAATAATAATAATAATAATAATAATAATCATAATAATAATAATAATAATAATAATAATAATAATAATAATAATAATAATAATAATAATAATAATAAAATCTTTTTTTGCTTATCTCGGTCTTCCTATTCTACTGGATGGTATTTCAGGTTCCATCCTGCCTCCTTAGGAGTCCATCACTTTTCTCACCATGTGCGCTGTTTCTAATAGCACGCTCTTCTGCATGAGTCCTGGAGCTACCTAGCTACTTCGGCATCTAGTTTTTCCATGTTCCTTTTCGGGGATGGGGCCTAGGGTCCCTATGATTATGGGTATAATTTCCACTGGCATATCCCTTATCCTTCTTATTTATATTTTCAGGTCTTGATACTCATCGGTTATTATATTATTATTATTATTTTATTATTATTATTTTTATTATTAATTATGATTATTATTATTATTATTATTATTATTATTATTATTATTATTATTATTATTATTATTCTCAAAACAGAATGCCCATAATATGAGGATGAAAAGAGAAAAAACTTTGATGGAGAAATCAGTTGAAATGAATATTTAAATTTATTAACAGCAAACTGACTTCCCCAAAAGATTTATGTCATTGAACAATAATAATTATTAAAGAAAAACAAAAAACAAAACAAAAAAATCTTACAGGAAAAGTAATGTATTATTTAGTGCACTCTCAAGTCATTTGTATTTTCTGTATGTGAAATGCAGCCTTGATATTGAGCATAAAGAAAATGCTAATTGGCGGGCTTAATTGTAATTGTATCACTTTTTTTTTATTTAGCAGTCATAAATTGAATGTTTTTCCTTTAAAGATGTGAGAATACGCATTCTTGGATTGTATCCCCCCGTCTCTGTTTGTAGTGAAAGTTTGGGAAGCTTGTAAATCATGACAATAGTATTTCTTTCTTTTTTATTTCTATCTTGGTACATTGCCCTAGTCACCGTTGCCTCCTACTAGTACATTGCTCTAGGCACCGTTGCCTCCTACTAGTACATTGCCCTAGGCACCGTTGCCTCCTACTAGTACATTGCCCTAGGCACCGTTGCCTCCTACTAGTACATTGCCCTAGGCACCGTTGCCTCCTACAAGTACATTGCCCTAGTCAACCGTTGCCTCCTACTAGTACATTGCCCTAGGAACCGTTGCCTCCTACTAGTACATTGCCCTAGTCACCGTTGCCTCCCACTAGTACATTGCCCTAGGCACCGTTGCCTCCTACTAGTACATTGCCCTAGGCACCGTTGCCTCCTACTAGTACATTGCCCTAGGCACCGTTGCCTCCCACTAGTACATTGCCCTAGTCACCGTTGCCTCCCACTAGTACATTGCCCTAGGCACCGTTGCCTCCTACTAGTACATTGCCCTAGGCACCGTTGCCTCCCACTAGTACATTGCCCTAGTCACCGTTGCCTCCCACTAGTACATTGCCCTAGGCACCGTTGCCTCCTACTAGTACATTGCCCTAGTCACCGTTGCCTCCCACTAGTACATTGCCCTAGTCACCGTTGCCTCCCACTAGTACATTGCCCTAGGCACCATTGCCTCCTACTAGTACATTGCCCTAGTCAACCGTTGCCTCCTACTAGTACATTGCCCTAGGCACCGTTGCCTCCTACTAGTACATTGCCCTAGTCACCGTTGCCTCCTACAAGTACATTGCCCTAGGCACCGTTGCCTCCTACAAGTACATTGCCCTAGTCAACCGTTGCCTCCTACTAGTACATTGCCCTAGGCACCGTTGCCTCCTACTAGTACATTGCCCTAGGCACCGTTGCCTCCTACTAGTACATTGCCCTAGGCACCGTTGCCTCCTACTAGTACGTTGCCCTAGGCACCGTTGCCTCCCACTAGTACATTGCCCTAGTCACCGTTGCCTCCCACTAGTACATTGCCCTAGGCACCGTTGCCTCCTACTAGTACATTGCCCTAGGCACCGTTGCCTCCTACTAGTACATTGCCCTAGGCACCGTTGCCTCCTACTAGTACATTGCCCTAGGCACCGTTGCCTCCCACTAGTACATTGCCCTAGTCACCGTTGCCTCCCACTAGTACATTGCCCTAGGCACCGTTGCCTCCTACTAGTACATTGCCCTAGGCACCGTTGCCTCCTACTAGTACATTGCCCTAGTCAACCGTTGCCTCCTACTAGTACATTGCCCTAGGCACCGTTGCCTCCTACTAGTACATTGCCCTAGGCACCGTTGCCTCCTACTAGTACATTGCCCTAGGCACCGTTGCTTCATGGTAGTGGACGCAAGGTTAACGAGCAATAGTCCTTCCAGCCCTTCCTCTCCTCTACGATTTTAGAGTATCTTCACCAAGGGCAGGACTTCATATTTACTCAGATCACAACATTTTGCCAACATCGTCCGTCTTCATTATCTGGAGATATTGCAACCATCGTTAATATATCCGTATTTTTTCCTTGATCTGTTTTTTACTTACCTCCTATTATCTTGGTTTGGTCTGAGTTATTTTTTATTTGATATTCCTATCTCTCTCTTTTTTTTTAAATATGGTCATTCTGTATTGACTTGTTCAGTTTGAGCATATATGCATATCGAATAATAATAATAATAATAATAATAATAATAAATAATAATAATAATAATGGAAACCTAAGACCTAACGACGCAACAACAACAACAACAACAACAACAACAACAACAACAACAACAATAATAATAATAATAATAATAATAATAATAATAATAATAATAATAATAATAATAATAATAATAATAATAATAATAATAATGCAGGCTTTGCTTGCACGCCAATAGTACAAGTTGACCTTCGGTGGGCTCTCCTCTGGTCTGCAGGCACTTGAGCAATCTGCCCACGTACGAGCAGGTACTTATGCATTGATGGCACGTAGACTAATGACACTTACCAAAACAGAGGTCAACAGGAAGCTTGTCTTTACGACAGAAATGCAATAAGTAGACTCATTTTGGTAAGGTTGTCTTAGAAAACTAGTGCTGTAGACTAAAGCACCCTTGTCGTGTAGACCAAGTGGTACTCTGTATTCAGCAAGTAGTTTCCCTGTCGCATATTCCCGTACTGTAACCAAGTATCGGGACCTTCCCTTAAAAAAGAAGAAAAAAAAGCGGGGACAAAAGAAAAAAAGAAAGCGGGACGCCATATCTTAAAAAAATAACCACTAAATCTTCTTGAAAATAATCTCTTTATATTTCCCATAGGGTTCTGTTTTGAATTAACCTATCCTAACCTAATCTATGGGCATGCCAATAAAAAAAAACAGGGCTGGTGCAATACTATACTTCTCTGTAATTTGCTTCAACGTCCATCATGTAAGGGATTTCGTAATTCTGTGTGGTAGGTTTTTTACATCGCGTTTGCTATGTAGGAATATTGAAAAAATGTGAGTGAACTTAAAAATATTTCTGTTCTGGTGCTGTACGAAAGCGTCCAAAATCCAAACTTCGTGAACTGTAGTCTTTTAGTTACGGTTCAGTAATTACGCCTAACGTTTCTGATTTATCCTCAGAAGATCCTTTGATTGTTAAGGTCTTGGGCTCTTATACAATTGAGAATGGTATTTATTATCTTGGTGATGCGTTCATGTGTAAGTTGTCGGAATGTCTCAAGTTTTTATTTTTTTTCCTATAATAATTTTTCTTTTGTGTTTTCAAGTTCTGTGCAAGTATCTTTGTAAGGCCCAACACCTTAAATGGTAATCTTGTAATCATTTTAGTTTTTTCGGGATTTCTTTATTATAGCCAGAGAAAATTACTGTTAAATCTGCAAATCGCCTGTGCACGGAGGTCGGTCAAACGCTTCCTATATGTATGATGATTGGAAGTATTAAATAAGTAGGAATATTTCTGCCTGTCATCAAAGGCGCTGTTGGAAAGGCAATGCATAGGATCCAGTTGACCAAGTTTTCAAGGTGCATAAAATCAAACGAAACCCTTGTAAATCTCCATTTCTGCTTGTTGAGAGTAAACAGTTTGGTTAAATTGTCATTCTTTGACATCAGTGGAAAATCTGCTGATACAGTTTGTTGATGCCCATAAACTGGGGATCCCTTTGCCCCATCATTTCCAAAACCGCATAGTCGCATATTCTCCGACAAAGAACAGAACCTACAGATTTAACTGTACACACCTGAGAAGTACAGTATGAACTCCCACTCAGAATTCGTGGGGACTTTGCAGGTTACCCTTTCAACAAGTCACCGAATCACCTCCATGGATCAAGGGGGATTTTAATAGCATACCTGCAGACAAAACTATAATATGTTCATTTTAGACCAAATTTACAGGGATAATGAGTCTCTCTGAGCATGTCTCTCTGAGCCTTACAAAGAATTTTCGAGTTATTAATGTAGGAATCCTCTTTTATCTGCCCTAAAGGCTATGAGGGCCACTCAAAAGGTTCTTGATTTTGCTCTGAAATCCTCACAGGAGAAAAACAAATCTTGTGTTAATATTTAACATAGTTTCCCATAAACTTAGTGCTCTGGTCCACCGACGATCAAGCAGAGTTATCCTTTTCCAGAATAAAGTTGCATTCTGGCCCTACCAGATGTTCCTCTACAGGAAGGATGATTTCATTTTTGCTCCCAATGAGGTTTAGAAAATAGATAGAAAAGTGCATAAGTGGAATGAAGAAGTAATTCAGTTCCTCAGATACTCAACCATATTGAATAGCAGCCTTCAGGTGTTTCATCTTGGTCGTTTGTTTTTAAGTCACAATTCTTATGCATTATCGTCTAGCTTTTCTAACTAGTCCTCCATTATGACACTCCCAGAATCACAAAACAGAGGTGTCATTCCTATGCCGGCAGATGAACACTTGGCTGAATTTTTGTCGGAGATGAGAACCCAGGTGTTCTTATTGCAAAGTTCGAATCTTGGAATTAGGTTTAAAGTGGTGAGTTCCCATCGTATCCTGGGTTATTCATCTCTTACAGATATTGTGTCGATTTACCGGAAATATCATTTCTGGTCATCTGTTCTCAAAATAAATGTAAGGAAAACAGAAATGATTAGGATAGTATGAAGAAAGGAATGAAGTAATAAAAGATAGAGAAAAGGATGAGGTGAATCTGCAATATTTAGAAACAGCGATATCCAGCACAGGTTCTCATGAGATGAATTTTGACAAAAGTAAAAAAAGGCAAATCAGACAGGGGGGGAAGCTGAATAAAGTTTGGAAATCAAATCGGCTAGAATTGCATACAAAAATAACATTATTTATTAGTCTAGTACGATCGGTATTGGCTTACAATGAAATTTTTTTTATATCTAAACGAATTAGTTGAATGAGACTAAAGTTCAAGAGGAATTTTATGAGTCAGATTCCATTTATTATGATAGAAGAGAGAGGAAGGTGGCTTAGGCGAGTCCCTCTCACCACCTGTGGTGGGATAATACATAATATTGTCAACTGGGTTCCTGTCGTCACCAGAAGACTGGAAGAGCCAGACCTGCTTGAAGTGTGAGGCGAGAGGCTGCGAAATGAGCGGGTTTTTGAGGAGGTGAGGACACAACATGGACTTAAGTGGTGGAATTTCACCGGAGTTGATGACGATGATCATCTTGAGTGCGCCTCCAAACAATACAACTCGAATCGAAGGTTATGTGAAACAATGTTGCTCAGGTTATAGTGAACCTCGGAGTTCATGTAAAAGAGCCATATGGTAACATCCTTCGACAACTGGTCGAATTTGTCATCTGGAATTTCTCAGGTGCTGCAAATAGCGTCACAGATATCTCGAGCAGTTAAGGGAGTCTTAAATTGAAAGGAAGGGATTGATCGCACCGGGGACATTAGAAGAAAAGTGCTCATGAAAAGGCACTTGTCACTGGTCTTAATTAACCAGTGCCTAAAATGCAGCTTTTATTCAATTGATTAACATTTTTGCGTATGCCCGTACTCATTGTTCTGTATAATTCTTTACTTACATTCGTGCAGCACGCGTTATAGTGTTGCTCTAAAGAGGAGAATTTTATTAACAAACAAAAACTCATAATTCTAAAGTTTTCACTCATCACTTTACGAAATAAGTATATATCATTATAACTGTTGATCCACTATCATGATTGTCGTTGAAATTGTCGACCTTCTGATAGCTCTTCCGTTTCAATAACGTGTTGCATTTGCGGGTCATACAGTGTAGTTTGCTGTAATGTCTGTTAATTACGTCAGTGAGTTTTCCTGGTTGCTAATTCCTTCGTGTTTTAGCTGTGTCACGCATCCACGATCGTGGGATAGACCCTGCTTGAAAACTTTGTAACGGCGCTCCCTGATAACGTTGCTGTTAATGTGATTAATTTGATTGCCTTGAGACATAAACAGTGTGGTATGTTATGGAGAAACAAACCGTCATTTATTTATGGTTACATATATATTTAAAAAATAAATCTCTACTGAGAGCTTTCGGGAATCTGTTCGAACAGATTCCCAAAAGATCTGAAGAGATTTACTTTTGAATATATTTTTGTACCCTTACATAACGGTGGATATGATTCTCCATTTCAGGGCTGATGCTACTGCGACTATTTTCTAAGTCAGCTATGTTGTTCTGTAATGATTCAATGCCGAGCAAAATCAGCTTGCTTTGTAACATGAAAAATTGCCTATACTCTGCCAGCTATTGAAACTTGAAACAGTCATTCCTAGTTTCTACTGGATCACCTGGTCGATTTTTAGAGTATCATTTAAAAAAGAAAAAGCCATCTGCCGTAATGTCATATTTTCTTAGATTCCCCCAGCGGGAGGTTACAGTTCATCACCTGTTATTTAGCAACAAATCCTTGGCGTGAGCCCCTTGAGACTAGAAAAGGGACTGCGGCCTCCGTAAACTACGTTGTGATCATCACGGTAATTTGCCTAGATGCCTGATAGCTTTAATCATGCTCAAAAGAGAAACTCTTATGAATTAATAGGCTAAATCTAGTGACTGGCCATTTTTAGTTGTCTCGAAGGGATGCCCTGCTGAGCGGTCAGTTTTGTCAATCGTCTTTCTGCTTGTTATTGTTACAGACACGCTTTCACCTTTCTGCTATTTTTATAATAGCCAATGAAAGATTACAAGAGAAAGTGCTTGGCTCTAATGAAGGTGTATGAATATTACGCACTTATACATGCATACATACTATATACATATTATATCTATTATATATATAATATATATACATATATATATTATATTATATATATATATTTACATATATATATATATGTTTTTATATATATATATATGTTTATATATATAGATATCTATATATAGATATATATATATATATATATATATTAATATAATATATATATATTGTGACGAAGTGCCAAGTATCTGGTTACTACACTTACCATTCATTAATTGTTACCTCACAACAACCAGACGCCTGAACCCTCATCACAGGTACTAAACGACTGAATACTCTGAAGGCAACAGTGATCCCTTAACAACTTATCAGTATTGCAGAAAATCAGACTAAGTTCATCAAAACAAGTGTGAGGTAATCTTGTAAGTAATTAAATTAATCAAATGGCATCACTCCATCAACAACTTTAAAAGTCTAAGTATTTCCCTGATTTCAAAAGTCTAAGTACTTCCCTGGTTCTAAGTCACTTCAAGTAAATTGAAGGAAAACAGATCAATTACCACTCTATGTTTCTACCTAACATAAACATATAATCATTAAAATACTGGTGAAGGGAAACACTTTTAAAAATTTTAAATACAAAAATTCATTATTAAACTCAAAATTATAAGTGAAACTCACAATATCAGGGAAAACTACTGTTACTTGAAAACAAAGCAAAGTTTAATTAATTCTTGAATTAAATTAAGTAAAATTAAATAAAAATTAATTTATCACAAAATTCAAGAAAATTAATTCAATCAAAATTCAAAAGTGTTAGGCAGTAATTGAAATTTGGAAATTAATTCACAAGTGGTAAACAACAATAAAATTTGAAAAGAATTCTAAGTAAACGGAAATTAATTCACAAGTGTTAAATTCAAGTAAATGTGCAACGATTAAGTAATGAAAATAACTAAGTTATTAAATTGTGAATGCAAATGAAAACACGGAAAAATGTGGAAAATACCAAAATTGTAAAAAACACTAATCACACAGAATTAAAAAAAAAACACACTTCAATAAGAAAATGGATAAATGCACTTCAAAGGAAACATACACAAAACACAAAAATTCGCAATGTGCTAAAAATGTAAATTGTTGTTCAGTCAATGTAAATATTAGTTTAAATTTTTACCAAACCACTGTAATTATTAGTTATTAGTTCTCTAAACCATCGTAACCATTAGTTATTAGTTGCAACTAATGAAAATATAAAACACTTTACCTTCTTGGTATACCAATTTTCTTTCTTTGCTGCAGCTTGTTTCACACTTTCACAAAAATAGGTGCCGTTACACACACAATGTTTGTTCAGATTCAATAAAACGCACTAAATAATACTAAATAACTCTAAGAAGTATCAAATCTGAAATCTAAAAGTTACGAGTGACCAATGTCTAGGTATAAATATTTACGTTACTACTTTAATATCAATTATGGAGAGAGAGAGAGAGAGAGGGGGGGGGGGGAGGGGAGGGGGAGGAAGATGTCTGAATGCAACGCAGTTCTAAGAAACAATGAAAAACTCTTCCTTACGAAAGCTGGACAGTGGAGATGACACAAAACGTTTTGGGCAATGAGAAAGATGATGCAATGGTTCTAGAAACTTCGAAAATGACGCAACTTAAAAAAAAAATCGTGAAATCTGCACGTGGTTTCGAGAAAGATGAACGCGTATGAAATAAGTATACAGTCATGTACGTACTAGCTCAACAAAGATACGTACCCGATCGAAACAGACTCGAGCGAGCAAGATGATTGACATGTTTTTAAAAAACAACGGAGACTCAAGCTCCCTTAATCTCTAGGTGATGAAAAATAATGAAAACCATTCCAACTTGGAAAGGACAAAGCAAATCTCTCTCTTTCTTTACATTCTACGTTATATATTCTTTTACATTATGTTATGCGAAATCTGATTACACATTTTAAAACATCCTAGCTAAGGAATCTGAAAAAATGTTGCAAAACTCTATATATAACATTTTATACAGTCAAAGAGGGGATATATGCATTTTGAAAGTAGCAACATATAATAATAATAATAATGATAATAATATATATATATAATATATATATATATTATATATAATATATATATATGCATGCATCTATGTATGTATGTATGTATATCAGATAGAAAGGAGTGATGTGACTGACCTGAATCATCAGTCAGAGAGAGAGAGAGAGAGAGAGAGAGAGAGAGAAACTATGGAGAACAGTTACGAAGGAATGTGATGACATTCTCTCTCTCTCTCTCTCTCTAGATTCAGTATCAGGTTAGGGAGAGATCAGCTAGTCCTCTCTTACTGACTTGCCTGTATTAGGAAATTTCGTTAAACAGAAAATATTTGAAGCTTACTCGAGATATTGCAATATACAGGCAATAACAAAAATGCATTTCCCTGACTTCGGAAAATAGGTATGTTACGGACATCACCTTTTTGCAACAGGAAATATTAACGAAAGGAGTAGAAATCTAATGAGATTAGGTTCGCTGATACTTTGCATATGACACACAAAAAGAGAGCCAAGGACATAGCAGCAATAAATTACGAAAGTGGTTCCCTAAACCACAATTTTGGGACGCAAAAAACGGAAACGGTTTTAGTAACCACATTCACTATGGAATGCTAATTTTCCATTGCTTGTTTGACATTTGTTTTTGATGAATTTTTGAGGTGCATTTCGGTATTGCTAAGGAAAGGAATAGCCAATTGCAGCAGAAACACATTTATATGTCGGGGATTAGACTCACAAACACGCATGTCTTATGATTTAGCAGAGTTTGAGGTGTAAAAAGAGGGAGGGTTACAAATTCTGTTACAGCCCCGAAATAACCCTTAGCTTGGACTGTGACCTTAAACGAACATTAACAGTCCACCCTTCCATCCGACATAAAAACTCAGCTCGAAGGAAATTGTTTAAATATTCAGGGATGGAAACAACAGAGGAAGGCTAAAGATGAATGGCGCAAGAATGTTGTGGATGTAAATGATTTTATTTTCATTGTATAAGTGAAGAAATGTTTGAGACCCAGTATGACATTTCTATTGATAGTTTAAGTCACTGAGTAGAGGTTGAAAATCGTTATTAACTATATGACATTGTATTTCTGTACTGCCAGTAAAGCTGAAAATTTTCAAATAAAAAGCATTTACATCCACAACATTCTTGCGCCATTCATCTTTAGCCTTCCTCTGTTGTTTCCATCCCTGAATATTCAAACAATTTCCTTCGAGCTGAGTTTTTATGTCGGATGGAAGGGTGGACTGTTAATGTTCGTTTAAGGTCACAGTCCAAGCTAAGGGTTATTCCTGTGGTATGCGCTTACCTTTATATATATATATATAGATATATATATATATATATATATATTATATATATATATATATATATATATATATATTATATATATATATATAGTGTAAGCCACGAAGGAAAAATAAACAACGGAGTTTCTGCAAGATCTTTCGACTCAACGTCCTTTACTCAGCATACAAACTGACTGACATCGAGAGATTGCAAGTACAGGAAAGGTCGTATAACTGACAGATAGGGATTATAAGGAGATTAGTACCTAGAATCCAACCACACCTGGAGAATGAGTAACCAGTCCAAACAGGCATTAAACATGGGTACAATTTAAGAACAAAAAGATTAAGTCAACTGATCAGACACACGTTCCAAACTTTCGTGATTCAGTTATATATAATATATATATATATATATATATATACATATATATATATATATATATATAGCTACAAATACCCTTTAATATCCAATTCGCTCTACTTGGAATTAACATATTTTCATATATGTTAACCGAAGGGGAATTTTTTAGTTGATAATAATTTCGTCCTTAAGTGGATTCGAACCAGTCGGCAGAGGAGAAATCAGGTCTTCAGTGACTTGGTTAAAGACACCAGTGAATTCCTGATTTCTCCTCTGTGCGTTGGTTCGAATTCACGAGAGGGCGAAGTAATAACTAAAAAACTCCCCTTCTGTTAACATATATGAAAATATATTAATCCGAGGTAGAGCTTTAATGCATGTATATGAATCACGCTATGATAAAAATTGACACACACACACACGCACACACACACACATCATATATATATATATATATATATATATATATATATATATATATATATATATATATATATATATATAAACAGTCACAGATAGAATTAATTTTGACCGAAATGGAGGCAGTGATCAGACACACGCATAATTTCATGAAACGTATTTGATCTAATTACTTTATCTGGCTAATGCTTGTCATAATAAATCCCAAGCTTGACCTAATTATATTTTCCGGAACGCTTTCCGACGCAGCTTTTTCTTTATCCGGTCTAATTGTCCTTTTGCTTTGGACTGCTTTCTCCCAAATTGATTTGATTTCCGCTGCACTTTCTAATCAACCCTCGACTTACTCTTGCCTCCTCGCTCTTCGGGGTGCATTCCTCATTACGCCTCTCTTGCAACGTCATTCTTGGGTCATGAAATAAATGTAAATGGAACACTGTCATTTGGGCCTCTTCTCAGAGGGGAAATTGCTTGTGGTTTAAACACTCGTACACTCGCATGTATACACACACACACACACACACACACACACATATATATATATATATATATATATATATATATATATATATATATATATTATATAATAGGGTAGACCATAATGATGGTGCACATTTTAAATGCTATTTTCTCGGATTATTAAAGTAACATAAAATACTAAATATAGTTTTATTATATAACTGATACACACGAATTTAACATGTTATCTAAGATTTGAATGTTACATCCCTGAGATGGTCACCATCGCGACGAAAACATTCAAGAGCTCGATTTCTCATATCACACGAAGTGCGGTGTAGCATATCAACTGGAATAACTGTAATCTCAATATGGAAATAAAACTTGATGTAATATTCAAATCTTAGATGACATGTTAAACTCCTGTGTATTAGTTATGTAATAAATGTATTTAGTATTCTGTGTCCTAGAAAGTAGCATTTATATATATATATATATATATATATATATATATATATATATATATATATAATAATATGTTAAACTCCTGTATTAGTTATGTAATAAATATATTTAGCATTCTGTGTCACTTTGATAATCCGAGAAAATTGCATTTAATATATATATATATATATATATATATATATATATATATATATATATATATAAAATATATATATATATATATATATATATATATATATATATATATATATATATATATAAGCCACGAAGGAAAGATAAACAACGGAGTAGCTGCAAGATCTTTCGACCCAACGTCCTTTACTTAGCTAAGTAAAGGAAGTTGAGTCGAAAGATCATGCAGTTACTCCGTTGTTTATCTTTCCTTCGTGGTTTATACCTTTATTTTTAC